>NW_020954619.1:30912955-30924805 GCF_900497805.2 Vombatus ursinus
TCCTTCCTTCCTTCCTTCCTTCCTTCCTTCCTTCCTTCCTTCCTTCCCTCTCTCCCTCCCTCTTTCTCTCTCTCTTTGCATTTTGCTGTGAATACTGACTTTGGTCTCTGTCTCTCAATTTCATAATTTGTTGCTATGCTAGGCAAAACTGTGAAGGTGGGGACATTTGTGTTTGCCACCTTCACATCTCCCCATTATGCACCTATTTTGTGTGTGTGTGTGTGTGTGTGTGTGTGTGAAATTAGGTTTTTGCTTAGAAAGAAATTACATTTATGAAAATGAAAATTTACAGAAATTATTTTTAGACTGATTGCTTTGTATTTTGTCCAGGGTATAAGTTCAGTGTTCACTCATGGCCTGATCCCAGTATGGATCAGTACAGAAACTTAGGCTTTCTCCATTTCTGAACTGTATTGGTTCATCTCTCTACAGGCAGACTGTGGCCTCATTTGTCTATGGACTCACTGCATTGGTGCTAGACTTAGTGGAGATACCTGACAGCTTTAGCCTTATTGCAACTCAGAACTTCTGAGCTCAAGTGATCTATTAGCCTCAGCCTCCCCAGAAGCAGACATTGCAGGTATGTGTCAACATGCCCAACAAAAAAGGAAGTTGAAAAGATTCTTAGTTTATAATTTATAGTTTATCCCCTTACAAGGTCAAGAAAAGATCTCTTGTGCTAGGAAGATCAATGTGCTGGGAAGATGTCTAGCACATTAAATAAACTCCCTAAAGGAAGATATGGACAAGAGTTTCATATGATGGGGAGGTATGGTTGGGTTCTGAGCTTCATAGTTGGAAGGAACTCCCATATCAAGATCACAGATCTATTTGAGTATTTCAGTTCTTATTTAATAAGTCATTTAATTTATAGTTTCATGGACTCTAGAGATGCATGGGGTATATAATATTGTCTAGACCAGAAATGTATTTTACAAATGAGGAAACTGAGTTCCAGAGAGTTTAGGTGATTTGTTCAAGGTCACAAAGCTAGTAAGCAGCAGATCCAGGGTTCACACCCAGTTCATCTGATGCTATATCCATTGTTGTATCTACTTCATGTTCCTTGGATCTACAACTTTAGTTTTGCCTTGAAAAGTTTCAAAATCAATAATTCTGTACTTGTTTCTGGATAAAAATTTCCTTTATTTAAAAATAATTATTAAACAGTTTCAAGTATATGAACTGATTAACACTACACTTATTTCCTTTGCACACATGCTTGTGGGACAAAAATCTGTTTTGACAGTTTGGGCCATATTTAGACATAATTTTAAGTCTATTATAATTATCATGAAGTGTCTTATTCAGTTAATGTATGGTTTGAAGGCTAAATATTCTAATCTCTAAATTGAAAACTACTGATTACATTAAAGAACCAAAGTAACAAGAGGGGATTTAATTCTTAAGTGATTTTTAATGAAATTTAGTATGTACTTAGTAAATGTGAAAAAAACATGAAATTAAGATCATTTTATGATATAGTTTGTATGATTTAAATCTAGTCTTTTTAATTAAAAAAAAAATCCTGGGATTTTCTTATGTTCTGGTTATTTGAGACTACTAGTAAGAGTGAATGCCTCTTTTCATTCCAGCACACAATTTCATATCCAGTCGTTAAAAACAATCAAGACATCTTATATAGCCATTGTTAGATGGCTAAAGTTGGTAGAAAGTTATGTTGCAGAAAAATCTGTCTCCTTGTAACTTCCTCTCTCTCTCTCTCTCTCTCTCTCTCTCTCTCTCTGTGTATGTATATATATATATATATATATATATATATATATATATATATATTTTAGTGGTATATATTTTCAAATATGTTAGTTTGTCCATGACATATACAGTTTTCAGTGGCCAACTTGGTATCCAGTACCAGATGGAAATGGAATAGAAAAAAAAAATAACCCCAACAAAGGAATTATTGCTTTTCAAACTTAAGCATATTAGCAAATCAACAAACTCACTCAGGGAAGGTCTGCTTTTCTCTTTCTTTCTGTGTCTCTCTGTCTCTCTCTCTCTCTCTCTGTCTCTGTCTCCCTCTGTATATATACAGAGAGGTCTATGTGTATATGTGTATATTTATGTATATATATATATTTATTTAAAAAGGTCAGGGGTAAGGAGTGTATATTCTATCGGCCATTCAAAAACCAGAGCACAGGAGAGTGAGGCCCATTATGAATTTTATATCTTTCTCTCAGCGTTGCATATCACCTATCTAAAAGCTTTGCTGATACGAACACATACAAAGTTTTGCTGTTATTTAAATATATAAAACTATATATGCATATATATGTCTTATGTATATGCATTATATATATACATATACATATATGGGATCTCCTTATACTAGTGAAATATGTATGTGTAACATACATATACACACATACATACACACACACAGAAACACACACAAGATGGGGGGAGCCATTGGACTCTTAGAGCTGGAGATGACTCTGAAGATGATCTAATACAACCCTCTTCTCTTACACATAAAAAAACTAAGATTCAAATTGGTTCAGTGACCTATCTGAGATCATTTTAAGTTAGGTAGTAGCAGAGTTGGGATTTGAAGCCAGAGACCATAACTTCAAATACAAGGTACTTATCATCAAACTATGTTGCCATATTAAGTTAAGAAGTAGGAGAGTAAGTACAATAGTACTAACCCTAGGATGCATGCTAAAAAATCATTCTTTAAAATTTAGATTCTTATCAAATCCTTATTTTCTTCTAATTTATGCATTTTCCCTAAAAGTAGAGAGCAACTGTAATTCTGACTAATTGAATCTTCTTGTTAGTTAACTTCAGGGTGATGGAAATTTTACATTGCATCTATTTTTAAGTGATGAAAGACATTGATAAATGTCTTAGCTGTTAAGATTAGAAAAATCAATACCTAAAAAACCCTGATTTAAAAAGAAACACATGCCCGAAGTGGACAATTAGAGTAATAATACAGATAAAACCCCATGTAACGTACAAAGCATCAGTTAGCAGCAAAATACACTAATTGTTTTCAAACAAAAAGAAAGATAAACTAAATATTTTATATAATATACATTATTCCTATGTTACAAAAATACAGGTGATGATAGACTTAAATTGTGTGCCTAAAAACATCAGTATTGCAAGACAGAGAAACTTAATTATCATAAGACTTTCTGTAAATTGGTTTCATCCTCCCTCATTTCTAAGGTTATCTCCAAACAGTCTCACCTAAGAAACAACAAGGGAAAAACAGATCATGACTTATCAATACCTAGATCTTTGATTAGTTTCTAAAAAACTATGAAAAAAAAGCACCAGAGTTCACAAACATGACTGAAGATGACAACTTAATTCCCCATTTTCTATCAACCTAGACAATTTAATGCATCTGTGTTGCTTTATTTTTATAATGGAGATTATAGAATCCACAGAATAATAAAAATTGTCATAAGTTTATATGTATATTAAAAAATTGGAAAATGCTATGCAAGTGCATGATAAAGCATTATCTTACTAAAAAGACAGGAAATCTCTTCTTTAAATTCACCTCAGCTAGATGATACATGTAAATGCATGCTATTTAGAAAACAAATGTTACCTTAAGATTCATTAGACCCTTGTAAAAATGCATGTGCATATCATCCAAAAGAGGTTTAAATGCTTTACCATGGCAACAACAGCTCCCAGATACTGAGCATCTGCTGTCTACTCACAGAAGAAATGAGTGGAGTTGGATGACCAAGAGACAAGTATGTAAAGATAGGAAATAAATGGCTTTAGGTTGAATATTTTCTGCTTCTTTTATCTTAAGAATAAAAATCTTAGGAAAGGAATATGGAATAGACATTGTAGCAAAGATACACACAAGAATAAAGGAGTTAAAACACTTTCTCTGCTCTCTTGGTTCCCAAGGCCATTGTGCTCTATATGCAAGAAGGTAAAAATGTAGGGCTGTTACGTAAGACTTCATTTTGACTCCCCCATTCCCAGCTTGCAAAAATTGCTTATTATCACAGATACCTAGAAAATGTGATACTAACATGTTCTGAAGTAGATTAGTTAGACTTCAGAGACTCAGAATCTGAAAGGATCTATTGATGGGGGGGAGGCACATGACCTTTGGTGTGAGAAACAATTAATGAAATTAAGATTATTGATTTTCAAATGCAAAAATGAATAGAATAGATTAGCTAGCATTTATTATAGTGTTTTGAGATTTGCAAAATACAAATGTTAGCTCACTTCATGTTCACAAAAGCCCTATGAGGTAGATGCTATGATTATTCAAGAGATAACTGAGGCAGTAGAGGTTAAGTGATTTGCAGTGATCACATAGCTAGTGTCTGAGGCTAGATTTTTAGATTCAGGTCTTCCTGACTCCAGGTCCTATGCATTGACCACCTAGATATGATCTATTTTATTTTAGTAGGGACAGATGTTAACCTTAAATATTACATAATAAATCCAGTCTAGGAACAGAGAAGTATTATTGTTAAAAACTGACAAATAATAATTGATAAAGAATGAATTTTGAAAAGTAATGGTGGAGTGATCTTTTTCTGAAAAACAGGTGGTCAAAATAAATGTCAATATGATTTATAGCTTTAACCTAATATTAAGCATGTAAAAATTCTGAAGGTGTTTAGAGCATTCAGGCTGCGTTGATATGATGTCAAAATATTTGGTCAAACTAATCACATGTATCATGTATTCTATCAAAAAACAGCCAAACCACCTGTCCATTGTTGATTGTATAGTTAATTGACTGAATTTTTTGCTTTTCATTTGGTTGTTTTGACTTCATGCAGATAATCATAGGTTTCCTACAAACCTTGCACCCTACAAATGAAAAAAAAATCAATGTCTTAAATTACTTGCTTGTCAAAATTAAACAGAAAAGGTAAATCAATAAATCTTATAATCCTAGCCAAAAAAATCCATAGGTTCATAAATTCATGGATTTAGAGTTGCAAGGGACTGCAGAGTCACCTTGTTCTACCCTTTCATTTTACAGATGAAAAGACTTTGTCCCATAGAGGTTACACAAGTAGTAAGTAACAGTACAACATTGAAACCTAGGTTATTTGGCTCCAAACTACAAATCTAGTGGTCTGTTCACTGCACCATACTGTCTCCTTGGCCATTTCCATTTATTTGCCTTAGAAAAATGGATACCAAACAACAGGTTGACTTTCTCTTAACTTAAGTCTCCTCTTCCTGTTTAGGAGGAAGAAGGATAATATACAATATTACAATTTATGGACAGCCAAAGACTTTAAGGACTATGTTAAAGTAATTTTTTTCTTTTGTTTCCTTTAAGGAATGTTAATGTCAAAAATTGTAAGATGCCAAAATATCCTTACTTTCTTCAGAGAGGTCGTTTTCTTCTGCTTCTCTTTCCATCTCTTTACACCATCCTTCCATCCTCTTTGTCTCTGTGTGCAGTAGCTTCATAAACCATGTTCCATCCCGTCGACAAGGTGACATCCTGCCAGTTTCTACTGTCTCAATAGATGGCTCTAGCCAAGGGTCAGGTGGGGGAAGGTTTGAGGTGTCAACTTGGGTCCTATAATCTTCTCGGTAACTGAAAAGTCCTTGTGTCCGTACAGTTCTTACTGCGCCATATTGGGTAGGAGTGCTAGGTTCTGAATGTCGCTGAAATGATGAACCAAACTGAAGACCCTTGTCCTCCATAGTAATGTGTCCAGGAAAGCCCTCCAGTTCTAGGTCAGCCTGAACTGCAGCTGTTACACTATTCGAACGTTTAAACCGACCATGTCTGGAAAACAAAAAGGAGAAATGGCAGAAAGTTTGACCCAAACTACTGTGCCATATTCCCCAGTCATCATAAATGTGCATAGCTCTGAATAAGAATTCCTAAGTATTACAAAATGAATATGCCTATGCTCCAGAGACTTAACCATGCATGGGTAAAATTTTGTTTTTATCAATTGAATGTGCTCTACTTAGACTCTTCTTATCAGTTTGATTTGTGAGAGAAAAGCATGTCCTTCTAATCCCCTAATTGCCAAGCATGCTTAAATTTCACTTTCTTAACTAGAATATATACATTTAAAAGCCTACTAAATAATACTAGAATTGAACTACTGCTTGTTCTTTCATTTCAAATACCCACCTTTCAATTGGAAACAAGTGAAGAGTTTATTAAATTTCCTTTACATGGAAATAACATGAAGGATTTTACATACAAAAATGGTGATGAACTAGAAAGGAACTTTGAAGTCATCTACATCTCCCTCTGGGGGAGCTAAGTGGAACAGTGGATAGAGTGCTGCGCCTGGTGTTAGGAAGACCTGAGTTCAAATCCAGCCTCAGACACTTGCTAACCATGTGACCCTGGGCAAGTCACTGAACCTCTGTTTGCCTTAATCCACTAGAGAATGAAATGGCAAACTACTCCAGTATCTTTGCCAAGAAAACTCCATAAACAGTATTGATGTACTGTGGTCCACAGGGTCACAAAGATTTGGACATGACTGAACAAAACAGTAACATACCAACCTCCTTATTTTATAGCTAGGGAAACTGAGGCCCACAGAAGTTAAGTAATCTTTCTAATGTCACTTAGGAGTAAATCATAGAGCTAAAATTCAAAACCAAGTCCTTTGACTTCATATTCAATATTCTTTCCACTATACTACATAGCCTCTGATGCCTTAAAATATGATTGGCTCACACTATATTTTTGTCCACAACAAACATAATTTTTAGTATACATTTCTCCTACAGCCCATTGATTTATTTTCAGCATGGTGATCAAAGAATTAATTAGTTCATGAAAAAAAAGAACATTCTGACTCCATATTCCTGTAAATAATTTTAAACCTTTTCATTGCAGCTGTTTTGAGTGAAAGATGTTTTCCTATGCAAATGTTGAAGTGATTTGTGGGAAATGGATTGAAGTTGAGTCTTAGACAAATATGTAGCACATATTATTGATCGTGTCTACAGGACTCTGAGTGTACTTGTAGGAAAGGGACTCAGTGAGTGTGTGTGTGTGTGTGTGTGTGTGTGTGTGTGTGTGTTTTAGTGCACCCACAATTTAGTACTACAGTGAAACACTGACTTCACACAACTGGTACACAAAGGATTAACAGCTATGGGTACATTTGGTTAACTTGCAGGCTGTTTTTTCCTTTGCTTGCCTATATAAAGGCAAAGGGCTTGACAATGAGCCCTTTCAATACAGGTATTGAACACAACATGCTCAATTTTTCTAGGGGTGAAGAGTGAACATTTGTTTAAGCAACCTCATATGAAAAAGTATTTGGGCATCAATTGATTTGTGGGTTGGTAACAGAAATCCTATAAGGTGGGATTATAGAAATCATTAAAAAAATTCAGGGCAAAAACTAACCTAAGGAATTATCTAGTCTAATCCTTTCATTTTATAGATGAAGAATGAAGTTTAAAGAGGTTAAATGATTTGGTTTGGGTTATAGAGCTGATAACTGGTGGACCCAGGATAATCTACCGGGAGTAAGAGTGGATACTAATTTATTCATTATTTTTTGATTTTCAAGATTTATTCTTTTGCTTTGTATTTTACATAAAACAACATTTATCTTGGTGTTTTCTTTTTAAAAGTATATGCTAACCTTTTATTTTTCCTCTGGTATGCTAAATATATCACCATAATTGGTATTTTTTGAATTGTATCTTCATATACTTTTTTTCACAGCCCAAAAGAGCTGCTTCAGACTGTGATTTGGGTTTGGGCTTCTTTTCAGCCCTAATTCCTTCCCATTTGACAAGGTCAAGCCTGAATATTTTCAGTATCAATGGGCTCTTGGCTTATCCCTTCTCTTTGGCTAGAGGACTTTGGCATATAGAATTGTCAGTTCCTTGAATGTTAAATTACCTTAGGAAGAATAATTTCCCTGCCTCCTGAAGAAACAGTAGTTGGGCAAGGGCAAATGTTAATTCATATTTGAATGGTGTAAATTGAGTAGCATAAATATGAAAACAAACAGCACGCATTATTGATGGTCACTATGATCTAGAGGCTTACAAACAGGTTCATAACAAATAGTTCTTGTTTCAGAAACATAACATAGTTTTGTTTTGTTTTTTGGTTCAGTTACCGTTTTTCATCTTCCACTTGCACTCCAACAGAGTGATATTCCCGTAGGCCTCTGCTCTCTGTATCAGAATCAGTTGCTGTTTCCACCTAATTCAATACAAAAGATGTGAATGTAGAACTGAACATGAAAAAGCTAATTTTTTTGTTCATTTACTGTAATTAATTATATATTCATTTAATTAATTCAGTGAAGCACTTGACCCAATAAAATCACACAGAAAGAAAAAATTCCACTCACATGGGTATAATAATTTTGCTCCTGTGTTTCACAGAATTTTACATAAACATTTTAGCTCTACAATTCTGTCTTTTAAATATATGCAAATGAAATTACTTGGTTCAGTACAGTCAAGAAGAAGCTTTGTTTGAATTGCATTATTATAAAAATCCACTGTTCAGTTTTTTTAATAACATGAATGCCAAAATCTCTTAGTATGTTCTAAGATGATAGGAGTCATATACAGGGTGTGAACAACATGTGCTAATAGCATGTAACTAAAATGCAATTAATAATAAGCAATAAGTGATTTGATGAACTTCTACTGACATAACAAACAGAAAAATACTTTATTAAATATCCTAAAGTATTATCTGTGTATATAATATATAAATATGAGATATGTCCATATAATCTATGTATATATGAGATATATCCATGTATGTAATATATATACATGCATATATTTATGAGAGGCATCTATATACATGTATACATATGCATATGTGTATATACACATGTGTATGTGGATGATCTCATCCATATGCACGTACATGTACATATTTGTATATACATAGAATTCAAGGGTGGAAAATTTGTGGCCTCAAGACCACATGTGGCCTCTAAGTCCTCGAGTGTGGCCCTTTGACTGAATCCAAACTTCACAGAACAGATCCCTTTAATAAAAGGATTTGTTCTGTAAAACTTGGACTCAGTCAAGAGACCACACCCAAGGACTTAGAAGGCCACATGTGGCCTTGAGGCTGCAGGTTCCACCTCTGACATACGTAGCTCACATTTCATTGCCTTTGCTAAGAGGATAGTCTCTATCACCTATTCAATGGCCAATCATGAGGGAATTAGGGTCAATCATCAGAGCTGTGACTGCTAAAATAAATACAGAAACACTGTCAGGATGATCACCAGTGTGCGTTTATCACATAAGGAAATTTTAGTAGTGTTATTTTGTGTCTGAACTTGGAACTTCATTGGTGTCAGAAGCTCCCTGGTAAAGGATCTTCCCCTAACAGTGTACTAATTACACAATGTCATAACTCTGCTATAAGTTATACTTTGTTCTTTAAACAAATGACCACCAGAAAGATAAAGTAAAGAACCTGGACCAAATTGGTCTGTCTTTCTTGAGTGAAGGGAAGAAAGTGTAACCTGAAAATATTCAATATAATGGTCAATTGGAACTTATACTTGAGGATAGCTATATGACCACTCTAGTATTGAATTCATGGGTTTATTGCACCCTGGCATATGAAATAATAACACATATGCATAGTTTTTTAAGGTTTACAAAATGCCTTCCTCCCAAACAACACTGTTAGAAGTCACTAGTATAAATATGTATGTAGATATTGTGATCCATGTCATGATTTATGTAGTATGGGGAAATCCCTATATTTATATTTATATGAAGAAAAATGTGAACCCAGGTCTTTTTGACTCTAAGGTTGGCCTATCCTCTATGCTCTACTGCCTCTCAGTGCAAATATTGTTATCTCCATATCACAGATGAGGAACTTGAAATAATGTCCCAGATGGGATTAGAACCCAAGTCTTTGTGACTTCAAGTCTTTCTACTATAGCACAATGTTTCTCAAGACTGCTATGTGGTTGCCAGGGATGCCTACTTTTGGACTGCCAACATTTGATAAGCTGTGTAGCCTGGCTATAGCTAATCGCATATAACAAATATTTTCTTTGGTGCAGTTACATATTGGTACATGTAGACTTGTCTAACTCAGAATCACTTAAAAACAAAGAAGAAAAAGAAAAGGAAAATTCTGTTGAATAACCAAAGACCAAGAACAAAGATTCCTGAGTTTTAGTTTTATTTCCAATGTTGATTCTCCCATGTGTATTTCTCCATTAGTTAAGTGGGTGATAATATTAGATTTTTTCCATATATCATGGGAAATTATTTAATTAGACTATTATTTAAATAGTTTAACTATTTACCATTCTGCAAATGGTCAGACCATCACTTAGCAGTAGTGTCTGAATGGAATATGTAATTCAACTTCAAGTTTATATATTTTTCTAGCTCAGTAACTTTCACATAGTTCATGTTTATTAAATGAAAGAACAGTTAAAGTTGCCCCTGAATGTACCAATTGCAATTAAAGGGAGATAAATGCAAAAAGGTACTGTTCTTAATATTTACTAAGTATCTATTAACATGCTGGACACGTGGGTAACAAGCACATATCATAATCTATCCCTGTGGCTCCTCCCATTGTCAACCCTGAAAGAGCTTATATATATATATATATTTTTTTTGGCAAGAATTGTGTATCACAAAAATAGCATATGGTCAAAGCCCTGGCTCTGCCAGTGGCTCTGCCACTCACTAACTCTATGACTAATAGACAAGTCACTTAGCCATTCTAAGAATCAGTTTTCTCATCTGTAAATTGGAGACTATACTACCTATTCTGCCTGTCTCAAAGGGTTTGTAATAGGTCATTTGAGACAAGGTATAAAAAACACTTTCTAAAAGCAATAATAAGATCAGCTTACATTTACACAACAATTTACAAAGGTGATTGCTGTGGTTCTCACCATCATTACCTCAGCTATTAGTGTTCTCTTCTTTCTATAATACTTGAGAGCTTTTGGACTGAGCTCTATTTTGCCTCTTTTACTGTCTACCCTGTATTACATTCAACTATGGTCATGTTGTATTCTCCCAGTGGAATATAAACCTCTTAAAGGCAGGGCCTGGTTTGGTATTTGTGTTTATAATCCTTGCACCTAACAGAGTTCCTTGGATATAGTAGACATAATGACTATTATACTGAATAATTATGGGATTGAATTATAGATATCATATTTGATAAGTAAAGTACTCCAAATGTGAATTACCATTATTATTGTAATTATTCTTATTCTGTTGATGCTGAGTCAAGGAGTAGCATTGTATATGAAGAATTACAGCTGAGGGTTAATCAAAGGGCTATGGAGAAGTGTATGGTTGGAAGGGGTAGGCTGCAACAGAAATAGCATGACAGATGTCATCATGAGAAATGTAAGACTATAGGTATTTTGTGAGCAAAGGATTACTGAAACTGCATGGGTATCATTGGTATTTTTATAATGTCATGAGCATTAGGTGAAATTCTCTAGCATAGGGATTCCAAGTGGAAGATATATGGGGAGACATGGATAAAAGTCCACCCAGAGGGCATGGAAGAGTAATCTTCCCTATTAGAGCGCTATTCACAAGGCTGAGATCACAGAATCATCAGACAGTAAAACTACTATTAATAATAATGATTATTCTCTATTATTATTTTTTTTTTTTAGGATTTTTTCCAGTTGAACACAAAAAAAACAAGGGCAACTGCAAGGTGGTGCTTTTAAGGATGAAGCTTCCAAACTGCATATAAAAATGAAAGATTGTAAGCTATAGATTTGATACAAGAAAGGTATATCAGACTCAATATCCCTCGAGGACATTGGTCCAATGTGATATTTTGGCCACACACACACACACACACACACACACACACACACACACACA
>NW_020954619.1:30924815-31062574 GCF_900497805.2 Vombatus ursinus
AGAATACAACCAGAAATCATCAAGTAGGGCCTTGGAAATAAAACCTTGCCCTTACATAAAATCTTTACATAGTGAATGCAGTTCTGTTTATCACATCTTCAGACAACTTTACTGTATCTTTCTGAACTAGACAATGTAGATGAAACATTTAATGAATAGAAGGACAGAGAAGGTAGGGCTGCCACATGAATCCAACCTAAAATGATTGGGACCTCTTGGTGTGGGAAATGATACAAGTGATGAGTACCAGAACTGAGATCTGAACTTATGTCCTTTGCTTCCAAATTCTGTGATTTTTCTTGGCATAGAAAGCTGAAAAGCTTTTGTACCATTGAAATACCATCAAAATATGAAATGATATCAAAAAAACAATAAACATGGTCTTTTCCAGAAAATTCTTATGACAATAAATTTATGTTGACCTAACATTTTATACATACAAAAACTTTCATACATTATCTAATTTGATCCCAAAAATCTAGGAGAGAAGTAGTGTAATTATCTTCCTCCTTATTTTACAGATGATGATGACACTGAATCTCAGGGGTCACAGGTCTACTAAGTGGTAGACCCAGGACTTAAACCCAGGTCTTCTTATTTCAAGTTCATTTTGCTATGCCATACTGCCTGTATCACAAGATACTAGTACCAGATACTGCCCTCTGAACTTTGAGTAGGGAAAATTTAGGATAAATAAAAATAAGTTTTAACTCACACAGTAGTTAAATAACCTGATCAAGAGGGGATGCTGGTTGAAATAAAAATATCAATTTCAAAAGTGTTTTGGCAGATTTATGAATAGCAAAGTAAGAAATGACTCCTAAGAGAAACTGGGTTATATGTAATTTTAAAGGTTAGCATTGAAGACAGTCACCTTGGGGTTCCTGTTGGCAAAAGAATATCGGTTTCAATGGACACAGTATGGTACCTTCAAGATAAATCTCTGAGCAGAAAATTAGTAGTGTAGGGAAATTTGAAGGAGATAAAAGTTTTCATTCCATCTGGTCAAAAAACGACTTCCTAGAATCACAAAACCATAGAATATTAGAACTAGAAGGAACCTCAGTCATCTTCTAGTCTGGTTCCCTCATTTCACAGATGAGGAAAACTACAAGGAACATAGGGAGGAAGTGCCAGAACTGAGCTCAGAACTAAAGTCTTCTTGACTTCTGTCTTCTTTGGATATAAATCCTCCTCCTCCTCCTCAGTATGATAATCATTATAGTTGGATTTGCCACTCCCTCACATCTTCGATTAAAAATATACTTATCTAAGCCTGAAACATAAAAATTAAAGAAGTAATTGCATCTCAAACAAAACCAAAAATCATGTGCAACTAAGTGGGTGGGAAGAGGAACATTGTTTTACACTTCTCTTTGTTGATGGCATCCATGCTAAGAAAAGTCACTGGATTTGGAGACAAAGGACCTAAGTTCACATCTCAGTTCTGGTACTCATTACTTGTATGACTGTACATACCTTATAACTTTGTGTCAATTACTATCTTTGAGCTTTAGCTTCTTCACAAATAAAACAAGATGATTAGACTAGGTAATCTCTAAGGACTTTTTAGTTGTAAATATGTATTTCTAGGATCAACCAACTCTGAATTTGTGGTGAAACTCATCACCAACTTACAGGTTGGTAAACTGATGTGCAGTAGTGGGAGACACCAAATAGCTGTTTAATAAGCAATGAACTTGTGAATTTGGGGATAGTAATGCTAGGGGTAAGCCACCATCTGCCAGAGAGCAGCGATACTTTGCTGTAGTTCAAATTAGAAGTATTCATATGATAAAACAACCTGATTTAATATATTACATTCCAAATATTAAGAGGAACAGGGCTGGTATATTGCTTTGGATAGAAATCATTTTTATTCCCTTTAGGGACAAAATATTAAATATAACCTGAAGAACTCCCCATTTGTCTACAACTACACAAAGAACAGTTGTCTTCCAGAGACTGGAAAAGCTGGTGTTTCTTTTATCACATTGCTTGGAATAATAATTTTCAACATAATCTCACAGGAAACACAAAGGTAGAATCTTAATGGAGAAAAGTGAGGCCAAATAATCTGTCTAGGAGAAACATTAAAATCATAGAATTTCATAGTTGGAAAGCATCATGTCCATTAAGTCCAATCTAATGCTTGAAAAAAGAATCCCCTCTATGACGTATCTAAGTGGTAGATAGAACATTGGCCATGGAGTCAGGAAGACCTGAGTTCAAATCTTGCCTCAGAGACTGTGTGGTAATGGGGCAAGTCATTTAGTTTCTGTGGGTCTCTTAAAAAATTGGAATAATAATAGCACCTACCTCATAAGGTTGTTGTGAGGACCAAATGAGATCATATTTGTAGAGTGCTGTGCAGATCTTAAAGATGCTATCTACAGAAATAACAGGTGTTTATCTAGTCTTTGCTTGAAGACTTCCAAGAAGGGGAAACTTACTGCCTCCCAAGGCAGCCCATTCCATTTTGGGATAATTCTAATTGTTAAAATCAAGCCTAAATTAGCTCTTTTGCAACTTGCACTCATTGCTCTTCGTTTTGGCCTTGAGGGTCAAGTAATCCAGCCTGATCCCTCTTCCACATGACAATCTTTAAGATACTTGAAGGAATATTAGATAGAAGAAAAATGATAATAATTCCTTGTTTTGACTCTTTGTCTGGGGATGGACTGAGAAGAGCTGTGAGATTTTGGCTGCATTAAATATGGAAGGGACAGGTTGGATTGAAACTGAGAGTTCTTGACCTGGTCAGTCTGTTCTGTAGTACAGGATTATCCTGATTGAAATTGAAACGATGACTGATCTGTCACAGAGTGTGAAGCAAAACTTCTACTTTGTTTTTGACTTAAACTGGGCAGGAAAAGCTGACTGAACCACATATAAACTTTTGGCGCAGTTTCTATCCTGTCCCTCCAAGTAGATAGGACGTTGGAATTCTTATTTTAAAGCCTTAAGAGATAATCATTGTTCAATATCACATTATATAACACAAGCTGTTAGTGTTTCCCAACCTAGACTACACTATGCTTTAGTAAATATCTAAATTCTCTACCTTGGATAACTCTACCCTCTGCTCCAATCTTCACAGCCTCAACTTAGTGGCTTTCAGTAGTTCAGGGGGCAGGGACAGGGTAGAGTGAAGGGGGATGAACTGGAGAATGAGAAACAAAATCACAGAGGAGAGGAGAATGAGGATATGACTTTTTAAGTTTATAGATTTTAAGAAATAATGACCTTGGGTAGTAAAATTTGGAGAACTACAATAGTCCAGGGCTCTTCTGGGAGTGGTATTTTGGAAATATTAGTTGTTCTACAGCATCATCCATTAATGTTTACCTTTAGAAGTGTCAGAGCTATATCAAAGGCAATTTACAAGTGAGAGAACCAAAGCTGGGATCTTCTAGTCTCCTCCGAATTAACTTAGGAAAATGATAGTGGTCCGACTGCATGCATGACTTACAAAACTGCTAAAAATTGGCCACTGCTAGAACACACTGTTGATAGCTGTGTGATCTTGATGATTTCATCCAAAGCCTCAAAGATAGGAAATTTAGGTACAACCAAGGTTCTTTCTCATCTCCTGTTCAAGTAGGATGTAATAGGCAGTGGAAAAAGATCTGGATTTGGATTCAAAATACTAGTTTTGAATCCTTTCTCTGCCACATACTGCCGTTGTGACTTTGGGCCAGTCATTTAACCTTTGTGCAAAATGAAGATGTTGAACTAGAGGACCTCTAAAATCCTCTCCTGCTCTAAATCTATGGTCTTTTTGTAACAGGTGCTGGACCAATTAGCCTAAGTCATATGAGCATGTACAGTGTGCTGCTTGGCTGATACAGTCCCCATGTGAACTGTGGAGCAGGTGCAGACATTCCTTACCTGGTCCTAGCCTGCTAAACCAAGTGAAGAATTGGACTGTTGATTGGTGGTCTAGCCAGAACTGGAGTGCATTCAGAAGGCACTAGTTAGCCAGGGCCTGGATCTTGGTTTATCTTTTTCTTGTCTGGCATGTTCAAGTGAGGAGGCAAAGACTAAGTTCTCAGTGGAGAGAGAGGCCTGAGGCCTTTACCTCCCTCCTAGGACTGCCACAATGTGGCCCATGAGTGGATGATTCAGCTGTTGGTTCTTTCATTATTATGTCTAGTTTTTTTATGTTGAGGTGAAGGGAACTGAAGAGAGCTATGATCTCATGAACTTTAAAAGGTCAGTGATGTGCAGGAGTGCTGTTGTTGTTGCTATTGGGTAGCCAGCCAGCTCAGCATTCAAGTCCAGAGGAACAACCTTTGGAACTCAGACCAGTAATAGCTGAGTAGGAGACTCGGTCAGTAACTATGCCACATTTGAACATGAACCTGGTGACTGGGATCAGTATTATATAGAAACCCAACAGTATGACCTAACTCTCTCTAGGGGTCTAGGGGATATAAGGAAGAGCACATCCTCAGGTTTTGGGGAGAAATGTTTGTACTTCTGTTCTTACTATAACTTTCTCCTTTATAAAACTAATCAATGTTAATTGATCAATTGGAAATGGGGCATAAATTACTGGCAGCTGACAGTGATAGAACACATAGGAAGTAAGAGGCTCAAGCTGATAGTGTTAGAAAATAGTTAACCTAATCCCTCAGACATATGTTAAAAACCTGAGGGGGAGATGCAGACAGTCTCATTTTGGAAGAGCAAGGTCAGAGTAATCACTACACTTTCATGAGGCAAACTATTAGTCATTGCCCACCCTTGATACCAGAGGGGGCACAATAGAATGTTTGGTGACAATACTTGAGCTTGAAATGTGTGATGAGAACTTAAACTATAGAATATGATAGGAGATCCTTCTCTAGGATAAGTTGCTGTGGGAGCTGTGAGTGCGGGGAACAGTATCAGAAAGATTAATTCCCATGTTTGTTACCACATCACTAGAGCTGTGATACATTGCAGGGATGGCTGTAACTCTTGGCAAACAAAGAAAGGTCCTGAGGTTTGTTTGTTTGTTTTTTCCTTGTCTGTTTAGTAGGACACTTGAGAGCTTTCTTACCTTTCCCAAAGACAATTACGAAGCAACTGAACAATGTCAAAAGCACAGCAGCTGAGCTCTAGTACTTAGCAAAGTGCCTGGCACACATAGTAGGCACCTAATAAATGCTTTTTTTTTTTAAACTTGATTGAGGGAAAGCAGAGCATGCACCTGGAGCTACTTGCTGTTAGGTATTAAAGAAAGCCACCCCAAAGAGCCAACAGAAGAGGCAAGATTTGCAAAATATCTCTCCCATGTTGGAAGGTTTGAACAGAGACTGGGAAGCCATTTGTCAAGATTATTATAGAGGACATTCTTGGTCAAGTATGGGTTCAATCAGACTCTGAACTTGTGATTCCAACTCTGAAAAGGTTGCCTTTGTGACTAATTTTGCTCATTCAGATGTCTCTCGTTTGTTTTCCTCATTCTTTAATTTACTTTTCAATCTGATCTATGATTTCATAGATGTAGGGAACTCTTGGGCAGGAAATTTCCTCTATCAATACAGGTCAGCATCTGATTTGCAATGTATAGTTTTAGAGACTTGCCTGGGATAAGTTATTAAACACCTTGAAGAAATTAAATGACTTGTCCAGAGTCACACAGCCAGAATGTGTTCAAAACAACTTCTCTCACCATTCTTTCAACAGAAGGTTATTTTGTAATATAATGAATAGAGTACATACGTATGTATGTATGTATGTATTGGGGCACTTGTAAGTTCCTTTGCCTTTTGTTTTTGTGTTTTCAGCCAACTTCACTTGGGTTTCTATGTCATGTAAGGAGCTTATCTAGGAGTGTATAGTTTTCATACATGGGAAAAGATAAGGAAATGACATAAACTTGCATGCTTACATTTATCTTTTCCTTACTATTAGAATAATGATTTGGTTTTTTTTTTTTAAAGAAATATTTTGAGAACAGACTTTCATGATCTTTAAGAATTGTTTTCACATTTCTTGGTCCATCCTTTCCAAAAAATGCTTTTTATTTTTTTTCTAGCCTGGCACAGTGGAAAGAGTACAAAAGCTTGTATTCCAGAGAACCGGGTTTGCATTGCACCTCAGACACTATCTGTGCAAAGACAGGAAAGTCACTGAACAGATTGGAACCTCAGTTTCTCTGAATATGAAATGGAGATTGCAGTATTTGCATTCTAAATCTCATGGGTTTTATGAGAAAAGAACACTTTATATGCCTTAAAGTGCTATATAAATGTGAATAATGATTATCTTCCCTTCTTTGACCTCACACATAGCATATACCAAAGGTTGTCAACTTATAAAATTTAAGCCAAAGGTGGTATCTGATAAAATTTTGTGTGGTTTAGATAGCCCTAGAGATGTATTTTTTTTTCTTCCTATAGTGCTCTCTTCCTAACACCCTTGTCTCACTCATACACTATCCTCCTCTCCTCCCTCCACCTGTCCTATGGCCTCTCTGGTTGACATATGGCTCAAAAATCTTGGATTGACAGTGAGGCTAATAATTTTGGGCAAAGGGCTGCTCAAGGCATTGTTGTCAGCAGACTCAGGGCTAGGTAGCTACTTCTAAGAGGAGGAAAACTAGGGTGCACCCCTCTGTGCATCATCAAACTCCTGGAATGCGCACTGTGTACAAGATATTTTTAAACAATGGATGTGGCTACAGAGGACTGCAGATGAATGGAATCACTACCATCACCATGAAGTAGTAGAACATGATTTCAAAGGCTTTGAGAATGAGAGAAAAAATATGTGATTCTTTGGCAATAAATGGCAACAGTTACACTCTTTTAGGTAATCTGAATTGTTCTTTGCTCATGTAAGCATTTCTTCCTGAAGGCCTTAGTTGTGTTGAGCCCTCAGGGACTGTATCTGTACTGATGCCCCCAGCAGAGATTTGAGGTATAAATTGCCAGGGTTTGGGGAGTGGTCAGCAGAGGCGAACAAGGCCCTTATAATTCCGAAGGAACTCAGCTATGATATAAAGCAGGTCCACAGGCTTTGCTTTCCCCACTTGCATTAGCACCTCTGAATTGAGGTATTACTGTTACCAGGGTAGTAAATATAGTAGCTTGTGACACCCAGTCTACCTTCTTAGGAGATTTAGGGATGAAGGAATCTTAAGAGTTTTACAGATGAGAAAACTGAGGCACAGAGAGGAAAAGTTACTTGCACATGATCACAGTCAAATTCAGTGCTCATTCCACTAAATTATACTACTTACAAAGCCTATCTAATTAACAGCTGGGCTAAGAGAAAAAAGGTGTTCTGGGTCCACTGTTGAGAGTTTAAGGGTATATCTGACTGAACCTTTGTTGATGGTGATTGAACTTTAAGCTTCATGAAGCTGTCCTCCAGGCTCTGTCCTAGAATTCTCTTTTTCTCTATATATACTATCTTTCTTGGTAATCTTACCAGCTAGCATGGGTTCAATTATCATATCTATGGAGATTATTCCCAGATCTATTTAGCCATTCCTAGTCTCTCTCTAGTATCAAGCCACAGTGTTGTTACCACCTTTGGACATCTTGAATGTATCAAAGGTATCAAAAAACTCAGCATATTAGAAATAAAGCTCATTATCTTTCCCATCCCCCCTTTCCATGTTTCCTGATATTGTTGAAGATAGCACCATCCTTCCAGTCACTCAGACTTCCAGTCTCAATGTGATCCTTGACTTTTTAATCAAACTTAGTCCCTATATCCTATTTGATGTCAAGACTTGGCATTTTTACCTTTATAACATCTCCCATATACATCCTCTTGTATCCACTCACAGAATCACCGCCTTGACTTTTTTTTTTCTGAGTCAAGTTTTCTTTATAGTTGGTAGAACCTGTCTGCCACATTGCTGATGGGTTGGTCCATTGACAAATATGCCATCATCAGCATATGGGACATTACCTATGGATATTCTAACAACTTAAAACTAGCATGTTTGTGGATTTTGCTGTATGATTTTTTTTTGCTTTTCAAGTAAACAAATTCTTCATATCATTTCATGAGAATTAAGAGAATTAAGAGAGTTTGAACAGAAGAATTCAAGAGTCAAAATAAATAAGTCACTTAACACTAGTGAAGATAAGAGTTATATACAGAGGGATAAAAAGAACCTCAAGTGGTTCTATAACTTATACCTTGCCTCTAGTCATACTTGCTTTCGTATTTAAAAGATCTTTGATTTCACTAGCATGAGTGCTCCCTTCTACATCAGAAAAGACAAACTCTCTGTGTCAAAATGGATAGTTTTATGAGTTGCTATAGTAGGGAAAAAAATTTAATACATGATAGCCAAACTTTTGTTGAAGAAGCCTCTCTGAACTTAGAAATGCTGCACCTTAGACAAGAAACAAGTCTTTCTCTGATCATGACTACATTGAAACAAACCTGGAGAGACAGAGCACATTTTCTAAGATCTCAGTAGAGGGAGACTTCATATTCTTGCTTGGAGGAATTACTATTAAATTACTATTTTCAAGACCTCCCACAATCAGAAATATATTTTTTAAATTATTGGTAGAACTTAGCATAAGGTACCTTGCTATTTATTATTTTTTATCAATAGTAGATCTGAGAGGCAACATTGTATAATCCTAGAGTCAGGAAGACCTGGGTTTAAGTTTTACTTTTATTCCATATTAGCTATGTGACTATGGGCAAGTCACTTTACCTTCTCATTGCCTCTAGGCAATTCTCTAGGGCCTATGAATAATAGAATTAGGGTTTAGGGTATATAGGGAGGAGATTTTCTACACTGAGAGTTTAAAAGCAAATGATATCACAAGTCTGATCTGAAACACCTCTATCCCCCAGTCCTCAAAAGAAAATTTTAGATATAAATCTCTTTAACTTTTTTTTTTGTTCTATTTTTGAGATGGAGGCTTGTTGGGCAGTTAGATGGTGCAGTGGAGAAAGTGTCAAGAGTGGAGTCAGGAAGACCTGAGTTCAAATTCAGCCTCTTACACTAACTAGCTATGTGACCCCGGGCAAGCCACTTAACTTCTGTTTGCCTCAGATTCTTCATCTACAGTTGAGAGATATTAACTGAGGATATTAATTGTTCCTTCCTGCCAGGGCTCTTGTGAGGATCATATGAGATAATAATTCTAAAGCTCTTAGAACAATGCCTGATACATGATAAACACTATATAAATGTTGTTGCTGTTGTTGTTATTATTATTATTTGTGTGTGTTCTTAATGTCAGAGTTGTCCAACAGTGAAATGGACTATCTTATAATGCAGTGGATTTCTCCTTGGTAGAGTTTTCCAAATGGAGAATTGATGACTGTCACTTGTCAGGGATGTTGTAGAAGGGATTCTTGATAGGCACATAGCATTAGACTAGATGTCCTTTAAGGTTCCTTCCAGCTCAGATTCTGTGAAATATCTTTCATTGATAATCATTGTTGTGAGCTTCCAAAATTCCAAAAACTTTCAAGTCAGTGTAGGTACATTTGTTACTGGGTATTAAATGCAATCTCTGCTTAGCTGCTTTGATGACTCACTATGACATTGGGATGACTCTAGGTTCTCAAAGACCAGGCCAGCAGAGCAGAAGCTAATTCTTTCCAAGCAGTGAAGGGCTTAGAGAATAGGCCTGGTGATGGATGTTTTTGTCTGTCATCCAGAGGCCAACCTAGTTACATTTGGAGAGGCTTATCATCACAAAATTGACCACCAGTTGGTAACTTTATTTATTTATTTTGCTACAGCATCTTATGAAACTATATATTAATGAAAAGTTTATGAATTAAGTTTTTCAAAGGAGTGCTCATGATGAAATCATAGACTTTGTAAAGTACTGAACTGTTATGTTTAAATGATATAACATAATTAAGTTATGAATTACAATAAAACCCAGTATAATTATGGTGATGTGTTCACAGCATTATGTACTTTACCGTCACTAACTATCCTCTACTATCCCATCTTCTTTATATCCCTTGCCCTGGTTCCTGATGATGTAACTCTCCTTAGCCCTGCCTCTACTGCAGGGATTCCAGCCTTTCCATGAATAGTGTTTTTTATGTGTTAATAAATAATTTCATTATAATTGGCTTCCTTTTTTAATCCTATGTATTTTATTTTATGCATTTTAAAACTTTATTTGGAGGAGTCTATAGGCTTCACCACACAACACAAAAGCGGGGTTTTTAATCCCTGCTCTAAGAGGAAATAGTATGGTACAGTGAAAGGAGTTCTGGAATTGGAGTCAGAGGACCTGGGCCATGTATTAGATGCTTTATTTTGGACAAGTTATTTAAGACCTCTGGACATCACTTTCCCTTTCTTTAAAATGAAAGGCATGGAGTGGATGATCTGTAAAGTCTTTTCTAGCTTTAAATCTGTGATCCTAGAGACTTAAGAAGTGATAACTTTTTTTAAAGTAAAGAATTCTTTTGATTTAAAAAGGAGAATGATATATCTCAGGGAAGTGTGACCATTACTGTTGGATCACATTTCCTTCATTGATGATAAACTTGCAATTAAGAGCAAGAGATATTGAGTTTCGTGTTCCTTCAAAAACCACAAACTCAGAAAGTATTGTGTAACAGCAGGGCTTATCCCTAAGAATCTGCTAGGCCTCTTTACTTCTCCATTATGCCCCAGAAATCTCTTTATCTTGGAAGATCAATTAAATCTTGGAGCTCACACCTTGGAAGCACCCTCTGATTGGAAGATGGAGGACTCCTCTCAGAACCTTTATTTAAAGTGGGTTCCTAAGCCAGCCATCTCTTCATTTTCCATCCAGCTGCATTCCCTAACTTCTCCACTATGTCCCTGTGAGAGGTATTTTCTCTCTATCCCTCCCTTTTCAGCTTCTTCTTATGTATTGTTTTTCCCATTAAAATGTGAGATCCTTGAGGTTTTCTTTTTGCTTACCTTTCTATTACCGACACTTTAATGACACATAATTTGTTGTTGTTGGTCCTTCCTACTCAAAGTCAACCAAAATGACATTATAAGTGATGTCTTTTGATTTGTGAGTAGATTGGATTTAAGCGAGACAGAGTTGAACAAAGTCATTCAGCTCACTGGGTCTTCCAGAGTCATTGGAGCCCAGTGACAAGACAAAAGTCAAGATGATAGGTGGTAGCTCTGGACGCATTGGGTGATCTTGGCATCTTTGGTGTCTGACCAGATACTCTACAGTATCTGCTTTTGCCACCTTCATGGCTTGTTCAAACAAAATGTTCAACTCTGCCTATTCCACTAGGGAACTCTTCACACGGTTGGGGTAGACACCTCTCTAACTCATCGACATTGTTTGAGGCCTGTAGATGATCTTCAACCTGGTTTAAGCCTATCTGTTGAGATAGTTTACCCCATGCGGTGTGGCTACTGCAAAAGCTGCAGCTTCTTGGAGCCACAAGTGACAGCTGTGTGGCAGGTGGTCACTAAGGTGGATGGGCAGCCCTGAAAAGAATTTAGCAGCCCTCACACCAGAGGTGCTAGTCCTCCCTTGAAGACTCCATACACCCTGGCACCTAGTAAGCACTTGATAAATGCTTGTTGACTGACTGACTACTGTCTAATCTTGGCCACAGAAATTCTATCTGTAGGTCATCTAATTACTTTGTTTTCTTGTAAATCCAGGCAGCTAGGTGGCACAGTGGGTAGAGCACTTGGTGGGAATCAAGAATACTCATCTTTATGAGTTCAAATCTGGCCTCAGACTCTTATTAGCTGTGGGACCCTGGGCAAGTCACTTAACACTCTTTGCCTTAGTTTCCTCATCTGTAACATGAGCTAGAGAAGGAAATAATAAACCACTCCAGCATCTTTGCCAAGAAAACCCCAAATGGAATCACAGAGAGTTAGATATGACTGAAAAATGACTTAACAACAACAAAAATTCTTGCAATTAAAGTATATATCATGATGGTATTAATAAGGAGGTACAGGCTCTCGAGAATACTACTGGTTTCACTTTCTATTTCTGTTTTAAATCTTGGAATTAATTCTATGTGGTATATATCATAATAATTATTAATATGATATGTATATTTATATATATATTTATATAATAATTTAAAAAACTATAAAGGAGGAAATATCAACATTTGCCATGACCTCTCAAATATCCATGGCTAGCTGTTGTCCTACACCTCTGTTACTTTAATGAGACAAACTCCTGAAAAATTTATCCACACTCAGTATCTTTACTTCCTTTTCTCACTCTTTTTAAAACCTTTTGCCTTTTTCTAATCTCATCACTCAACTGAAATAGGTCTCCTCAACATTACTAATGATCTCTTACAAAATCTAAAGCCTCTCCCCTCATCATTCTTTACCTCTGCAATATTTGATAATATTGACCATCCTCTCCTATCTTAGTGTTTTTGACACTGCTCTTTTCTAGTTCTCCTAACTCCTCTCAGTCTCCTTTTAGAGTTCATTATCCATGTCATAAGCTGGTAGACTGGCCCTGGAGTCAGGAAGACCTGAATTCAAATTAGACCTCAGATACTTACTAGCTGCATTACCCTGGAAGTCACTTAGCTCTGTTTGCCTCAGTTCCTCATCTGTAAAGTGTGCTGGAGAAGGAAATGGCAAACCACTCCAGTATCTTTGCCAAGAAAAGCCCAAAAAGCAGGTCATGGAGAGTCAGACACAATTGAAAGGACTCAGCAACAACAAAATATCTGTCAGCACCAAAACTCCATAGGTAACTAGATGGCACATTGGATAGAGCACTGGGCTTGGAATCAGGAAGACTCATCTTCCTGAGTTCAAATCTGGCCTCAGACACTTATTAACTATGGGATTCTGGGCAAGTCACTTAACCCTGTTTGCCTCAGTTTCCTCATCTATAAAATGAGCTAGAGAAGGAAATGGAAAACCACTCCATTATCTCTGCCAACAAAACCCTAAAGTGGGGTCATGAAGAGTCAGGCATGGTGGAAATGACTGAACAACAACAACAAATCCATGTCGTGCTCTCTAAATGTGGGTTTCCCCCCAGAGAAGACTTTGTCCTAGCCCTCTTCTTTTTTCTCTCTATAATCTCTCACTTAGAGATCTTATGACTCCCATGAGTCCAATTATCTTTTTTTATGCAGATGACAGGCTGCATGATACAGTGGAAAATGTGCCGGATTTGGAGTCAGAGTTGTTGTTGTTCAGTCCTTTCCGTCATCTCTGACTCTTTGTGACCTCATTTGGGGTTTTCTTGGCAAAGATACCAGAGTGGTTTGCCATTTCCTTCTCCAGCTCATTTTACAGATGTGGAATTGAGGCAAAAAGGGTTAAGTAACTTGCCCAGAGTCCCACAGCTAGTAAGAATCTGAGACCATATTTGAACTCAGGAAGATGAGTCTTCTTGGCTTCAGGCATCACACTCTTCTACTGTGCCACCTAGTTGCCCAAGTCAGGGTACCTGAGTTCAAATTCCATCTCTAATACTACTATATGAACTTGGTCAACTCAGTAGCCTTTCTGAGCTTTATTTTCCTTATCTATAAAATGAGAGGGTTAGATTAGAGTTAAATCTATGATCCTATGACTCCAAAATCTATATATCCTGTCTTTGTTTCTTTCTTGGGCTCCAGTCTTGCATCATGAATTTTCTATTGGACATGTTAAATTGGACCTCTCATAGGCATGTTAAACTCAACATATCCAAAACAGAACTTCTTATCTTTGCTCTTGAACCCTTCCCTTTTTCCAAACTTTACCATTGCTGTTTTAAAAATCATTTCTTTGATCTTTAAAAAAAATCTCTTTCTTTAGCCCTTCAAAGAATTTTTGTTTGGGCTTGTGTCCAATCTGCATTTTTCTTTAAGGCTTTTGTTTTGTTTTTTAGTGAGGCAATTGGGGTTAAGTGACTTGCCCAGAGTCACACAGCTAGTGAGTGTTTTGTGTCTGGAACTCAGGTCCTCCTGACTTCAGGGCTAGTGCTCTATCCACTGCACCACTTAGCTGCCCCCAAGGCTTTTTTTTTCATATCATTGTCTCCTTTTCAGTTTGTGTCTTGAGTTTCCCTGTCACAATAGTAGCTTTTTATTGTCAGGTTCTTTCTTTGTTTCTTTGTTTTTTTGCTCATTTTTCCATTCAATTTCTTGACTTTGGACTTTATGTTAAAGTTGAGCTTTGCTAGTCTCTGGGGGTGGGGAGGTGGGAGGTCTCTGCCCCAAACTTCACACTTTTTTGTCTTGATATTTTCACAGCTCATTCTGGAGGCCTGCATATTTTCTGCATTGTTCTTTGGTAATAATCACATATGCACACACACATATACATACATATACGTAACAGGATATATATGCATACATATATTTGTACATATGTATTTATTACACATATGCTTATATAATATGTACTCCATGGACCCTGTTATTCACACACACACACACACACACACACACACACATACATAGGGCATAGACCCTGTGCAAATCTATCATGCCTCCTTACTTCAGGACAACCATATCTATGGTTCGATCAATGCTGAAGGGTTTCTCACTTTGAGGATAATGAAGTAATACACTTATTGATTATTGAGCAGTGACTCAGTAGATCTTTAAAAGGTAGTGACATCCTGGGTAGCTCTCTTTCTGGCTGAAGATGCTGTTGCACACTTAGTAAAAGTGAGAGATGATGGACAAACAATGTCAAAGTTGCATTAGTAGCCAAGAACCATTAAGATTTAGAAAAAGGCCTTTAGTATATTGGGAAGTTCCTGTATGGAGGATTTATGGAAGGATAGGAACAAGGATTTAATAAGATTAGAAAGCAGGAACAAGTTGTGATTTGAACCAGGATTCATACTAAGTAGAATCAAAGATGACAAATCTTTAGCTTTTGAAGAAGCCCAGTAGCACATTTATATTTGAATGGAAATTTTCAGCTTGCCTGGATTGTGCTTAAACCCTTCTACTGTATCACACAACAGATTCCAGCTTTTGTTTGTTGGATCAGAGATGGAGAGTTGGAAGGGAGCTCAGTGGTCAGCTAATCCAATCTCTTCATTTTACATATGAAGAAAACAAGGTGCAGTGGAGTTAAGTAATTTGTCCAAGTCCACGTAGGTAATAAGTGTTAGAGGTAAGGTCTGAACCCAGGTCCTCTTGCTCCCAGAGCCATTCCTCTTTCTATCTAATGGGAGGTTGGACTAGAGGACTTCTGCTGGCCTCTTTTAGCTCCAGATCTCTCAGGTCCTATTACCTGAAGTATAAACAGGTACATCCTAAAACTTGTAAATATACATTTCCAGCCAGGTCCTCATTAGTGTCGGTAACGAATCCCTTGACATAATTACCTTATCCAAATTTGCATGCATATTTCTGTTAGGCAGGAACCAATGCCCATATTTTATATAACTGTACCTTTGAATCGTGTGAATTTAAATACTTTCCATCACTTCAGGGTATTTATTATTTGTACTAATTGGGACATAGCTATATTAGTAGCCTGAAGTCCTCGTTTGTTGGGATCCCCAGATAACAAATTTGCTAGAGTTTTGCTTTCCTTTTATAGTCATAGTATAATCATTTTACATAAGTATAATCGTTATACATAAGTATAATCATATACTTATATACTTACTATATACTTCCTCATATACTTATTATATAATCATACAATCATATAACCCTTCGTAATCAAGGATTTTCTCAATCCTGTTCTATTGGTGGTGAGCTCATAAAGCTAGCTGTTCAAAGATATGATATTACAAAAGAGCCAACCTTCCTGTGCCCTCTCAAATTACTAATATCCAGAATCTTTAAGTGGTTACAATCTACCAAAAAGAAAAATTTGGAAGGCACTGATTTGGAAGACATGGAGAGGATACTAGCAACCCGTTTACTTGTCGGTGTGCCGTGTCATCTTAATCCCAGGCCTTACTGAGAGGAGCTCATTCAATTCACACTCAGCATGCCAGCTGAAGGTTTGTCTCTTCAGTCACTTTGCAGTGGTGTGAATTAGCATGAATGTTATATGCACGCAGGGTTATTGGTGAGATTATTGGAGTCAGTAAAGTTGGCTGACTCATTTGTTGCTATTTACAGAGCCAAGGTAAGCAATTTATTATGGAATGGATGTTAATGATAGGCTACCTGAATTCCTATTGAGGAACGACGGCTCTTGAGGAACTCCTCAGCTTTTGTCACTAAGACGGCTTTGTCACTAGTTCGAATTGAACTGCTCTGGCTCTCAGAGGCGTGGCGCTGGGCGGCTGCTGTTTCCAGGGCAAGATTCATGGCCTTGTTACTGTCCAGGCTATCTGTGGAATTGTACAGGCCTCGGCCATCTTGTGGCCATGGAGGGATCCTCTGAGTCCGGCTGTCATGGTAGGCATCCTGGGTAGATTCCGTGCTGCTCTGGGCGGTAACAGAAATCAGAGGCTTGGAGGTTGTCCGAGGGGGAACTGGTGGTGGTGTTTTTTTATAACTTGTGTATGATACAGCTGGAGAGAGAATAAAGGGGGAAAAAACCAAAGTTAATATAGTTATGTGAATCTTTTCCTCGTTAGAGTCTGCTCTCCATAATTATACACAATTAATTATAAAATGCAAATGAGACAACTGAAAAATGGCACCTTGAGTGCTCATACTTCTAATACCTTGGAAATTTTTTTTTTAAAGTTTTGTCGAGGCTTAATTTTATATAGATTCAGCCACTTTCACTGTTGTTACCTATCAGGTACTTTCCCTTCTCTTTAAAAAAAATAAGGTTTATTGATGCCTTTTGTTTTTTATATCAATCACTTCTGTATACATTATGCAATCTCATCCCCCCATAACCCTCTGAATTGAACCTTCTCTGGTGATAAAGAACAATTGCTAAGCAAAAACAATTAATGTAGTGACTGCATCTAACAACATATGTAACATTGTCCCTATAGTCCTTTTCCCTTTTGCCAAGAAGAGGGATGCATGTTTCATTATCCCTTAGCTACTTTCTGTCTCCCTTTCTGTCCCTACTCCCATCCCTAACTCTTGAAGTCTATTTACTGAGTTTCTAACTTATGGAAAATATTGCATTTTGAGGGATAAAAAGATTAGTAAAATACAATTCATGCCTTCATAGTAGTTATGATCTAGTATGAGGAAATAAGACATCTATACAGATACAGTAACTATAATATAGTGTTAAGTATATAGGAGAATGACAAAATGCAGAGGCCACTTCCAGTGGCAGGGACCAAGAATCTCTTTATGGAGGAGTTAGGCCGTGAACAATGGACATCACAACAGGAATATCTAAGGGGGAAGGCATTTCAGGTATAGGGCACATCATAAGTAAAAGCATGGAAAAGGGAAAGATTTTAGTATGTCTTTGACGAATGTCAAGTTCACCATTTTGGCTGAGGGATTCACCAAGGGGAGAAGGGTGAGATGAAAGATTGGCTTTTACTTTCCCAAGAACCCAGACTAGGGAGTTATAAGCACCTGTATCTAGTAAATATGCTCAAATAAAAGAGAGAGAGAAAATTGAGAGGAGAGGCAAGAACTATTTCATATCTTTTAGGAAGTAGCCTAATTTTCATTAGGCTCATTTACCAGCTCTCTCAAGCTTTGGGCATGTACTTATTTTGTCAGCTAAGATAAAATATTCCTTAGCACTCTCTTCAGTTCTCAAATGAGTTTACACTACAATAAGTTATTTTATTTCCTCTTCAAAACAAGAGTTAATAAAGTGCCCCTTAAGCAGTAATGAAAAACTCTTCAGTATAATCCAAGGAAAAAGCACTAACTGGATGGGTTGTAGATGTCTGAGGATTGTTTGTTATGCTCAGAGATAGCGGGATGAGTATACAAACATCCTCCAGGTTTATGAGATCAAGTTTGAAGGAAGGATGAGTAATAATACCCTGTAATCATTTTCAGAGAAAGTACCCTTAGTTTTAAGAAACATAATACAAATGAATATGAAAATCTATGATTCAAAATTTTACTTTTCCAGTGTTTGAGCAGTCTTTTTCAATATTTCCTTAATCTCTGGGTTAAACTGGAGTAGCAAAAGGGCTAGGAGACTAGCCTTTGAGTCAGAAGGATTTGGGTTCAAGTTCTGCCTTTTCTACACAGAAGCATTGGCAAGTCATTTAACCTTTCACCACCCCCAGGCAAATCTGTAAGGCTACTAAGTTAAGGATAAGTTATCTGTATTGGATGGAGGTAGTTCCCACCCTGTGATTTACACACACACATACACAAGAAGTTTGGACCAAAACAAATAAGTAAATAAAGGATGTCCTACCCCACTCATAACCCAAAGTGATTTTTCAAATTTGATGCAAAACATGAAAAAACAAAAACCAAGCAAAATAAAATTTAAGCTTTTGCATTTAGCCCAATTTAACATATATTTAAAAGTTTTCTGTGTGTGAAGAATAAATGTTCCAACCATGGGCCTGAGGTCTCACTGCCCTGTAGCCAGCTTCTCAAGGCACCAGATTCTCCACTTGTGGCCAATCCAAATTTCACCCCAGAATTTTCACATTTTATTCCCAACCAAAATGCATCTCATTACTGATCCAAGCTGGAGGTACTGAGCCTTCTGCAACTTCCTAGCTTGGTTCACAGAGTGCAATGGTCTGTCATATTATAACTCAGATTTCCTTCCAATTCTCTCCTCCTTAGGACCTTGGAGGCCATCTAGTCTAACCTATAGCTCATCTAGAATCCCTGACATGGCCATTTAGTCTTTACTTGAAGACATTTGGTGTGAGGAACCCACTACCTTACAAAGCAACCCATTCTGCTTTGAGACAGCAATCAATGTTGGAAAGCTGTCAATCGTATATCATTTGTTAACTCTAAGAAAGATAGCTTCTTAGCTATCACTCCCTTCTCTAGGTATGCTGGTCTTAACTCCTATTTCCCTCTTTCTCTTATAATCCTTTTCTTCAGATCCATATGCCAGGAATGTATTTCCTAAGGGACATGAATAAGTGTCAATTTAGAAAGACCACAGGAAACCTATTCAGTCCCTAAGTGGCACCTAAGCTTTCTAACCTAATTATAAAGGAAGCTCAGCAAGTGTAGCATGACCCGACAGGCCTATCTAGACTAGGAGCCCCTCACCACTTTTCTTTGATGTTTACAGATGAGAATGATGTATTGTATTTAGAACATCCCTAGGCTGATTTTGGGAGTCATCCACCTGGCTTTTCTGGACATAGCTCGTACTTCTAAACTCAGTTGTATTCTCAGCCAGTCAGGAGGTCTGATGGTTTAATTACAGGTTTTTGGTTCTTCACCTTTGTAGCTACATAATTCTTTAGTTAACTAACTTTTCCTGCCTACTACCAATGGAAAACTAAAGGATTATAAAGTAATTATATAATGTCATCTCAAAAATTCAAAATGATCCAACCTCCAAAGTTCATAAAAGATGACTCTTTATGATGAGCAAGGTACATATTTTTGGATTTCAAGGCCTAGAGATTGTTTGTTAAAAATTTGAGATGTAGATATTTTAAAGAGTCCTTGAAAAGGCAACCTACAAAATTAGAAAATGACGAAGTAGCTTTGAAACAAATGAGTCTCACGTTTATTTTTTTAGCACAAAGAATTTAAGTAGGCCCTTCTTCCTAGGAAGGAAAGATATCTAAAGCCATCTTCTCCAGTGTCTGAGTTCCCTAGTATCAACTATTTATTCTGCAAATATTTATTCTGTATTTCCTATTTGCAAAATGTTATGCTTGGTATTGTAGGAAATACTAACAAGTATAAGACATAAACCTTGTCCTTAAGAAGTTTACCATGATGCAGACTGAAGGACACTTTTTCTTTTTCTTTGCCTTCTTTATCTTTTTTGTTTTTTTTGTCTGTGTTTTCTTTCATAATATGATCAACATGGAAATATGTCTTGCGTGACTACACATGTATAACTTATATCAAATTGTTTACTTGATGGGGGAAGGAAACAGAAGGAAAGAATTTGGAACTCAAAATTTAAAAAAAAAAGAATGTCAAAGATTGTTTTGGCATATAATTGGGGAAAAACAAATTATTAAATATTAAAAAAGTTTACCATCTAGTTTTGTACATTTGTGGCTCAATGAGCGAGTCAATATATTTAGTGGAAACACTTCCACAGTCATTACTTCTATTTCTCAGTGACTTCTAAAAGCCAAGAGTAGATAAACTGTATTCCAAGTTCCTTAAAATATATCTAAGAAAGGATATGATGACTTCAAACAAGAAAACCTATGATATAGTTAAATGGGAGCTGGGTCAAATAAGGTAGATGAAAATCCAGATCAGAGAAAACATTTCTATGTCTTACCAACCAACATAGGGATCTTATTAGGTTGGAAAGGGATAAATTAATATTTCTAAAAGGTAGTTTTTGACAGATAACTTCAGGAATTTACAGGGTTTGAGAGAGTAAAGTGTCATTGAAGATGGTTTCCCTATTAATATATGACTAATCTTTAGTGATTTTTTAAAATTTGTTAAGCATTTTTCTACTGGCTTTGTACAGACATAATCTTTGTGTTTTTTCTGTCTCACCATGATGTTGGACTTAGATATTTGAATCAAGTACAAAACTGGTGGACTTTTTATGCCTCAAACTTCATTACTGGTCTCTGAGGATCCACAAATGAGGAAGCAGAATCCTATAGGGGATTATGGAGTCCATTGTGACAAGAGTTCTGGTCCTGGTTCTGCCCCTAAATAGCTATGTGGCTAGTCACTAAATCTCTATGAACATTTTGGCTAAATGATTTCTAAAGTACCTTCTTTCACTAAAATGCGTTTAGCTCTCAATATGATAATACTCACCTATTTCTCATGTTATTAGTGGAGGAACTAATGCCCAAAAGTATTCTGAACTTACAGTGACATCAGAGGTAATATAAACAGTCCCCTTTTTTTCGTTAAACTTTTCTATTATACTGGCCTGCCACATATGTAATTTTGTTTCTTTTAAGTGGGAAAAATGCAGGAGAAAAACTATGAAGGAAGTGTATTGGTATATAGCATTTAATGGGTCTTTTATGCAACAGTATTAGAAATATAGGTAATTATCTTCATGTTAACCAATTAGTGATGGCTCATTCACTAAAAACTCTTGCTTTATCCTATAATCACACATCTTCTAGAGTTACAGTGACACAGTTGAAATAAAACATAGACATCCAATTTTCAGAATATAATTGCTAATAGATGCTGTGGATAAAAACCCAGATATTATTGCAAAGTTAATGAAGTTGTGTTTCTCTTAAGCAGTAACAATCATATTGATGAAATTGTCTATACCACCCTTGGGTAAAAGTAACATTAAAAGGCACTGCAGAAAAAAAAGAACATATCATGAAAGTTATACTTATCTTTGAAACCTCAAGATTGAGTAGATAGGTCATCATGGAAATGACTAAGTTACTGTATTTTGCCAGCTGTGCTCCTCTCACCAGTGAACAATGAAACATATGGTGAATATTATAATGGAATTCACAGGCAAGAACAACTGAAATGCCACATAATCATGCAGAGGTTTGCCTAGAAAATTTGAACAATGCACTCAGCAGACATTCATTCCTAGTTATCTTCATTAATACTTAGGTATTCTCAGAGGTTTCCTTTTCACATCTGTTTGTGTTGTGAACCATACAAAATTATTTAATTTACATTAATCTAAAAAGTGGATAAACCATGATTAAGAGTGCTTTTATTTACACAAAATGGACAGCAGATGTTATTACTTTTCTTACAGAAAAAAATAATACTATCATATTTTCATCTGCTTGCATTGGGGTCCTTCTCCAGTGCCTCACTGTGATGTAGAAGTGACCCCAGGCTCTCAAAGGTTATGCAAAGCTCTAGAGCTTTTCAATATAGATGTGATTGACTGTGTATCTGTTGTCCAAGGATGAGCCTACCTAAGTTCAGAGACTTGTCAATAGATTGATTGAAGGATAATTAATTCTAGGGAAACAGCAACTCTCAAAAATAATCTGTGAAGTTGTAGTGGGGTTGCACTATGCATTAGTAGAGAGAGTACCCATGCTAATGTCCTTAAGAATACTGAGACAAATACTTTTTATCTTAGTCTGCCACTGCTAATGGAAAGGAAATATAGACCCTCCAATTGACTGCTAAAGAGATGGAGGAGATATATTTTCTCAATTATTTAATTAAATAGATCATAAACTTTTGTTCCTGACTTTCTGAATCCTTATCTTTATCCCAGTTGCTTCTCATGCTGGAGATGCCTGAACCCCTGTAGCCTCTTCTTCGGATGTGTGATTTCCTTTTTGTAACCTTCATTTGAGGAAGTGCCCACATTGGTCATGCTTACTTCTAACTGGCTCCACTCTTGACTTTCTTGAATTTTCCACCTTGCCTCATCCCCCCAGTTCTTCAGTTGCCTTTTAGATGTTATCTCCCCCCATTAAAATGAAAGCAGCAGGGACTTTCTGCTTGTATTTCTCTTCTTGCTTGAATTTTTATTCCCAGTACCAAGTCCTGTGGTTGGCACATAGTAAGCCCTTAATAAATGCTTTATTTAATCTAATCTCATCTTTAACATAAACTGTACACAGTTTACTTTGATAGCAAAGAAGCAGCAATAGTGATTTGTCCAAAATGAGGGAAAGAATACAATTAGGCCTTACTGTACCTGAGGTTGAATCAAGCTGACTGACAACAGACCCATTTCAGAACTTTAACTGATCTTTTCCACCAACTAGCTGCATTTCATTTAAAATGTGGATAATTAGAGATCTCCCCAATTCTCTTCTCCAAGAATATTGATGCAGCATCATAGACAGGCTAGGACTGATTGGGGTAACTTAAAATTACAGTCAGAACCATTTTGGAATATTTCTAATTATTCACCAGGTAGAAATGGATCATTTGTTTGAATCCTATATTTAATTTAACATAATACAACATGTCTTATCTTTCTTCTCCTAATCAGCCAGTTAATTGATTTTGAAAACTATGTAACTACTGTCATCTAATTCCTCAGCCAGGTACGCATCTTTATCAAACAGGTGTTCTCTGTCTTTGGGATATCGTTTTAATGGTATTGCTACATATCAGGCTGTTCTTGAGTGTTGCTGAAGAGGCTGTGGTTGTGAAGAAATTTTCAACTTCTGTTACATTATGAACAAATAAATCCTATTCTTTGGTTATCACCAAAACTGCAATTTCTGAGAACTTGTATCCAAAAGGAATATTACATTCGGTAAAATATAAACTCCCCAGAGCTAAGCACAGTAATGACCATGTAGCAAGAACTTATAAAATGCTCCTGGAACTGAATTGTATTGCATGTCCTCCCCACATAAAGATGGGAAAATACTGCTTTTCTTTTGGCTTCATAATAATCTGCCATGTTTATAGTTAAAGTGATTTGAATGGTTTATATCTTCTAGCTTATTATTATTATTACTTAAAAAAATCCTAAACTGACTATTTTTAAATCATGTTGCCACAGGTAAAATCTGTCTCTTTTCTTCAGAAGTAGAGGCAAATCAAATAAATCTACTTCTGATGGCTATACCAGATGTTGAATGTTCTACTCTTTCTTTACCAAAATAGAACAACTACAGTCACTGAAGTTTGGTTCCAATGTGTTCTTGTATTATTGATGCTCTTTTCGTTTTTTTCATCACTTTGTCCCACTTTAATTCACCTTAGCTGCATAAACCATTGCCATCCATTATTCTTATAATTTTAAGCCAGAAAACATGAACTGCAATGACAGAGTAATAGGACTCAGAGGGCCCTTAAAAAGCCATATGGCATAGTTTAGTGAAAAGAACACAGGAATTGTAATCAAAAGATCTGGGTTAAAATTTTGTTCTGCTCCATACTAGCTTGGTGACTGAGGAGTAAGCACCTAACCTCATTGAACTCCAATTTCCTCATCTGCAAAATGGGATAATAACAATTCTGCTACCTCTATCACAGAGGTGTTTTAAAGAAAGCCCTTTCTAACCCTTAAAGTGTCATATAGATGTGAATTACTCATCCCACAGCTCTAAATCCTTCCAATAATATAACTCTATCTCCTTTCATTCAAAATCCTTAAAATTAAGGATTGAATGTTTTACAGCCCCTAGAATGAATGTTTTTCCTTTCTTTAAAAAAGAGTTTTGTCCTACAATTTAGACTAATTTCTTTTTGTTATGTCCACAGTTGGAGAGGCAAATAACTGCATTCAACTACCCCCACCACCTGTTCCTTCCTACCTTTAAACAGAGTTGTTCTTTTTCTCCTTGGTGGTTTTCCTTGTTTACATAGTATCATAGGATTTAGAAGTGGAGGAGAGCTTTGAGATAGTTGAAAGTGGAGAGGACCTTGAGTTCCGTAAAGGACCATGTGTTGAGTGATTGAGCAAATGAAAAAAATTATTAAACACTTAGAATATGTTGAATATTATGTTAAGCTTTGAGCATACAGTTAGATAAGATAGTTCCTAATCTCAAGGAACATATATTCTAATTGGGGAGATAACTCATATAAAAGAGATTAGCTGTAGGGTAGATGACAAGGCCCCAGAGTCCTTAGGGTACATGAGTAGGACAGATGAAGGCATTATAGCTGGTCAAGGCAAGATCCTTCTCTAAACTTTGTTTTTAGCCTTTGATTCCATTGAGAACTTAGCTCAGTGCATTGTTGGACACTTAGTAAATGTTAAATAAATGAATAGGGAAGCATATCTATGTCATTTAACAGGTAAAATGTTAGGGTACTCATTGCTGAGAAACTGCCTTTTGCAATCATCTACCCCAATATCATTATCTTATAGATGAAGAAACTGAGAACCAGAAGTTAAGTGATTTCCAAGTGGCAGAATTAGAAATTCATACCTAGGTCCTTCAACTGATACCAAATCAAATATTCTTTCTATTGTGCCACATATCCTCCTTAACCCTTTATGTCTTACCTTAAAAAAAAAAAACAAAGCATAATTCTGGATATTTTTTTTTTCAGAAAATAAGTTTCATTCCTCTGGCCCTGATGCAACATTGTTCTATCTTAAGTCATGAGACCCCAACCTATGAATAACACTTCAGTGAAATTTTTGACCGATAGGGACTCAAAGACAAAACAAAAACTAGTCCCTACTGTCATGGATTTTGTGTTCTAATAGGGGAGTACAATATGCAAATAAACAAGTTCAGATCAATGCCAAATAGATTTGGGAGATTGTAACATGTTATTCTTTTATATATGTATAGGCCGAATTTGAACTCAGGTCTTCCTGACTTTAGGGCCGGTGCTCTATCCACTGCGCCACCTAGCTGCCCCTTTTCTTTTTATTCTAAAGTTAATTTTTTCAATAATGAATATCTATGTTTTCTCTCCTTTCTACTTTCCCTATTAGAAAAAAAAGGGGAAATAAATCCTTTCTAACACAATCAAGCAAAACAAGTTTCCACATTGGTCAGGCCCTCAAAATTTGTTTTAGTCTGCGCCTTAGAGTATGACACCTCTCTGTCAGGAGGTGTTGTGCTTCTTTTAAAAATGATAACTATAAAACTATTGGTAGCAAAAGAAAATTTAGAGTATATTTTGTTGTACCTGCATCCAAAATATTGATGAAAAATAACAAATAACAAAGAGTCTCGGATAGGTCCGAGGAAATTTCATTTGTTATACCTACTTCTGATGTAATTACTAAGTAACTGTAACTTGAGTTATAACCTTCAGATAGTTGTCTACCTATGTAGTGATTCTAGACCATGTTTTCCTGGTTTCTCGTTAAGTTATAGGGTAGGGATTTACATTATTATAAGTCATAAATTATCAGCATTTTTGCATTATTTAATTATTGTGCAGTTTACATCATTTTCAAAAGTTCTACGAAGCATTTTTTTCCTTCCAACCTAGCTAACTGCAGAATAGCTTAATGCATTGTGGACCCTAAAATTTGGGTTGTGACAATTCTGTTCAGTTTTAGCCAAATAATGGTGATGTTTAATCACCACCCTTTCTTTGCACAATGATCAACCATCTGGATGGAGAAAAGCAAAAAAAGATGACACACTACTTTATGCTAACAATTCATCTGTGGCATCTGCAGCTGTTGAGGAAGACTATTACAGTACGTTCTGAGACAACTGGACCCAGCAATCAAAGAACATTAGATATTTTAAAATCTTTTTTAACACAAATGAAAAAGTCATTAATGAATATGAAAAAGGATGTTATTATGCAATTGTAGGCTGCACCAAAGGGCCAATTTTGAAGGAGAGAGAAGAGCAGTTTCTCCCTCCTGGACTTTGAGTAGAGGGCAGGGATTATGTTTTCTCTAAAGTTTTTAACCCTCTCTTACCTCATCCCTGCACCTGTCATAGTGCTTTGTATACAGTACAGTGTATATTGAGTATATGTTGAATGAGTGAATGGAAAGACATTTCTATGGCATTTGGAAGGGAAATTATGATGATATTAATCATTGAGAAAGTACTTTTTTGCGGTACAGTCAGATGAAGTCATATGGTATGGTAGAGAGAGCATTACACTTGGTGTCAAGAGACAGGTTCCAATGGCAATTCCACTAGATTTTGGACAAGTAAACTTCCATTCCTAGGACCCCAGTTTCTTGATTCATAAAAGGGTAGATTGGATTCTGTGATGTTTAAGGTTTTTTTTTTTCAGTTTTAAATCTTATGAGGTGCTATGGTCTCTAGCTCAGTGCCTCAAGCTTCCTAGGAGGCTTCTGGGAAGTAAATTAATAGTCATTGTAAGATCTGTTTGATATCTTGAGACTTTCCAGTAGTTTTCACCATAGTCAGAGCTGGTCAATATCTCAGTGTGTGAAACATGTAAATGTGGTGAGACAATCTTATACCTTTGAATAGATGTAAGTAGTGTATTTCATTTGAAGGTCCTTTCTGAAGATCGCCTGTGAATGCAATCATATGAAACTTAGTGTTCAGAGGCAGCTGGTGGCACAATGGATAGAGTGCTAGGCCTGGAGTTGGGAAGGTCTAATTTTAAATCTTGCCTTAGACACTTACTAGCTGTTTAACTTTGGACAAGTCATTTAGCCTCTGTTTGCCTTAGTTTCCTCAATTGTAAAATGGTGATAACAATAGCACCGACCTTGTGAAGATCAAATGAGATAATATTTTTAAAAGTGCTTAGCACAGTGTCTGACACAAAGTAGGCACTATAAATAGTAATATATAGTAAAAATATAAGAAATCTTCAAAAATGATGATTTATATTTAGCCCTGATTGTTACCAGTTATATGGAAATCAAAAGAAGTAATAGGTGAAGAAACCCAAATCAGAAATGCTAGTAACGCAGGTATTAGAACTTATGTTAAGAGATAAAAGATCAGTTTTAACTTTGATGTTCTTGATCCCATCCACCTTCATGGATGAGATTTCATCCACTTATTGTCTCTTGAGGATGACTTTCTCTCCTTCCTCTGCCGTATCTCCTATTTATATCTCTTATCTCATTATTTACCCCAAACTATCATCTTTGGGTTTCATTTTCCTCATCTGTAGTCTAAAAAACTTAATAAATGGTATCTGACATCTTCATCTGAATGTGTGACATATCTCAAATTTAACATGTCCCCAGTGGAATGCATTATCTTCTTCCCTAAATGTGTTTGCCCACAACAACTTATTTGATCCTGATAAAAACCCTGCAAAATAGGTACCATGATTGTCCTCATTTTACAGATATAGGAACTGAGGCTCAGTCAGAGCAAATGATTTATTCAGGGTCACGTAGCTAGTAAGTGCCAAAGGTGGGAATTAGATCCCAGATACTCCTGATTCCAAGTGCAGTTTCTGATCTCTTATGCAACACTGCTTATTGTGAAAAGAGAATAATGAAAATTAAGGCTATTAAAAACTTTTAATTCATAGGATACAGATACTGATAAAAATTCCAGAAACATGTTGTATTCTGTGGCTAAAATATCAATAAAATCTAAATTTTTACTATGAAAATAAAAGGCATAGCTAATTATACTCTTCAAAATAAAAAAAAAAGCCATGACTAGGCATTAATGATTCCTTTTCAGCTTAATAAGTATGTTTTCATGTCAGTCTCATATACAGGTTAGGTAATATCAGTCAATTCACTGTTGATTTTTCAAATATGGTATCATAGAATTTAGATGTAGAGGAAACCTTAGGATATCCTATACTTCATCCACTTCATTTTACAGATGAAACTGAAACCCAGAGAGGTGATTTACTCGAGTTCACACAAATAAAGTAACAATAGTAACAGGTGGCATGTAAGAGCTTTATAAAAACAAGTAAATCTCATTATGTTGGACATATGTAAATGATTCTACATTCCATCAGAATTAGAAAATCAGTGTTGTGCTGTCTAAGGATGTAATGTTGATCTTATGATGAAAAAATCTTGTTCCCCAACCCCCTTCTCCATTGGCTGGCTCATGCCTTTAATTTCTTCAGCAGGGGACAAAAGCTCTTCTGCTCTTAGAAGGCTCAGAGTAAAAATACTACAACAAGGAGAGAACACATCAACTTAAATCCATACTAACACACAAAATGCTGAGAGGAGATTTGGAATGACAAAAAAGGCAGGGAAATCACAAAGGCTTATAATGGGGTAGGAGTCTTAGGAATGCATAAGAAGATATTCTCCCATAGTGACAGAAACCTACTTGGGAGTATTCTGAGTGCAGCAGTAGCACCAAATGGCATCATATAGAGCACTGGAAGGCTGGGAAGCATGGTGCAAACATATCAGTGGTTGTATAAACTCCTTTTAGGAGAGAAGCATGCCCTCTTCTGATATTGGTTTCCTGGGGTAAAGCCCCAGTAACTCCATGGTAGTTACAGCTTTGGCTACAAAGTCAATGAGAGATGATTAAAAAGGGTATTCATGTATTCAGGAGGGTTCTAATTGGGAACTAGAAGAATGCAAAAGACATAGCATTCTGGGGTCATTTGGTGTGGGGCAAATAGCCCTATATACTTTAACAGCTCTTTATAACAAAAGTGTGATCTCAAATTAACTACTGTTCATAATGATGATCTTGAGCCACTAAGGGATAAATTATCTTTAGTATGCCCTGATTTGTAAGGTATGAAATACATTTTTCCATGAACAATGTTCACTTAAAAATCATTGACAAAAGTGACAAGCTTCAGCTATTTGGAAATATTATTCATGTAGAATAAATGACTGATTTACCAAGAACATGAGATAAATTATTTGTATGTATGTGGAAAGTCTACAGGGCATAGGGGATACAGGGCCAGCCTCAGAGTCAGAAAGACCTGGGTTCAAGTGCTGCCTCTGACACATACTGTCTAGGTGATATGAGCAAATCATTTAGCCTCTTGGTGTCCCATGCAGTCCTCTGAGACCATAAGTTAATGAGAAGCTGCCGATCTGCATATGTACAGGTATTTTTCATACTGGGTGTTCCCCATAGCCCCTCTCACCCTTCCATCCCTGCCCTAATCTCTAAATTATATGTAGAGAAGTCAAATACATAAAGTACGTGTTCCTAGATTTACATATCTGTTTGGAATTAAATGAGTTACTCTCTTTACTTTAGCAGTACTTTCCAAAGGTAGGTCAATAGAACTAAAGCAAATGGATTGATGGAGAGAGAAGCAGCTTTTCTACATTTAAGGTTTGGGTAAGTGTAACAGAAATGGAAACAGAGAAGAAATACTGACAGCTGATGCCACTGAGACAAGATGAGGGGGGAAGACCTGAAATTTATTTTCTATTAAAAATCTTCTCTAAAAATAGTAACTCATTCAAATATTTCCTAAGTGTATATCAAAAGAGCTCCATTCTAGAACTTTTGTATGTATTACAAACTAAGCTGATGCTGGAAAAGCCCTTCCATTTGGTAAATGGTACAAAATAGATGAAGCTTATGCCAGTGGGTTATGAGAATGCCTTCAGCTTGTTAAGTCAACCGGTTTTAGCAATAATAGATTTTTCTTTGGAGTCATGAACATTTCACTTCGGGAGATACAGTGACATAACTGAACCAGACTCTGTTCCTCAAATCTGCTGTTAGATAAACCCTGAACACAATAGATTACAAGTGCCAAAACTCATCAGCCTACACCTGGAATGGTGGAGAGTGGAGTTGAATTCAATCCAAGAAGATACTTGCAAGCCAAAAAGCAAATTAAAAAATTAGTATCTTATGGCATAAAACACAATGACATAATCAAGATAAGATGTATTTTAAGTAGCAGGCAGTACCATTCGGTGGGGATCTAACTGCAGCACTTAAATTCACTGCCTTCCCTTAATTAGACTTGAAGGATAATAGCATAAAAGGAATTACTGTAATCATGCCTATGAATGTCTAAATGAGTGTCTCAATATTGGAGAAGCCCAACTTTGAAGGCAAAAGATGTTGCATACAAGATTAAAAGCTATTTTGGCAGTGTAATTAATGTTAGTCTCATACATAAATGTAAATCAGGCAGGACACTGAAATCACAACTCTGCAGGCGTATGCACAATGGTTGTATCAAAGCAACAAAAAATTATGTGGGCAGCACAAGGGCTGAAGAATCCTTGATGGACTAGCTACAAGCAAAGACATTTAATTCAGATGTGTTAATTAGCCAGAAATTATAGTCTAACCAGCACTTAACATCTTGTAGACAGTAAAATAAAGTGATGGCAGCTGTTTCACTGTTTGAGACACTTCCTATTTTCATCTTCAATATTTTTTAATCACTTTACACAATAAGCTTGAATTTTTAGAAGACAAAGATGAAGACTGAATCAACTTTTTAATGACATGATGGTCCTTAGAAGTTGACAAAGACTCAATTTTGCAAAAAAATATTCTAGGAACTGTGCTGAAGAAGAGTCATAAAGGATGTTATCAAATGTATGACTGAGAATAAAAAGGCCACTTGAAGAAGGAAAATGAGGGACAAGTGAACTACTTGTTTGCACCACTGGTATTGATGCAAAATCAAGAGATCTAGCAGAAGGCCTCTAGAATTATGACTAGAGTCCCTGTGATGAAGTCACACAAGATGGGAAAGCATGCATGAATTACAATCTGTATGATTTGAGTCAATACCCAAATCAAGGAGATCCATCAAATATATACATACATCAAAATATAAAAGTAAGTTCTAAAAATCCAGAGTCCATTCTTAACAACCAAGGAAGAAGAGTAGTCATGAATAATAAACATCCTTATATTTCCATAATGCTTTAGGATTTATAAAGTATTTTACATATATTATTTCATTTTATCTTTGTAGCAATTCTGGAAAATTCAATACCAATTGTGAAACATTTTTGTCTTTTAGTGAGATGGTATAATGTGGTAAACAAGTTAGGACTTAATCTAAGTTATCTCTCCCCAAATTAAAAATACTTGGATATCTCACCACCTTAAAATGTAATAGCTTTATACCAAAATGCAATTTATTCTTGAAAAGAATGGCTTTAAAAGGAAAAGTTGAAAGACTGATAATTATTGTACTATTAGGTGACTGAGTAATCAACTTCCTTGAACTTTGGTAAATTGTAGCAGATGTTGCCTGGTGTATGTCTTCATGATTCATATGTGTATTTTTCTTGTAGTTTTGAAGTCTCTCTGGACATATTATCTTGCATTCTACATTAAAGACAAACTATAATTACATTTTTACTATCAAACTAGATGGGCCTGATAGAATGAGCCTTTGGGAGACCCATCCTAGTGGAGTTTCATTGCTTTGTCTGATGTAAAAGGATTGATTTCTTTTAAAAATTTATTTAAAGATTTATTTTTAGTTTTCAACATTCACTTCCACAAGATTTTGAGTTCCAAATTTTCTCCCCATCTAGCCCCTCACCCCACCCCAAGACAGCATGCATTCTTTACCCCTTCCCCTAATGTGCCCTCCATTCTATCACCCTTTCCCCTTCTCTTATTCCCTTCCCCTTCTATTTTCCTGTAAGTCAGGATAGATTTCTATATCCCATTGCCTGTATATCTTATTTCCCAGTTGCATGTGAAAACAATTTTTAACTTTTGTTTTTGAAACTTTGGGTTCCAAAATCTCTCCCTTCCTCCCTCTTCACCCACCCTCACTGAGAGAGCAAGCAACTTGATACAGGTTATACATATGTGGTCATGCAAAACACTTCCATAGTAGTCATGTTGTGAAAAACTAACTATATTTCCCTTTATCCTATCCCACCCCCATTTATTCTATTCTCTCTTTTAACCCTGTCCCTCCTCAAAAGTGTTTGCTTCTGATTATCCCCTCCCCCAATCTTCCCTTCCTTCTAGCATTTCCCCTCTTATCCCTTTCCCCCCTATTTTCCTGTAGGGTAAGACAGATTTCCATGCCCAATTGAGTTTGTATGTTATTCCCTCCTGAAGCCAAATTCAATGAGAATAAGATTCATTCATTCCCTCTCACCTTCTCCCATTTCCTCTCCACTGTAAAAGCTTTTTCTTGTCTGCTTTATGTGAGATAATTTACCCCATTCTATCTCTCCCTTTCTCCTTCTCCCAGTATAATCCTCTCTCACCCCTTAATTTTATTTTTTAGATATCACCCCTTCATCTTCAACTTAACCTGTGCCCTCTATCTATCTATCTATCTATCTATCTATCTATCTATCTATCTATCTATCTATCTATCTGTCTGTCTGTCTGTCTGTCTGTCTGTCTATCTATACATACATACATACATATATTTTTCCCACCAACTGCCCTAATACTGACAAAGGTCTCATGATTACAAATATCATCTTTCCATGTAGGAATATAAACAGTTTAGCTTTAATAAGTCCCTTATGATTTCTCTTTTCTGTTTACCTCTTCATGCTTCTCTTGAGTCTTGTGTTTGAAAGTCAAAGTTTCTATTCAGCTCTGGTCTTTTCATCAAGAATGCTTGAAAGTTCTCTATTTCACTGAATGTCCATTTTTTTCCCCTGCAGGATTATAATCAGTTTTGCTGGGTAGGTGATTCTTGGTTGTAATCCTATCTCTTTTGACCTCTAGAATATCACATTCCAAGCCCTCTGGTCCCTTAATGTAGAAGCTGCTAAATCTTATGTTATCCTGATTGTGTTTCCACAGTACTTGAATTATTTCTTTCTGGCTGCTTGCAATATTTTCTCCTTGACCTGGGAACTCTGGAATTTGGCTATAATATTCCTAGGAGTTTTCCTTTGGGGAATCTCTTTCAGGAGGTGATCAGTGTATTCTTTCAATTTCTATTTTACCCTCTGGTTCTAGAATATCAATGCAGTTTTCCTTGATAATTTCTTGAAAGATGAGGTCTAGGCTAAAGGAATTGATTTCTAAGAGTTCTTTTAGCATGAGAGGAATAAACAACCACTGATCTCAGAACATTTTCATTTATCTAGGGTAGATCACTTCTACTTAAAACTTACTTGCTAGACAACTTACTTGCTAAAACAAAACTTGCCTTAATAAAATTAATATAATAGTAGGGCAAAAGCTACTTGCAAGGGTTAACAAAAGTACATTTTTCCTGGATTACTTATAAACGTAGATCCTTCTCAAATGTCAAACCTATTATCCTGCAAAGATTGATAAGAAAGACAGAATTATCTCCCAGTAGGAAATATGGACTTTGTAGTAATGTTCCCTAAGTGTGACTATCAGAGTAGAAAAAAAAATAGTTATTGACCAAAAGGAAAACATGCCAAGCATTTTTGTATTACCTTTTTTACATGTTTACTCAAGAGTGGACAGTCAGCTAGATATCTAATGATCTATACATCATTCCTTCTCAGATTAGAGTTCTTTCTGTCTATACTCATAGTCAACTAGAAAAAATAAATTTAATTTAAATTGGAAAAGTATAAACATTCCAGCTGGCTGGAAAAGACTAGAACATCTGAAAGAGAAGCATGTTTGAACACTCCTGCTTTGCCCTATTGCTTGGATTCTATCTCTTAAACTCACCACTGTCCTAGACAGTGAAGAGGAAATAGAATTTCTTTCCACAAAGGTTGACCAGAGTCTTTTACAGTCTGTATAAGTGGTGTCCTTTCCTGGTCAAGTTAAGGGACATGCTGCTAGAGAAGGCTGGCATGGAAACTGCCCAATGAATCATCCATCAGCCCAGCCTTGGGATGAGAACATTGAATAACTGATCTGTAGTTTAAGTGGCAATTTACAGTGCTTTTCAGAAGACTGCTCAAAATGTTTCTGTTGCAGCTGGATCCCATTATTCTGCTCTATCTCACATGTTATTCTTAAAAAGAAGAAGAAAGAGGTCTGACCATCATTTTGAGGAAGTCAGTACAAAAGGCTGGTACTAGATTTTCAGGGAGAGAGGTTTCAAATAATTCCCACATCTGGGTCGACATTTATCTATACTAATCTGACTAAACACATTGTATAAAGTTACATTTTCCAGCTATCCATAGCCCTTCTCAAACTCTGGAAGTTGATTCACATAATGCCAGTCATAACTAGATATTGACAATAATATCTTATGCTTATGTGCCATTTTCCCTCTTAAAAAGACAAAACAATTTTTGTATATTTTTCATCCTGTTTATCTTCAATGTGTCCTTATAAAGCTGGAAAAGTGGATAATATCCCATTTTCCAGGTTGAGAAACTGAATTGTGAAAAGGTTGAGGTATGATACTTGCTCAGGATCATCCAGTGAGTTAGCTACTGATGTGGAGCTAGCTCTACCATCTCAATTTAGTGCTTGATCAACCAAACATTTACTGCTTTCGAGGAATATATTGTTTAAGCAGAGTGAAGTCATGCCATGTCATTCCTGAAAAATCTTTTATAATTTAAGAAATATATTCTTCTCTGGAAGCAAGAGACAGACAGGATGAGTTCTGAAGATATTCAACAATTTTTAATTCAGAGAAGTATTTCAAAAAATACCACAGTCTATGTAAAAGGCAATCATGTTTTTGTTTAATCCAATGTCCTAACTTCAAATTATCAAATTAACTTTAAATCATCCCCAGGTTAAAGAAACTGTGACCTTCCAAAGCTCTTAAATCCTAGACCCATACATTAATGATTTAGTGACTAGAAATAGAATTAATTCTCCAGAAACAAGTCAGGGTATTATTGGATCAATGGGGCTTGAGAGAAATTAATGAGTTGGGTATTTTGTGTTTTTTAAGGTATAACTTCCTAACTGGTCTGAATTGTTGGCATAGGTTTTATGTCTTACTCTTCTATTCTTGTAATGTGATAAGAATAAAGGTCCATCTAGAGTTGTTCTTGGCCACTTTGCCCTGTGGTATTAATGCAAGAAATTACATCTCATCTTTTCATTTTTCACAATGTACTTTAGATGGGCACAGCCCAGGATAATGAATAAAAATGGAACCCATTCTGAAGCCTGACATTTGTCTTCTAAATCAGATATCTTTCAATATTATTCATCTCCCTATGGCTTGCTTCTTCTTTCTGTGAGAGTTTTGTACTTTTAGAAAATGGATGTTTTTTTTTTAATATTTCATGATGAATAATTTGGAGTAGGTGTTATTACTCTTAGAAACTCAAGGATGTTTCCTCTTTTATTTTGCAAAATAAAATACCCTTTAAAGTTCTCAAAATCATCAAAACTTTCCATTACTTGACATAAAAAATACAGCTTGACTTCCATATTCTAGGAATTACATTATTGCACAGAATACAAAAGGTTTGCTACCATAAGAATGAGACTTTTAACATATTAAGATAATTTTACCAATTAGATGATAATATTCTTAAAGTACTTAATATAGTGTCTAGGCCATAGTAGGCACTTAATAAGTGCTTGTTCTCTTTCGCGCGCGCGCGCGCGTGTGTGTGTGTGTGTGTGTGTGGAAAGAGACAGAGAGAAAGACAGATAGATAGACACTAACCGTGTAATCTTGGGTAGGCCATTTACCCTCTATTTACCTAAGGTAACTGTCTAGAACAGGGGTGGGGAACCTGCAGCCTTGAGACCACATGTGGAATCAGTTTCAGTCAAAGGGCTGCACTTGAGGATCTAGAGGGCCACATGTGGCCTCGAGGCCTCAGGTTCCCCACCCCTGGACTCTAGAACTTATCTAATAAATCATAGATGGCTGATGATCTTCATTGGCAGACTTCCCTACTTTTATATGAATCATATATTTTTCAATTTCCCTCTCCTATTATTTTGCATATATTCTGTGCGTATATTTGTATGAATTGTCTCACCCTTTTCCAGTTCCTGGCACATAATAAGTGTTTGTTAATTCATTAATTGATTGATTGATTAATTCAGTCCTTGACTTAAGAAGTTCCTTCCTTATCCCACATAACTGTGCCTTCTGTGCACTGTAACATTCCTTATTAAGGAACAATCTTCAGAACACTATGAATCTATAAGGAAAGCTCATCATATGCCTATACAACCTCTCTGCTGTCATCTATGAACTTCCTATGGGAAGGAGGGCATTTCTAGGAACTGTAGAGTGAAATAATTTTATCCCAGAAAACTGAGGCTTTCAGTCATCCAAAGATTAGTCCAGACTCCTACTTCAGTTTTAGGAAAAGACAAATCATGCAAAAATTATCCTATCTAGCCTTCTCAAAAAAATGTCAATTTGTAGAGTCTACAGTCTTCACAGATAAGTTATTTTGATGTCTCACAATTCTGGTTTTCAAAAGATATGTTTCCTTGTAGTTAACCTATTCTACTCCTCTCTGCTTGGTCGTGCTGAAGAGCTAATTCTCTTACTTTACTTAGAAATAAGACTTTTTGTTTGTTTATTGATTTTTGTTTTTGTATCATGATCATTTTGTGACATGATGTCCATCTTCCTCCCCTCCATGAACCTTCCCTAGATAAAAACAAACAGTTAAATGTAAGCAATGCGATAGACAAAGGGATTGGATCTGACAGTATATGTGGATTATGTACCCATAATCCCCATCTGTCTAGTATAAGGAGAAAAATACAATATTAGAATTTCTGGTTTGAACTCTGAGTTGGAAGCAAGGTTTTCTGAAAAGTCCCAATCCATATATGGTTGGGGAAGTGGGATCCTCTTTAGATACAGAGCTCTGGTGAATGTAAGATTGCCCTCCCCTAAACTCTTCCAAAGTGAGAATAATACTTTATTATTGTATCCTATAATCCTATAATTGTATCCTATAATACATTATTATTGTATCCTATAATCCTATAATTGTATCCTATAATACATTATTATTGTATCCTATAATGCTGAAGATTAACCATACTTTAGCTTTTAGTATTTTCACTGATGTACCCTCTTTTTTTTTTGGCCATATCTTACCTCATTTACAACAGATGTTTGATATACATATCAAATAAGACATCTTAGCTTAAAGAATAAGACTATTGGAGTTGGAGTTAGGAAGATGAGTTCAAATCCTTCCTCAGATAATCACTAGCTTTGTGACCTTGGGTAAGTCACTTAATTGCAGCATGATTTTCTTCTCCTGAAAAATTGTGTATAATAAGAACAGCTACCTAACAAAATTGCTGTGAGGATCAAATGAGATTACGTATATAATACATTTTTGCAAATTGGAAAGTTTTATATATATGTGTATATATATAATATATATATACACACACACACACACATATATATATATATATATATATACACATTAGTATATCTAGACTTGAAAAACATCTTTGGGGTCTAAATAAAGGTTAAAAAAGCCACAGATCACAAAGAGGCTTCAAAATCACTGATATTTGCTAATGCTCTTCCAGTTAGCTGGTCACTAATGGTCACTTAACTGGTGCATACTTAAAAATCAATCAGATAAAAACCAAAAGAGTCTTTTGAAGGTTTTCTACCACTCAATCTGTCTTTCCTATTGTACATTAAACACTTTTTAGAGGGTGTAGTGGGTAGTGAAGATTGGGTCTACTCCCAAAAAAGCATCTTAACAGTAATTATCTTTTATTAAAATCTACAGCAATAGCAATACCAAAAGCATTGTGGCTACTTGAATATTTAAGTTCCCTGAAGTCAATTGGTGAACCAGTCTAATGAAATGCACATTAGCTATATGACATATTTATCTGTTATCTACATGAATGGAGGTGGGCATTCATTCATTTGGATCTAGAAACCTAGAAATAACTCCCCTTGCCAACTTGGGAGGTGGGGTGTAGTTCATATCCCTTTGAAAGGGAAAGCTAATGAATTGGAAATAGAGGGGATGCTCATCAATTAGGGAATGACTGAACAAGTTGTGGCATATGATTGTGATGGAGTACTATTGTGCTATAAAAATGATAAGGGCAATAGTTTCAGAAAAACATGGCAAAAGCTATATGAATTGATGCTTGATGATGCATAATGGGGGTGCCAGTTACCTCCAGATGACCTTCCCCCCCCACTTCCCACCCTTAATCCTATCTAGACTTCATTCTCCCTTGGCCATGTGGTTCAGGTCCCAGGCATTCTGTTCACCCCAGCTTACTGGTCATTCCCATCCAGAGCTTCCTGAGACCCCTCCTCCAGTTCCAAATTACTTGACCACTCCTAGATCCCTCCCACAGTCTTTCTGTATATAAAGTCCATCTTATCTCCATTAAAGTGTTCATATTCTTATGATCTAGCCAAAGGCTCAGATTCTTAAAATCTAGCCACTGCTCGATTCTTATAATCTTGCCAATAGCTCAGTAATGTTCAGATTCCTTTAGAGTCTGACCAATATGGCGGATGTTCTAATAAACCTTGTCTTTGGCTGACAGAAGGCTTGGGTTGAATTCTTTCAGGCAGTACCTGCGTGTTGTGATTTTGGGGTCCCAGCACCCATAAACCCCTAAACCTCAACACAGCCACAGGTCTGGAAAGCCAAAATCAATCAACTGCTGGCAAGTGGAAAGGGAAGAAGAGAATGGCAAGTGACTCATAAGTACTCCAAAGCCTGTCTGTCTCACATCTCTTGAAATCATGCTTTGGAAATTCTAGATATTAAAAACAAAAACAACAACAAAAACAAAAAATCAGATTAGATCCCTTTCAGGACACCTGCCACAAAAGCTTTGTACATCAGGTTTTTATTTTATTTTGCATCATTTCAAATGTCGTATTAGGAATCCTGGAAAGGACAATGAATCCCAAAAGGTATTATTGTCCAAGTCATCAACCTAATGCTAGTATGTTTTTTTAAGTATTTATGTGCTGAATGATTAAACCTGCTCGTCTATAAATATCCATGTAAATACAGTTTTCTTGACATATACACCTGTCCATTCATTTCCAGTACTGATAGATAAAATCACAGCAAGGAAGAACCTAATCCTCCATTGCAGAATAATGATGGTGAGTAATCAAACTCTCAAAATAATGATGCACTTTTGTCTTTGAGAAAATCAAACTATTTTCTTTCCATTGATTGGAGATTCAATTCTGTGAATCTAAAAGACAGATTTTCAACATTTTTACTGATATTAGGAATAGGGATTCTAATAGCCCTGCCTAATAACATGGTAGTATGATGATGAGATTATATAGCCTAATAAAAATAAGTATCTCTACCATGACTTAAAAATTCCCCTACATTTTGCATTCTCATGATCTTGAAAGAGGAATATAAAATGGGTTTTATGATTCAAATGGAAAGTAGAGTGTTTGTTGCTTTGATAAGGAAACCTTTCATTTTGCTGAAATTTGTTTACTAAGGCAGTGAGAAGGGGCTGGATTTTTATGTTTCTGAAAAGCTTAGGTACCCTACGTAATTCCTGAAACTGTTTGAAAATAAGAAGAAAAATCAGGTAATTAGTTGGATTCTTGGCCTATATGAGGCCACATAACCACTTTTTTTTAAAATGAGAAAATATGTGTTATGTACTATGCATACTTCAGCCATGTATGCAATTATTACCTTACACAATTTGACAAATTCATTTGTAGAATAATTGCTCAGTTTTTATTTATATGATGTTAATGTATTAATCTATAATAATATCTAGGATCATGGATTTAGTGTTGAAAGTCATTCATTCATTCATTCATTCGTACATTTATTCAACAAACATTTATTAGTCACCAACTATATGCCAAACTGGGGATACAAAGAGAAAAATGAAAGCATCCCTACTCACAACCAGCTTAAACTTGAGGTCAACTAGTCCAGCCATTTTATTTTTATAGATGAGGAAATTGAAGCTCAGAAAGGTTAAGTGATTTATTCAATATTATTCAAGTCATAAATGCCAAAACTGATATTAAAGCAGAGCTTCCTTAACTCCCAGTACTGCAAGGCTACACTGCCTTATAACCCTCTGAAACTGCATGACTATTTGAGATGACATACACAGCAATGGCATGACTATTTGAGATGACATACACAGCAATGGCACTCAGGATTACCAAACAAATACTATTTAGTCATTATAATATTATTTCTGTGAAGAAAATATAATTAGTTTTACATTTCAAAAATACAGGAATGGAAAACTTTGGGTTCCCTTTTGGTCTGCCTTTTGATTCATGATTTTGAAAGTATAATTAAACAAACATTTTTAGAAAAAATAATTCTAGTCCACTCAAATGCAACAGCCCCTGGGGCTCCCTCCACAATCTCATGCTGCCACTGGCAGCTTGGGTCTCCAAAAGGGTGGCTGCTACTATTTTCAAGGTTCTAGGTGGTAAGTGTGTGTGTGTGTGTGTGTGTGTGTGTAACTATTCTCCTATGTACTACACAAGTCCCCACCAGTTGCTTATCTTTAACAATTAGTCAGGAGGCTCAGTTCTTTAGAAAAGGCATTTACTCAAATGGCATAACAAAAACAGTAGTTACAAAGCATTTTCCTCTAATACCAGGAATACTCTCCCAAAATCCAGGAGGAGGATGGGGAAAGAGTGGGCACAAACTCAAAATACAATTTTAGCAAGATATACAAGTAGGGAGCACATTTGATGCGGCAACTAACTCAACTCCATAATTGTAGAGTCTTAATGATCTTTCTTTCTGGAGTAGTGACTTATCTGAACTTGTTCTTCTTAGGGTGTAGTATTCCACTGAACAGGCCATTATAATACAGGTCTCCAGATGACTGTGCTGGCTGCTTATCAGGCTCCACTGCTGTTGGGCTGGGCAGGTCAGCCACTGGACTGTAGTTGCCAGAGAGGATTGGAGAGGTCTCTTTGCCTTTAAGAGGTTGCTGCCAAACCTGGCCAGGAAGGTTGTTTGGCTACTGGATTCTTTTCAGGGCAGCATGTCTGCTGTTCTCCTGGGCTTGCTCGTTAGTGGGTATCTGCACCTTTCCCCCCCCATTTTCACACACTGGCTTTGCTGGGAGGGGGACTGTTATTTTTAGCTGAAATACTATAGAGGTCTTTTAGGGAGGGCAACAGACTCAATTTAGGAATGGCAGAAGGATGTTTCTTTTGACTTCCTCAAACCCTTATTTATTACTCCCAGGCAGGAGATGAGAGAAAATTTACCCCTCCTATTCACAGTTCACCTATTCTAGGGCAAAAGCCCCTTCCTTCTCTCTAATGCACTCCATTTTGCTTTAGAGTGATTAGTTTCATCATAATCATTTTCACCTCCAATACCCCTTTGGTGTTTTTATGTAGATCAATGACTAGGGAGCCCGGTAAGAATATATGCCCAGGAGGGTCAAGTTCATTTTCTTATTGATAGAATTAAGGTATTCAAGACTTACTCACTATTTAGGGTTTTATTAAAATAAAAAGGTCTTCAAGGTTCCCTCACTTTTTATTGTGGAGAATTTCTATTTTGCCTCTGAAGGCTTTTCCCTTTATATTTCAATGTCTGTCTTTTAGGCCTGGTAAGGTTCACTGAGGTATCAACTTTTATGCAAAAAAGGCCAATTTAAGGAGCCTCAAGAACCTTCATAGGGAGAATATTTAAATGTTTTATGGCTCTGGGTTTTGTCCTTTGAAAGACGTACCAATAGTTGTGCCCATACTCTAGGATGAGAGATACTTTCAAAAGTCTCAAACAAAGTCTCACCCCACTACATAAGCCTAATCTAGTTGATTTAGGGAGCTCAGGGATCTGCTTTGTCTACAGTGAAATGAGAACATATATTACTTCAAAGATATGCTGGTAAATGTTTTTACTAAGCTAGGGGTAGAGGAATGTATTCACACACTTTTGAGTTTAATTTGCCTCATTAACACTTTCTTAAGTTTAGAAATCAACAAAACAATAAATCAAGTCCTGTTTTGTGGGGTTTGATGATTTCTTGAGGTTTAAATGCTCTTACTGAAGACTTAAAAATAAACTAAGCCAGTTAGAGCTGGCTCCCACATACCCTGCTTCTCCTACTGGCTTTAACCTTTATGACTTCTTTGCAGAACTCTCCTAGTCTTTAAGGGCCAGATCTCTGGCCTTTCTGAGTGACTCAATCTCTTCCTTGATCATTTCTCCAAACATCTCCCTGGGTGGTAGGGAGGTAACAGTGTGATGAAAAGAGAACTGACTGAGGTCAGAAGGTATATATACCTTGACTTCTACTTCTGCTACTTACTATCCATGTGATTTTCACCTCTCTAGGCTTTAGTTTCTTCATTGGTAAAAATGAGGAGCTTGGAGTGGTATCCTCTAAAGTCCCTTCTGACTCTTAACCTAGGATCCTTTGGTGTTTTTTGGTCAACTCACTGGTGTTGCTAGATCCCTCAACCAATAATCAATACATATTCTTGCCTTAACCACTGAAAGGGCTTTAAAAGTTTTTATACACTCACTTGCAGGAGGGAGAGAGAGGCAAATAAAAACTATGTGCTTAGAGCTATGTGACTGAGGCCTGTGAGGAGAAAGAAAGTCTAGAAACTATTATTGACAGGGGGCAATTTAATTTGATTCAATTAAATTCATTTCATCAAACCATAGAAAACACAAAGAGTGTGTGCCAAAGGGGCAATAATATGCACTCTGCCCCCTCCCAACATATTACTTCAAATTCATGAAGTTCATTTCCACATATGACAACCATTCTTACTCTCTTTAGTAAGTATCCCTTTGAGTGTCTGTCTATAATATGACTATTTCTGAAGTTTCAGCTTTTGCCCTTACTCTCTTTTCTTGGTAGCAACAGCCAGCTTTTCTATAATTTTTCTTTATCCATTCACTTTCTGATTGTTCCTTTCCCCAAGGCTTCATACCAACCAACAGACTTTTCCCCATCTACTAGGCTGACATTTTTTATCAAGGCTTTTGCCACTTGGCATACTCTGAACAGGTCATGTCTCTGTATAAAAACTTATCAAAGCTAACAGCAAATAATGGGGAACAAGAAAATAAATATATAACACTTGCCATTTGACATAAACTCCAAAGAAATTTAGGTCTATGAAAATTGTAAGTCTAATTTTCCAACTTTTTACTTGTTTGGGATGCTTAACTTGGATGTTTTAAAGACTGGTCCCTATACTTAGCACAGCGTATGGCACATAGTAAATAGTTAATAAATGCCCATTGACTGAAAATAGCAGCAGTCATGAAACTAAGACTTCTGTGGAGCATTAAAGAATGTCTATTGACCAATTAATGTGGATGACTCTTACAGCTCCCCTAAAGAATAAATGTAACCCTCATCTAAACCACTGTTATGGAGAGAATCCTCTTGATGTTTCATAACCTTGTACAATGTAGACACAAAAATAAACACACCTTTTGTCTGCTTTTGAGGAAGTCAGTATGTTGTCAGAGCTATGGAGAGGGCTAAAGCCTAGTATTTGGAAGCTCACTGACAAGGTATTGAAACAGGGAACAGAGGAGGTATTTTTCGCATGTCCATCCTTTTTTTTTTTCCAGAGAATTTTGAGGGGAGGAATGAAGCTCAAAATCTTAGAGAAGTTGCTATCCTTAGTGACAATGAAGAAAGGCAAGACTTAGGCTATTGTAACCACTAGAGTAAAATGCTGCTTATTAATTTTTTGGCTAAAGTTCTTCTGGGCTAGCTAATGCATGATGTCATCAACAGCACACTTCTGGAATCCTGATGTACATTCACACTGCAATGCAGGAGAGTAGATATGACCTCTGCAGTATGTCTAATTCTGAATAAGCCATGGAGGAAAGTATCAAGACCTCTACCTTATCATCATTGACCTTGACAGATCTTAAGTATTTGAGATTTTCATCAAGGCTGAAGCCTGGCATTTAAGTAGATTTTAGAGGTATCTTGGTGGAGTAGAGAGAATATTAGATTGAGCATCAGAGGACCTCAGTTTGAATCTTGGCTTACTATTTGTATAATCTTGGGCAAGTCACTGAAGTTTCTAGGACACAGATCATTATCAATTAAAAAGGGAAGGAGGGGTTGAATTATATGACCTGTCAGGTCTTTTCTACCGCTAAAATCTATGATATTCTGTAATAGAATGTAAGTAGGGATGTGAGAATAGGGAGTGTTTCACTTTTGATTTGTAACCCCAGCACTTACAACAAGTGTACTATAGGTGCCAAAAAACTGTTTATTGACTGATTGCTTTTATGATCATTAAATATCATTTGCTAAGAGTACTTAATAATTACTGAGGGAAACTAGGGCCATCGAAGTTCTACCAGCTAGATGGTACAATGGGGAGAGATCTGGTTCTAAAGTAAGGAAACCTGAGCTCAAGTCCTTCTTCAGACATTAGCTCTGTGACCATGAGGAAGTCATTTAACCTCTGTCTGCCCCAGTTTTCTTGTCTTTAAAATGCAGATGATCACAGCATCTATCTCCCAGATAGGGAGGATCTTGTGAGGATCAAATAAGAACCTCATTGCAAATCTTGAAGCACTATATAAATTCTAGGTGTTGCTGCTGTGCTTCTGTTGTTGCTCAGTCTTTTCAGTCTTGTCTGACTCTTGGTGGTCTCATTTGGAGTTTTCTTGGCAAAGATACCAGAGTGGTTTGCCATTTCCTGCTCCAGCACATTTTACAGATGAGAAAACTGAGGAAAACAGGGTTAAGTGACTTGCCCAGGGTCACATAGCCAGTAAATGTCTGAGGCTGGTTTTGAACTCCGATCTTCCTGATTCCAGGTCTGTGCTCGCTCCTCTATGCTACCTAGCGGCCCCTTAGTACTTGCTCTGTTACAACTGCTACTGCTACAGCCACCACCACCACCTCCTTCCTGGGACTCTTTTGTTGGCAGAGTGGTTCTCCCATGAATAATGGACATTTCTAAACCCAATCTGAATCCTGGTAGGGTTTGAAACTGCTCTAGAGGACAAGTGAGAAAGGCAGAGAGTACTAGTCAATTAGTCAACAAGCATTTATTAAGTACCTATTTTGTGCCAGACTCTGTGCTCAGCCCTGGGGAGACAAAGAAAGGCAAAAGAAAGTCTTGTTTCTTGAGGCACCAGTGGTCTAATGGGGGAGACACCATGAGAATATGTACAAATAAGATACATACAGAATAAATTGGAGATCATCTGTAAAGGGAAGTCACCAGCATTAAGGGGGATTAGGAAGAGCTTCTCACAGAAGATGAAATTTTATCTGGGACTTAAAAGAAGCCAGAGAAGGTAGAAGTTAGAGAGGAAGAGGGAGAGCATTTCAGGAAAATGCAACAGCTAGTGGAAAGGCCTGGAGTTTGGAGATCAAGTATTTTGTGCAAGGAACAGCGAGAAAGGCAGTGTCACTGGATCACAGAGTAGGTAGAGGGTAGTAAGATAAAAAAGACTGGAAAGGCAGAAGAATAACAGGTTAGGAAAGGCTTTGAATGCCAAACAAAATTTTATTTTTGATCCTGGAAGTCATAGGAAGTCAATAGAGTTTATTGAATAGGGAGGTGACATGGATATCTGCGGTTTAGGGAGATTAATTTGAGTGAGGAGGGACTTAAGGCTGGGAGACCAACCAACAGCTTCTTAAAATAGCACAAATGTAAGGGGATAAGGGCCTCCACCTGGATGGGAAGAGTATCAGAGGAGAGAAGGGGGTATATACAAGAAATGCTGGGAAGGTGAGATCAATAGGCCTTGGCAATGAATTGGATATGAGAGGGAGGGGTGGGAGAAAAAGAGGAGTTAAAGGTGACACCTAGGACAATGGTACTACCCACAATAGTAATGGGAAAGTTTGGATGTGGGGGAGATTTTTTTGGGAAAGATAATGAGTACAGATTTAGACATGTTGAGTTTAAGATATCTGTTGAACATCCTGTTTGAGATGGAGTCTGGATGTTAGGAAAGAGGTTAGGGCTGGATAAATAGATCTAGGAATCATCAACATAGAGGTAATAATTGAAACTATGAGAGCTGATGAGATTACCAAGTGAAATAAGATAGGGGGAAAGGAGAAGAGAGCCCAGGATAGAGCTCATGGGGTCACCTAACTTTAGTAGGCATGACCTGGATGAAGATCCAGTATCACTAAATGGCATTTATACTAGACCATAGGAGGTATCTAGTAAGCTACCTCTAGTTGCCATAGCCTACAGAGTGAACAGGGAGGAACCCATATAGGATGCAGAAATGTTGTTGTCATTTATTATTAGATATAATGCACGTTCATGTTAGAATTATTAGTTATATTTTGTCTAATGTATTGGCTGACTGGTAGTAAGTATAGCAGGCAAAAATAATCAATCTGCCTTTATTTGCTGGAGATGGATAACATTTTGAACTTTGATTGTGAAATGCAAGGAAAACAGCTCTAGGACAATGGGATAGAAATGTTGTGAGATTGCAATGGGAATTCTTATACTGAAAATATTCTAGTTGTTTACATATACAGAAATTATAGAATAAGTTGAATGGTCATGTTGAAGAACATCAAGGTCACATATCAACCAGATAATGCAAAAACATATTTAACTATTTCAACAATTTAACATCATAAAGTCATAGTCAGTATCACTTTTAACCATAGGCTGCCACTGCTGAGTTGTCCATAGATATTAAAACAATACTTCAATAATCCAGCTCTTTCCATCAGTCAGTTAACAACAAACATTTATTAAGCATTTAGTCAGTGCTAGGCACTATGTTGATCACCAATATTTATATAGTACTTTATGGTTTTTAAAGTACTTTACATATAGTATCTCATTTTATCCTGACAACAACTCTATGGAGAAGGTGCTGTTATTGTTCACATTATAAAAATGAGGAAACTGAGATAGAGTTTAAGTGATTTGCTTAGGGTCACACAGCAAGTATGTGTCTCAGGCAGGATCTGAACTCAGATCTTCCTGATTCAAAGGTCAGCATTTTAGTCACTTAGTGCCTCCTAGCTGCCCAGAGTTTTCATTGGTGGTCCTCCATGCCTGGAATGCTCTCCCTCCTCTTAGCTGTTTCCTGGCTTCCTTCAAGTCCCAGTTAAATCTTCAACTTTTACAGGGAGACTTTCCCAATCTCTCTTAATTCTAATGCCTTCTCTCAATTGATAATTTACAGTTTATCTTGTTTGTACATTTTTTTGTATGTTGTCACTCTCATTAAATTAAATAGCTTTCAGGATGGCAAATTTTCTTCAAGACATCTTCCCCATAGAATAATTGATATAACTCACTTCTCTTAAAATGATTCTTCAAATTCTTTCTTGATCAATCTCTTAGAAAAAAGTTCTTAGTTCTTACTGTGTCTCATATAGTTTCTGGTCACCCATGACAAGCTAACTCACTGCAAAATAACAGTTAAACTCTCCCTTTCTCTGTTATTCCTTTCCTTCTTAAAGCTATAGTAATAGTATTAATAGTCAGAATTTGAGAGTCAGAAGAGACCACAGTGGCCATTTAGTATAACCCAGACCCTCAAAGGAATCCACATTGTAATATACTTGTCAAGTGGTCATCTAGCCAGTTCTAGAAGACTTCCAAGGATAAGGAACCCACTACCCTTTTAGGCAACCCATCCAACTCTTGGACATCATTAGTCATTAGGAACTTTATCCTTACACCAAGCTTAAATTTGCTTCTTTGCAACTTCTACCCATTGCTTTTGGGTCTGCCCACTGGGGCCAAACTGAGCAAGTCTACACCTTCCTTTCACACAATAGCCTTTCAAACACTTAGAGAGCGATACCATGAATCTTCTCTTTTCCAGGCTAAGTATGCCTAGTTCTGTGTGTTCACATGACTCACATTGAATTTTCAGTCCACTAAAACACCTGTATTGTTTTTTGAATAATTGCTGTCTAACCATTCCCCCTCTATTTCGTACTTGGGATGTGATGTTGCTTAGCCTTCCTGGAGTCCTGTAATCAGCAAACATGAAGAGCATGCTACCTTTGTCTTTCTTTATTCAGGTCATTGATAAAAAATATTAAACAACACAAAGCCAAACATAAAATCCTAATGATATAGTAGCTGACATTTATATAATACTTTAAGGGTTGCAAAACAATTTATGTAAATAATTTCATTTGATCTTGTCAACAACCCTGTGATTTAGGTACTATCGGTAGTGATATTGTTACACCTATTTTGCAAACAAGGACAGGAACTTGGATTCAAATTTAGGCCTTGCCTACTCCAAGGCTAGGACTCTGTGCCACAAATTGACTTAGAAAACTACAAATTAACATTATATCTGTTGTATTATATTTTTATTTATTTTGTTAGATATTTCCCAATTACATTTTAATGTAGTTTGGGCCTGATTTGGGAGTTTTGCAGGCTGGGTACACAAGTTTGACACCTCCGCAGTATTCCATACTATACTGAATTATAGTTGTACATTTTCTACCAAATAATAGTGGTCAATTTTCAATTCCTTTGTCAGTGAATATTTTATTGCAAGATAACTAGGTTCTGCTTAGTACATTGGAATTATAATGTCAATGTCCTAAATAAGGAAGGAAAGAAGAATTATTAAGCATTTACTATGTGATAGGCAGTTTTAAAATATTACCTTATTTAATCTTCACAATAATCCTGGGAGGTAAATACTACTATTATTCCCATTATACAGATGAGAAAGCTGAGGCAGACATAGGTTAAGTAACTTGCCAAGAGTCACACAGCTAGTAAATGTCTGAGGCTATATTTGAACTGAGGTCTTCCTGATTTCAGGCCCAGAGCTCAATCTACTGCCACTTAAGTGCCTCTAAATGGCCCCTTTTTTCTCAACCTACTTTATACTGGGCCCATATTATGTTATATACTTTCGAAAGCCTTCAGTGCATTTACTAAACTGTTCTATTAAAAAAACTCTTCACATATGGTGATCTCATATTGACATCTGTGGATTATAATCTCCATTTTTTGAGCTGAAATTTTAAAAATTCCCAGCATTACTTCTTTATTTTAAAGATACACACACAAATATGTATATAAATATATACACATTTGTGTATGTGTATGTATACATGTGTATATGTGCTTATATGTATATGTGTGCATACCTACACGTATTTGTGTGGGTACATACATCTATACACTTGTACATCTAAACACACACACACACACATATAGATATGTATATGTTACAGAAAAAGCTAGAAGGGAAGTTACAGATAATCTTATTTAAAACCTTCATTTTATAGATAAGACAGCCTAGGATAGAAGAAGCTAAGTTACTTGGCCAAGCTTATGAAGGTACTAAGTGGCAGAACTGGGATTGGAACTCAGGTTCTTTGAATCCAAATACAGTATAGTAGCCACTTGAATGAAACAAAGAATTATGAGAACCTACATTAATTTTGTAAATAAATAAAATAGAGTCTTACCAGACTGTACAAGATGATGAATTGGACATCTTTTAAAAAGAGGTGAAATTACACTTTTGTTTTGAGAAGATTAATACAGAGAAAAATATGGAGTCATATTTTTCCAATTAAAAGGTTGGGGCATATTAAGTAGTAAAATAATGAAATAGAAACAAAGTTTGTAATGGAAAACATATTTACTACCCTTTCAGTAATCATTATCTTCTTCACCATCATTAACAGCATAAGTGTTGCAGATTACCTCATTTGATCCCTACAACAACTCTGTGATATGGGTGCCAATATTATTATCATCACCATTTTACAGGTAAGGATGCTGAGGCCCACAAAGTTTAAATGACTCATACAGAAATACAGAATGCTTTTCTTGATGCGATTTCAAAGTAGCTATCCTGGAAACTTGGAATTTCTGTATACTCTGGAGAGTCAAATGACTCTAGAAACATAAGTAATAAAATAATAATGTATATAAATGTTTCCTCTGCCCTGATTCTTATAGTTGGTTCTCTTATTTTAATGATTCTTTAAATCAGTCTTGTCATATTTTGGGAAAAATATTGACCCGTAGCAAAATCATATTAATCTAATTTTATAGCATTTTCCTCACAGTATCAATAATGTTACCTCCCTAAAAAAATCTGGGGAATTGCATATTTAGACAAGAAAATCTATCAAATAAATCATTTCATAATTGAGAAAGAAATCATATATGAAATGAAAGTTAGATGTTTTCAAAACCACTTCATTTAACAAGCAGTCTGCTAATCAATATGTAGCTCTTTTTTCATAATGAAAGAAACAGTAGGCTGGAGAAACATTTTCAGTCTTTATTTGAACACTTTGGCAAATCCTCTCTACTATTCAAGTTTCAGCCCTTTGAAAATTGGATAGAGAGATTCACATGCAGTGGAATCTCCATCATCTACCTTTAACACAAAATATTGACTTCATAAGGTAATTTATTTGGGCCAAAGAGGATAAGCTTCAAATCTACAAATGAAACACCAAATTGTTAATATTTACAAAGTACATTCTACACAGTATTTAATGATTCTTTCTAAACCATTAATGTGCTCATATATGTTATTTGATCTATATATACAAAAAACATTGTGTATTAAGTTCATGGATTGTCATGCAGTAGCAGTCTGTGATTCTATTAAATTAAATTAAAATTGTGGATCACCCACAAAGGCAATGGAGAGGCATGGTCAGCATGAGTTGGCTGCTAATTCAGTCTACCAATGAAAAATCGAAAAGGAGAAGTAGTGTAAAGCCTATACTTAGAGGGATGTATGACTGGAAGAGGAGATAGGCTTATCATCTAGCCCTTATGTTCCCTAGGTATTCATATAATATCAAAGGAACTAAAAGAAAGCCCCAAGAATTCTGGGTGGAACTCCCATTGAGAATGTATAAGAATACATGGATAAGATTTGCACAAAATAGGGAAGAAGAGACATACTGTGATCTGCATTAAGACTCATATTAATGACATCTTAGATCCAGTAAAGTATTGAAAAACAAATGACCTTGGTGAAAGAACTGGCCATCTAGCAATCAACCTATTGTGGCCTGCATCTATTATTGGAAAGCTGTTCTGTACTTAACAAGGCTGGTCCTCTGACAATAGATGCAGTTTGTCACTGTGTACTAAAAAGCTATCTTGGCAGGACCCACCAGAATTTATGTTGCATTGATCTCACCTTGAGAATCGAGGACCACCTATTTATTCATTATGTTGAGGCATCAGAGTAGGTCTTTTGATGAAAAGTATCAGATACAGACTACTGGAAATAACTAGGAATATTTGACGTGAAGAAAAGATTAAGTGGTATTTGACAGGAAATTCTATTGGTAGTGATAGAATTGGGGCAGATACATGACTGCAGTTTTATATTTGAAGGATTGTCATGGATTAGAGCAAGGCTTCTTAAACTTTTTTTTTCATCTATGTGTACAATGCTCTCCTTTAGTAGTCTGATGAAACTGTGGACCCCTTCTCAGAACAATGTTATTAAACCGCTTAAAATAAAATACATAGGATTGCAAAATAAACCAATTACATTGAAATAGTTATAAAAATATTAAAAACAAATTCACAGGCTCTCTCTTGAAATCTACCCATTGACCCTTCAAGTTGTCCGTGAACCCCAGGTTAAGAATTCTTTGATTAGAGGGATTTTGTTTCTTCTGATTTATCATGGCAGTATCAGTAGAAATTGCAGAGAAAGAAGTTTCATATAAATATAAGCAATAATAGAAGATCTGCCTAAGCTTCAGTTTTCTCATCTTTAAAATGGAAATAATAAAAGCACTTACTTCCCAAGGTTATTGTGAGGATCAAATGGGATAATACAGGTAAAGCATTTTGCAAATTTTAAAGCACTACATGTTTGCTTGCCACTATTGTTTCCCCTCCTCTTCTTCTTCCAAACATTTAGAGCTATTCATTTTCAAAGAGAGGCTGGATGTCTACTTTCAGGGGAAATGAAAGCAGCAATTCCTACATAGGTAGTGGCTAATCTACATTTTTGTTGTTTAATTTCTGAAAGTAACATATTGAATCCATACTCTAAGGGGGAAAAAGCAAGCTTCACAAAATAGGGAATCTCGGAAATCTCACTTTCATGTGTTCTTTTCTCACTGCTCCACTTTTTCCACTTACTGTTAATGAATTTCTTCATTATTTATTTGGGACTAGATAGCCTCTGGGGTCCCTTCTAACTCAAACATTCTGTGATTGTAAGAAGTGAGGTGCTGGCCCGTCATCCACATCAAGGCACATAGCTGTGAATGGTCCCCTATGATCAACACTAGGCCCTCTTTTTTCCCTACGACGCGTCCCTACCAGTTCCCATAAATTTAATTATTTCCTTGTTGATGACCCATAGATTTCTATATCCAGCCTCAGTCTCTCCCCTGAGCTTCAGTACCATGTCACCAGTTGCCGTTGGGCATTTCAAATATCAGAGACATCTTAAATTCAACATGTCTAAAACTAAACTCATTATCTTTCCCCCTAAACCCACTCCTACTCCTCTTCTAAACTCCCCTATTTCTGTTGAAAGCTCTTCCTTTCTTCTCGTTACCCAGGTCCATAGCTTCAGTGTTAATTCTTAACTTCCTATCTTCATCCAACATACTGAATTGATTTCTGAATCTTGCCACTCAGAACATTTCTTACATACAACCCCTCCCAGTACACACACAGTACTTCAGGATTTTTTCACTCCTTGCCGAGATTATTTTCATGGTCTCCAAACTTCTCTCCTAGTCCGAAATCTCTCGCCGTTCCAGTCTATCTATTCTCAACACTGTTGCCAAAGTGATTTTCCTTAAGTGTAGCTCTTTACATGTCTCTCCTACTTCAAAAACAAAACAAAACAAAACACAACCGCAGTGACACACTCTGTTATCTATAGAATCAAATATGAATTCTTATGTTTAGTTTTTAAACTGCTTCACAGTCAAGCTCCAATTTATCTTTCCAGCCTTATTAGATATGATTCTTACTCTTCTACACTCTACAATTCAGACAAACTGACTTTCTGTTGCTTAGACACGGCAATCCACCTTTCATTTGTGTGTCTTTTCACTAGCCATTTTCTAAGCCTGAAATGTACTCCCTTTTCATTTCCACCTCATAGACTCTCTTCCTTTAAGATGAAGCTCAACTACCAGTTTCTACATGAAGCCTTTTGCAATATTTAGAACATTGAACCTAGAGTCAGGAAGATCTGAGTTCAAATCCAGCCTTAGCCTTTTACTAACTCTACAACCCTGAGCAAGTCTATTATCCTCTCTGTCTGCTTCAGTTTCCTTTTCTGTAAAATGGGACTAATAACAGAAACTGCCTTCTAAGATGGTTGTGAGGACGAAATGAGATAATATTTATAAAGTGCTTAGAAAATCTTAAACATTGTATAAATGCTGTTGTTATTATTCCAACTGCTAAATGCCTTACCTTTCAAACTGCCTTGTGTTTCTCTACTTTGTTTATTTTCTTTATATCTATTTTGTATATTCTTATATGTGTACTTTTTGTCTCTTCTGTTATAATATAAGCTTGCTTCAAGTAGGGATTGTTTTGTTCTTTGTATTGGGATCCCCTTATAATAATTTAGTATTTGAAATATAGTATGTACCTAATAAATGCTTGTTGATTGATTATACACATATGTCAAAATGTATTCATCCACATGAGTCAGTACTCCAAAGTAGTCCCATCAGACAATGTACTTATTTCAGTGATGCCACTATTTCTTTCTTTCTTTCCTTTTTTTTTTTTTTTTTTTGGCTAGGTAATGGGGTTAAGTGACTTGCCCAGGGTCACACAGCTAGTAAGTGTCAAATGTTTGAGGTTGGATTTGAACTCAGGTCCTCCTGACTCCAGGGTCAGTACTCTATCCACTGCACACCTAGCTGCCCTTATGGTGCTATTTCTTAAAACATTTCTGAAACTCCTCTTTAGAAACCACCTTTCTGAGTCAGATATGCAGTCCATTGCATTGCTTTATTTTCGGTTTCTGTTGTTTTACAATTTGTTTTCTTTTTATTTTGAACTTAACAAATACCAAGTAAAATGAGCATTTTCATACACAATGTGGAACAGAAGGAGAGGATTATACATGAGATTGCAAATCTCTGTAATGTAAAATTTGCTTTTATTTTAAAGTACATAACAAATTGAATGTGTAACTTTCAAAGTGATTCCATCTGGCCTGCCTTCTGTTCTCTTTTTATTTTTTTGTTGGAGGTGGTGGTGGTGGTTAATGTTGGAGAAAGAAACCTATCTTTACCCCCACTTTGATCCTCTATTTAAAAAAAAAACTTGCATGAGATTTCATAGGTGGGACAGGAAGACCTGAGTTTGAATCCTATCTTAGACATTTATGGCTGCGTGCCCCTGGCAAGTCACTTAATAGCTTTCACCTTTAGTTTTCCCATCTGTGAAATGATGATAATAATAGCACTTACCTTACGGGTTGTTGCGAGGATTAGCTGAGATAACATGGAAAGCACTTTGCAAACATGTGTAATATTTTATTTTGAAAGTACTTCTGAAGACCATAAAAATAATTACTGGGTGCACCTGTCTTTGTACATAGTAGGCACTCAACACATATTTTCTGAATGTAGGAATGCATGGATTTTTCTAAGCTTTTTCTCCCATTGACCTCAAAATTGATTAAGTTGCCTCGTAACAATAGTGTATTTCTAAAAATTTCTCTTTTACAGAAAGGCAAATCGAGACATAGGTGTCATGACTTTCCTATGGTGAACTGGCAGTTATGATTGAGAAGCCACGAACTTAAGAACCCTGTCACTCTCAAGCTACCAGAATCATAGCTATAGGCTACAGAATACCTTACATTGAAAAAGGCTCTTGGCCTTGCCTTTTCACCCATTTCTCCAAAGATTTGTTTGGAAAATATTTATGATTTCTCTGCTTCTAGTATGACATTATATAAACATACACCTTTTATGAGACAACCATGGCATAGGTGTCAAAAATCCATCTTTCTGTATCCCAAATAATTCTTAGAATCGACAACTGAAAATACTGAAGAATTCAGAGGAGCCATGACTTTTTCTTTTTCTTTTTCCTTTCTTTTTTATTGTATAAGACATTTAAGGAAATTCACCAATACTATTTTTGATAATGCTGTGAAATATTTTTCTATGGAATTCCATAGTGGGTCATTTTTATACTACAGGGTATTACTTATCTTTGTAAAATGTTTCACTTAGAAGAAAAAACCAACAATATATAGTTATAATTACACATTCTTTTCCAAGGCTTCCTTTGGTCTCTTTTAGCGGCTTCTGATTATATGCCTTCTTTCATTATATCCTTTATAAACTGAATATCATCTGGTCAAAATACCCACACTCCCTTCAGTTTCTTTCTTCAAAATCTATTCCCTCCCCCAAACTTATTTGATTACTGTCCTAATACACTAGTTCTTCTGGTATTCATATCACCTATATATTCAGTACTATGTGATTTCATCTTGTATCTTTTTCTTAGCCTTTAAACTTGTCATGGCAAAATTGTATTCCTTGGTATATTTTATGGCTCTCTCAGAACCATGTATATTCATTGTGATACATAAATAATATAAAGGTAATAAAATATTAGGCAGTAATTTTTCATTTAGGTGGTAAATTTTCCAAATTTCCATTAGAACCAGAGTGAATCATGAAACCAAATCCTTAGAGCTCTACCAGTATTAGTGAATTTACATCCAGGATTGATTAATCTCCAGCTATGAATAATTTTTATAGATCTGGGGCATGCAGAACAGCTATTCCTGATGGACACTGGTGAAGGGGCCAGGTGGATGGATATATAGATCATTACATCTGGACTTTTCTGGGTATCCATGACAATTTATGACATAACCTTAAGAATTAAGGTATAACCACCAACTGTAGTGCCCATAATTTGGATATTTCTATCAGGAAACAATCCTGCGAGTGTTTCCCAAAGATTCACCCTTACACAGATGTATATGAAATCTATCACTTATTAATATATTGTTTATGGGAGAACATGAAACCAATATAATTTTATTGGGAGAATTTTTAAAATAGTAACTGGGATTTTCCTGAAAATGCAATAATAAATGATGATCAAGTATTGGGATAGTAAGTCAGATTAATGTGTGTGTGTGTGTGTGTGTGTGTGTGTGTGTGTGTGTGTGTAGGGTGAGGTTATTTTTCCTGTCCAATGGAAACAATTGGTATATATCATGTTGTCATTGAATAAGGCAGAAAGATTTTTCCTTTACCTGTTGTTGACCTGATAGTTGAGGTGATGTTAGAAGATGTCATTGCAGGAATACATTCATCATCTTGGGAGTAACCAGCCTGAATGGCTCTCAGATAACTGTGACTTCTCGTTCGGAAGCAACCAGGAAGGTCTAGGGCATCCATGGCCTGAGATTCAACTTCACTAAAGACTGATTCACACACCGATTCAAACTGCCCGTTGATCTCAGCTTCACTCATCTGGGATAAATGACAACAGTGAGTTGATACTTGGATCTCATTGATAGGCATCTTTAATATGTTCCCAAAGGCATATAAAGTAGATATAAAGATTCATCCCATTACACTGAAAATTTTATAGACTTATACTTTCAACATAACAAACATGAAATTAGCATTACATGATCTGACAAATTTGAGAAAACAACTTCCTAGAGGCATCTAAATGGTGCAGTGGATAAATTACTGAACCTAGAATCAGGAAGATTTGAGTTCAAATCCCACTTTAGCCATTTATTAGCTGAGACCCTTAGCTCATCTCTTAACTTCTGTCTGCCTGTTTCCTCATCTATTAAATGGTGATAATAGCATTGATTTTCTAAGATTATTGTTGAGATAAAATGATAAGACTTGTAAAGCACTCTGCAAATATTAACATGCTATATAACATGCTATTATCTATTTATCTAAATGTTGAGGATATTACACAAACTGAAACTTCATAAAATCCTTTTGAACCTACCAAATAAAGCTTTCAGATTGTGATTTCTGAATTTGGAGATCGAACTGTGTGTACCTCAAAGAGTAAAAGAAATGATTTTGTGTTATCACAGTCGAATGATCTCTATAAGCATTACAACCTAAGAAATATGTGCAAATTCTTACTCTTTGGATAACAGAAGAGTTTATAATTAGGTCATATATACTGATTTCCACTGAAAGGATAGCAAGTTTGAGTCACAATGAAATGTTCTGAATTATAAATCCATATCCTTTGGGAGAAAAATAAAAGCAAATGTTGGTTTGTTGTCCCCTAGCTATACACCTATTCATTCAGAGAAGTCAGTGGGACTGCCTCTTTATAATATTTCTGTGTTTAATTCGTGGCCTAGTTTCTCAGGTAAATGTGTCGTTTCCAATTTTGTGTCTCAATGAAGTACAGGATAAAATGACTTTTGATGATTCCAAGCTTAATGAGTTTTTGTGTATTTTTCCTACATTTGCAACATTGAACTCAAATTTCAGGTGGTGTTTTCCTAGATTGTTTGGTGCAGTCTTTATACTGAGTCCAAGTTTTATAGAATAAATCCTTTTATTAAGGGGATTTGTACTGTGAAGTTTGGATTCAGTCAGAGGACTGCACTTGAGGACCTAGCGGACCATATGTGGCCTCGAGGCCGCAGTTTCCCACCCCCGTCCTAGAAAAATAACTTAAGTTTTTTTTATTACGATTCTGGCATTGTAGCTAACTTTGTACAGGTCTTATCGCTTCAACTAGACAATAAACTAAGCAGGAAGAGTTCCATGTTTCTATGTGTCCCTTAGATTGTTAAACATAGGGATTCACACTTATCCAATTAATAATTAATTAGTTCTTCTATTCATATCTATTTTGAAGGAACTCTCCACCCTATATCTCAAAGCCCCTACTGATTCACTGTATAATCCTAGATCCCCTGAGGGAAACATAGGTTTGTGACCCTTTCTTCAATTCAGTAGCCTCCTCTGGATGCCCTCCAATTTATCAACAAGTTTCTAAAACATGGCAGTCAGAAAAGAAGACAATACTCCAGAGGGTCTTCAGGGCTATCATCTCCCCAGCCCTAAACACTATGCCTCTCAATGCAGCCTAAGATTGTGTTAGTGTGTGTGTGTGTGTGTGTGTGTGTGTGTGTGTGCTGCCACATAATATTGTTGACTCATATTGAACTTGTATACCACTAAATGTTTTTTTCATTTAAACTTTTGTCTACCCATGATCTGTCAATTATGACCTTATACAGTTTAGTTTTTGAGCTTCAGTATATCTTAAATTGATCTCGATTAAATTCAGTCTCATCTGATTCAGTTCAATAGTCTGGCTTGTTATAATTTTTTGGATCCTACCTCTGTCATTCAAATCATTAGCTATCCCTCCTAGCTTAATGTCATCTGAAAATTCAACAGACATGCCATTTATTCCTTTATCTAGATAACAATGTTGAATAGTACAGAATCAAGAACACACCTCACAGACAGGTCCATTAGAGACCTGCCTTCTTCCAGCTTGACACTGAGCTATTAATAATCCCTTTTGGGGTCCAGTAGTACAATTAGTTCTGAATCCATCTAAAATTTCTGTTAATTAGTCCATATCTATGCATCTTCTCTGCAAGAATATCAGGAGCGACTATTATCATTATTATTATTTGCTGAAATATAGGTATGTCACGATTATAGCATTTTCCTAAGCTACTGATCTTGTAACCTTATTAAAAGAAAGAAATGAAGGTAGTCAGGCAATAACTAATTAGAATGTGATTACTGTGTAGAAGAGGTACTAACAAAATACTCTGAGAGATTTAAGAAACTAGAGCTTAACACAATTCTTGGCTCATAAAACATGCTAAATAAATGCTTGTTGATTGACTGACTGCATTGATGGGCACCAGGGAAGGCTACACAAAAAGGAGGTAGCATTTATTCAAGATGACACAAAGGCCCAGATGGAGTGATAAGTAGTCCATTTTGACTAGAAAAAATGGTATATGAAAGGGAGTAATGAAAGAGAATGCTGGAATGGGAAGCAGGAGTCAGACTAGTAGGGATGATTGTCTTGCTAGACCAGAAATTAACCATTTCAACAGAATGATACCCCCAATTCAGCTGAATGAGATTTGGATGCATAACCCTTTCCCAATATTTGTGCACTATAGGCATATTACAATGATATCCTATCAATGTTAAACTCAAATGTAGATTCCTATATATGCCAATATCTGATGGATTTAGAAATGTATCAACAGAAAATAACAATGTAGGATAGATAAGATAGTGCTGGAGATAGCTAGATTATGAAAAAGATCTAAAAAGATGAACAAGATGAAACAAATGTGATGTGTTTTATTTGATTTCAGTGTATCTGAATGTGTGTGTATGTGTGTGTGTGTGTGTGTGTGTGTGTGTGTGTGTGTAGGTGTTTTAGGTGACCCAGAAGACAATAGAGAGATACATGGTAGGTATCTGAGAGCAATATATTCCCACTGATAATTGTGTACAAGAAATGCTGTAGAAGATATCAACAGTAGCATGTTTCACTAAAAAAGGAGATGAGTCAGGCATGCCTCAAGTTAGGATAACATGCTAAGGATTGATCGGATATTCTTTGAAATATTAGATTCAGGAGAAAGTTGCCACTGTGCTGGGTGATTTCTACATGGTGGATTTTTGGAAATACCTCGACAGAAATACACAGGACAGGGTGAGGATGAATTATATGCACATGCACACCAATGAAATCATAGCTACACTGTGCTCTTGAAATGCATTATGTTACTGTTTTTGTTAAATTAAGCAGAGTACAATCTAGAGAGAATTATCTAGAAAAGTTATCTTGTCTAGATAGCAGAAAGGCAGAGAATATATCTAAAAGCCTGGATTTTCTAGGGTAAGCGATTTAGCTTCAATCCCTGGGTTGCACCTGGAGGCCACTATAGAAGTGACCTGAAGGTACTGTGAAAATGATGAGAAAGAAGTATTTTGTGTTTTATTTCATTTTACATTATTGATTAGGGAGAGTGGAGGACAGGTGGCCCAAACGTCAGTGGAAGGATTTTATTTTATTTTTTAATAGCCAGGGAATGAGAGTTATCTGTATTTATTATCCTTAAATGGCCTGGGGGAGTGAGAAGCAAGGTGAGATAACTAGATACTAGGTAATTGTTATATGGTAGAAAGACATAGGACTGGAAGTTAGAACATTTTCAGTCCTTGACTTACCTCAGGCTATCTGGGAGACCTCATATAGGTCTCTTTATCTCTGTGTGCCTCAGTTTCCTCATCTGTAAAACCAGGAATTTGGACTAAATAACCTTCCAAGTCTCTTTTTGCTCTAAAAGTGTCTCAGATATTTTAGGCTTAACAAAGAACTATCCCTTCAATCAATTGGTTAATCAAAGATTTATTAAGTACTTACTATATGGCAGGTACTATATTAGGTTCTGGGAATACAAAGAAAAAAGTGAAACATTTCCTACTCTCAAGGGGCTAACATTCTATTAGCTATAGATAGACAGGAGGAGGTTCATAGGGGAGCAATATGTACACATATGAACATATGAAAATAAAGAAAATGAATGAAAGGTTATTTTTTGAAGGGGGAACAGAGAGGAATTGGCAGATAGAGGAATTAGGAAATATGCAGGAGGTGGTACGTGATTTGAGTTTTGAAGCAAATTAGAGATTCAATGAAGCTATAATAACAGTTTGGTGGCTTAGTGGATAGAATACTGGGCCTCGAGTCACAGAAGCCTAAGTTCAATTATAGCCTCGTATACTTATTAGGTCTGTGACCCTGTGCAAGTCATTTAACCTGTATTTGCCTCAGTTTCCTTATCTGTAAAATGGGGATAATAATAGAACCTACCTCCCTGGGTTGTTGTGAGAAACAAATGGGAAAACAATTGTAAAATGCTAAGCACAGTGCCTGGCACATAGTAAGTATTATGTAAATGTTAGCTATTGTTAACTATGATTATTAATAATTTCAGACCATGAAAATACTACTCATTAACTAGAAACTATACCTGTGATTTTGTAGAGATAGAAGAATAGGCATATAGCTTATGAGTTAACTGATACAGTATTCTTTTGATTACTTTTTTGGCATTAAAATTGTTCCAGATTTTTTCTGTGCTTTTGATATCTTCCTCTCCTTCAGATGCCTTGTTCCTGAATGCCCCTAAAATTCTGTCACCTCCAGTACAGATCTCCTTTATGTATACTTGGACAAATTTGTCTGTTTTTCTTGTTTTTATTTCCTCTATTGCCATTTCTACCTCCTCTATAAGCACCTCAGTTACTGTGTTGTTAGGGTCCAAGTGTGGCTACAGTTTGTTGAAATGATTTTTGAAAGGTTTGTCCAGTTTACTTCTGTCTAAATCTTTCCATTTTCATTCTTGAATGCTCTTAGGATGACTTTGCTTAGTTGGATATCTCGCCAGGGTTTCTTTAACCTGAATTTACCCTCCACCATTTCTCTCTGCTTAATGAGATGATATCACTCATAGTTATCCAGTACTTTTCTTTTTAAGATTTTTTTTTTTTTTTGGTGAGGCAATTGGGGTTAAGTGACTTGCCCAGGGTCACACAGCTAGTAAGTGTCAAGTGTTTGGTCTGAGGCCAGATTTGAACTCAGGTCCTCCTGACTTCAGGGCCGGTGCTCTATCCATTGTGCCACCTAGCTGCCCCTCTTTGTAAGATTTTATGAACAGGTTTACATTCTAACCTGGTTTGGCATTTGACAGTCAACTCTTCAGTCAATCAGCAAACATTTATTAAGCAGCAAACAATAATACACATACACACACAGGGGCAGAAAAAGGGGGGGTAGATAGATAGAAAGACATATATAGATAGAATAAATTGGAAGTTATCAATTGTTGGCAAGCAATTAAAATGTTTCTTGTTTTAAACTAAGGTGTTTCCTAGACTCTTGTGGTCTCCTTATTGTGGCAATTAATTTACATTGGTTTAACTTCTCAATGAAATTATTATGATTGGTGCCAATGTCATTTCTGTAGTCCATCTCTCATTTTAAAATTTTCAGTAATTTCTTTAAACAATTTAGGCTTCATATTGTTAACTGCATATTATATTTTTCTTCTTTTTTATTATAAATTCTTATCTTAGCTCTGTCAACTTGTTGGCCTGATGGTACATTGATAGCTGACTCAGTAATAATTCCCATGTCATTAATGATTCTTTTCCTGTCTATTAAAATATAATCAATTTAATTCTTTGTATGGTATTTGACTGAAGGATGTACAGAATTCAAGCTCCCATTGTACTTATTCTTTGTTGATTGTGAAAAACATTTGATTTAGTAGAACTAAAAGCTGTCTTACAGGTGTCTCTTTTCTACATATCAAAATCATTCAAGATTCCTTGGGACATGCAAAACAGAAATAAATCTGTTCAGTAACCCCCATATAATAAAGCATCAGGTGATACATAAAATAGGATGATGCGCATTCATCGAAGTATGACTGTGTTGGAGGAAATCAATGTCCTTTTGTGTATTGTCTTCCCCCATTAGATTGTAAACTTCTTGAGGGCAGAGACTTTGTTTTTCTCATTTGTATACTTAGCTCTTAGTACAGTGCCTGATACATAGTAGGTGATTAATAAATGTTTATTGACTATTGACTAAATCCAGCAAAAAGTCCAGGTTGAGGAAGAATCTCCATGGGATGATAAGATACTCCAGGTACTCCCCTTTAGGGATGACATTGTACTGATTACATCAAGCCCTACGGCTTTGTAGCTGGAACAGATCTATAATCACTCAAAGAAGTTTTGCTCTGTCCATCCACACAAGAAGACCAAATGGATGAAGGATATCTATTGTGCAGATTGCAGCATGCATTTGAAAGGATGCCGTATGGAACTTGTCCAACATTATTCATATGTGGGAGTGATGGTATGGATAGACAATGATATAGTCTCAGAATTGAAAAGGAGGAGTCAGTTTAATTGCTTGCAGCATATTCCTAAGCTTTAACTGACTCCAACATTTCTACTAAAACAAAGACCCATCTTTTTAATACAAACATTTTATGTTTGTTGCTATATGGCAGAGATACCTGACTGGAATACCTAACTAAAGATCATTATTAAATTTAGGGTAAAATGCCAGTGAGTGGTGGGTGTGAGCTAGCTGCAATATATAACCAATGAGGAAATGAAGAGGAGTAAAGGATGCTATTAAAAAAACTGTATGACAGGAAGAGAAGATGGGTTGATCTTTTAGCAAAAGTAGACGATGATGGGTAAACAGAGTGATCAGCTGATACCCTTGTGATGTCAGGACAAAAGTAAAAAAGGCCTCAAGCACCTCGGGTGGACTCCCTGTGTTGAACTTTTGGGATAGCACAGACAAAATGGACAGGAATGGAAAGAGTTGCAATGTATACAACTGGAGGGCACTTCCAACTTAAGATCACAGATTCATTTGAGTATTCTTCACAGTGAAGTGAAGGAATTCCTCATACACTGAACACCTGGATGACAAATGATTTTCATGAATGGCTTAGAGGGGGAAGTGAGCTGGAGCAAGGGGAGTTAAAGAGGAAGATGACTTTCCCAAGAGCAAAGGTAAATGAGAAGTTTCATAGCTCTCAGAGACATAGAAAGTAGCTTAGTGGTAGCTAAAGGGGAATGCACTGGCAATGTTAGCCATAGGGATATATGGGGATGGTGTATTTAGGGATATAGTAAGGGATTCAGCTAGAGAAGGGTACTGGTGCTTGAACTATTCATCAACATTCTGCAGTTACAGATCATAATTGCAAGTTAGGCAGTCAGTCAACAAATATTTATTAAGTACTTTATGTGCTAGGCATTGTGCTAAGTGCTAGGTTAGTTTTAAGCTTCTCTGGTAACATGGGGAAGGAGTCATGGTGTCTTGAGAAGCGTGGAGTATTTCCCTTTGTGCTTATATGTTTTGAGCTTTCCTTGGGAATTTAGCTGGATTTGGTTTTCAGCATATCTATATATCTATATCTCTCTCTATACATATGTATTTACACATGGTTGCTTTCTGAAAAGCAGTACTTAGGGGTTGTCTGCTCTTGTCTATGCAACAATGAAAGTGACTAAAGTGTTGATTTTTTTAATTTTTAAATTTTTTTAGGTAACCCAAAGTTCAAGGGAAGGATGCATAGTAGTATTTGGGCAACATATCATCAATGTTGTTCATGTGCAAGGAGTGGTACAGATAATATTACTGAGTACGTGTATGAGCAAAATGAGGATGGGCTACCCATGTGACCCTGGGTAAGTCATATAACTTCTTCTAACCTTAGTTTCCTTATCTGTAAATTGGGAATAATAATAAGACCTATCTCTTAGTGTGGTTGTGAGGACCGAATGAAATACACCAGGACACTAGTGTTCATCAAAGTATTTTATCCAAGACAATAATATACCCAAATTGAGATGTTCTCATCCCTTGACATATAATATAGTTCTGTGAGAGTACTTAGGCCCAAAGTTTTGGGATGGAAATAACACTCAAGACCAGGTTTTGTGAGAAGTGTGTTTGGGAAAAGGAGTCTGACATCAGAATTGATTTAGTAGGGCAAGTATATCTTCTCATACACATTTGAATTGGTGCAGATTTTCTGTTTTGATGCAGATGTTTGGCCCCAGATAGCCTTAAAGTCTATGATCTTATCGAAGAATTTTAGTCATATCACCTCTAGATAACTAGTCAGCAAAATCAATATGAAACCTTTAGTCTATAGTTGCAAACATGCCCACCCTTGGACCATGTTACTCTCTGCCTCTGTATTCCCAGTGAGGTATATAAATGTTCATATAAAAGTCTCAGAGTACTTGAAAAGAAAAAAAAAGCGAGTGCATCTGTTTTTTAAATATTGTTAACAAAAGCAACTTGAAAAAGATCATGATAGAACTGGTATCCTTGGAGCCTGAATTTAGCATTCATGATGTAGAGTCTTTGGGAAAACTTTCTTGCAAACTCACCATAAATTCAGAATATCTTTCTCTTTTAAGGTAACAAAAACACAGAACCTTTTGGTGTCTCAAATTTATTTTTTCAAAACAAGAGACTAGGTTCCAAATGAGGCTTATTCTTATGTGATTGACTCCATTTTCAATTTTCGGTGTTCCATGGATTAAGATTTCTTTTGTTACAAATACAAGTAGAGTACTACCTGAGGGAACTCACTGTGTTCTAGCAGACAATTTCATTTGGATTTGCTAAGAAAATGTTCTTTTAATTCTCTTGTTTAGTAGAACATGGGAAGGTTGGAAGAGTATATATGGTTTTGCTTCACAGCTATAGACATATCTAAAAACTATCCGAGCAGGATATAAATAAGAAAACAAGTGACCAGAAGCGAAGATTAAAGCATTTCTACAAAAAGGAAGAAATAAGAAGCCCTTTGATGGATATTATATCAGTAATGTTAGTAAGCCAATTTCTTAAAATATCATTAAAAACTCACACAAACCTAGAGCACAAAGAATGTCATACCCCTATAAACCAACACAAGAATCATATGTAGTTTTTCATATCAACATATATCCATCTATAAACAACTTCTTATTTTCTGTAAGTATCGGGATAACTTGAAGATGATGGGAGGCTATAAATTTAAAATTGTAACCAATTAAGTATGTAAAAAATATTTTACTCTGGAATGATGTTATAATGGCAATGTAGTATATAGTGTAAAGAACACTGAATTTGAGGTCTGAAGACCTGGGCTTGAGTCTTATCTTTGACACCTCCTACATGCATTATTTCAGGCAGGTTACTTTATCCCTCTAGGCCTTAGTTTCTTCATCTGTAATATGAGAGAATTGGACTTGAGGATCAATAAGTTCCCCTCTAGCTCTGAATATTCTCACCCTAAAAAAGGAGAATATTATAAAAGATTATGTGTGAACTATGGAAGAATATTAATGTAACTTTTCTCAGGAAAAAAATATCTAAGAAGAACAAACAGAAAGACAATGCTATAAAAATTAATCTTTAAAATCTTTATTCATTAACAAATAGTACTTGACTTTTGAGCAATAGAATATCAGCTCCCTGAGGGCAGGGACTGTTTTTGTGTGTATATATGTTTATATTCCTAAATAATAGTTCTTGGCAAATAATAAATCCTTAAGCACTATTTGTTTAATTGAAAGCTTAAAAGTAATTTGAAATAGAAAAAATTGGTTTCTTTTCTTAATTGGCACTACAGTATTGAAAGAATATTTAACTATATACAAATATTTTGGGTAAAATTGATATTTATAGTTCTGAAGGAGTAGGTTCTCTGAATAGACCTGACAGCTAAGTAACTTGAAGTCAGTAAATGAGTTAATCCCATATGCCACTTCTGTTTTGGTCCAATAGGAAAAAAGACTGAAAGGAGAAAAAAATGAAGTGCCGTGTGAACATTCTGCTCTGGACTGACTTTTCCTACCCTGTGCATGTTAATAGTTTTAGGGGATTTAGGAAGAAATATTAGGATTAAGACTTTGATGAACAAGGGACAAAGAACTCTGCAGCTTCAGGGACTTGAAGAATATAATATATGCAGTACGTTATGTATGTATATGTATATGCAAACATAAATTCTGTTTGACTACTTAGCTACCTAAGTCCAGAATAGCTTAGATCAGGGAGGCACCAGGCATACTTCCAGTGCAAGGGCTTGGAGTCCCAGTGGGATTTGGTTAGCGGGTATCCAAGGTCTTAGATCTAGGAAAGCTGACTTTGCTTCTTTAACTTGAAGTTCTGTTCCTTATTTCATCATGATATGGAGGTGGCTCTAGGTTTACAAAGGCTTTACTAAGAGAACATCATGGACACACGCATGAATGGGTTCTGTAATAAAGGGGCCGCAGAAATAAATGTGGGCACATAAAGATGTAAGTAGGAGTTGGGAGAGATCTTACAGCTAGAGCCCTAGCTAGCATTGACAAGTGGGGCCATGTCCTTGAATGCCCAGACTGCTTGGAGCCCAGCATCAGATTCACTTACATTATTTATTCTAACAGTCAATAATAAGAGAAAAAGCAGTCAAGATGAAGAATAAGGTTAGATTATATAACAACAGCAATAGCAACAGCAACAATATAATAATGATAACCTTACTCTTGGTAAGGGGCTTTCTAGTTTTCAAAGTGCTTTAAAACATTTAAAAATTTGATCTTCATGAGAACCTTGTAAGAACATACAGGGGATATCCCCATTTTACAGCTGAGCAGACAAGCTTCCCAAGGTTAAGTGAATCTCTAAAGGCCTTTAGCTAATACTGTATGTTACAAAACTGGGACTAGAATCTAGTTCTCATGACCCCCAACGCAGTGCTATTTCTAGTATAGCATTGCTTATTAAACTAAATGGAAAGAATCACACAGTCTAAGGACTGAAGGGTAGCTCAGCTGCCATTCAGTCCAATCCACACTTGAACAAAAATCCTCCCTTTTTGAGGGTAAGCCACAGAAGCTAAGCAAGACAACTGAACCATCAGTGCAGAGCTGTTGGCAAAGGCCAAGAAGTGATTAGGTAAGAGAGGGAACAGTTCCCCAAACCATTCTCCTTGGAGAGGTAGACAACTAAGAGGAAGGAGAGCACAAAGGCCTGATACAAGAACACCTTCATGGAGTATCCACCTAACATATCCTCTATCTGCTAACATTGTAGAATTGAATGTGTTGAATGTAAAGTGCAAGAAATACAGAGTTGGTTTTACAAAAGTTGATTTCTTCTTTTAAACTTTGGGAAACTGAGTCAGGGCCAGAGAAGAAAGTTGCTTTGGTACTGAGGATAGTCACAATAACCCCAGTGTCAATTCCATATGGCCCGTTCCACCTGGACTCATAGGATCTTGTGCAAAGTGCATGGTAAAAATTGAGAATAGGAATTATAAAGCTTTCCTAGACAGTATATCTCAAATTGCTATCATTTTCCAATCTTTCCATCACAAATATTTGAGAAAAATATCTTTCCAACCTGTGACAGGATTTGGACTTTGTATGAATTACAAAGATTATCTGTACCTGGGATATATTAAAGTAAGTTTGTGATTACCTAAGAAACTTGCAATATGAACAGGAAATTGGACATTGTAACTCTGGTATGTCGAGACCATCTAACATTCACTGAAGTGTCAGTATTGAAATTAATTCCAAATTCATTTCCAAATTTCAAACAGGATACTGCAAGAAACAAGTTGGGATTCAATACATACACTCATTAACTATCCATATAAACTCTGCAGAGACTTGCAAGGGGATAAAAACAAGAAGTTCCAGTGAATATCATGAGATCACTAATTGCTCAACCTCCTAACTGGATCCTGAGGTATTTGACTTTCAGGACCCCCCAGGACCAAAGGAATGGAAGGACAGGTAGTATAAAACTCAGCAAGAAGAAAGTCATGTTCTTATGGAGTGAAGGGGATGTTGCTTGCTGTCCTTCATGCTTAAAGAAGAAAAAATTACATCATTATGTTGGGGTCAAGGTACAGTGTGTCCAGCTGTGGCTGATCAAACCAATATGAGTTCAGAAAACTCTACCACAGGTTGGGCACAAATAGTCCATATGAACATTTGGAGTGGAGATGTCTAAATTGTGCATCTCATGTTTCTTTTGAGGTACTGAGATTCTGCTTTGCTCATAGAACCCTGCACCTTCTTTGATGAGGGCATGCCATGCTTGGGCAGTCCTGTTCCAGTGTCTCCCAAGTCTCACAATCAATTGCAAAGTTCTTCAGAGAGACTTTGAAAGTGTCCTTGTACTGCTTCTTCTGACTTCCATGTGAGCACTTTCCTTGTATGAGTTCTCTGTAAAATAACTTTTAGGCAAATGTACATTTGGCATTTGGGCTACATGCCCAGCCACAGAGTTGTGCACTCTCGAGTAGAGTTTAAATGCTTGGCAGTTCAGCTTGAGAAAGGACCTCCATATACAGTACCTTAACTTGCCAGGTGATCTTCAGAATCTTCCTCAGACAATTCAAATGGAAGTGATTTGGTTTCCTGACATGGTGCTGGTACACTGTTCAGGTTTCATAGGCATACAACAGTGAAGTCAGCACAATGACTATGTAGATCTTCAGTTTGGTAGGCAACCTAATACTTTTTCTCTCCCACATTTACTTTCAGAGCCTCCCAAACACTGAGCTAGCTCTGGTAATGCATGCATCAACCTCATCATCTACGTGTTTATGCCTAGAAAGTGTACTGTCAAGGTAGGGGAATTTATCCCAGCATTAAAAATTTCTCTGTTTGTTGTCACCAATGGTTTCATGTATATATGATGATATGATGGTTGGTGGAGGACCTTTTTCTTTTTGGTGTTGTCAGGACAAAATTAACACAAGCAGCAAAGAATCAATCCAAACTTTATTGCATCTCAGCCTCAGAGGCTTCATTGAGTGAGCAAGCATCTGTCAATAAAAAGTTGTGCATCAACTTTCCCTACACTTCAGTCTTGACTTGTAGCCTTTTCAAATTAAAATAATTTACCATCAGTGTGATAGCTGACCTTAATGCCATTTTCATCTTCATTGAAGGCATCTGACAACATTGCTTAACACATCATGCTAAAAAGCATGGGAACAAGCACATATCCCTGCTTCACTCCATTGGTGACTAGGAAAACAAAGGAGCATCACGCATTATCCAGAACCCATGCAAGCATGCCATCATGAAACTGGTGTACAATACTGATGAGCTTCTGTGGGCAATTAAATTTTGTTATGATCTTCCACAAGCCCTCATGATTGACAGTAGCAAAGGTCTTGGTCAGATCAACGAATGTGTACAGAATGTACAACAGAATGTATATTCTGTTCTGCTCTTGTTTTGGCTAGAGATAGCTAGTCTGAAGTTATGAATTGGCAAATGCCACTTCTGCAGAGCTTCTGTTAAATAAGTACTCTTTGTAGCCTACCAAGATGTAAGCACAGAGCCACAGAAAGTAGAAGCATTTGTGAAGTGGCCATGTCCAAAATGTCCTAGAAACTTAACTTTTCTGGAATTTGATAGTTATTATCCCCAATTTTAAAGAACTGCTATTATTGCTACATCATTGAATGACCTCACTCATAAACATGTAATCGAAGAGGCTCAGAACCAAAAAAAGAATAACAGGCAAAATTGTCTTAAACTCAACAAAATTTTTTTGGAAATAAATGTAAAAGACAAATGTGAAAAGCCTTCAAAGACTTAATCTGCTCTGTTACCCTTGTACCAACATTAGCTTATTCAGAGGCAAGTTAATTTTTTGTTCTTTATCTAGGTGCCAGTCTGGAACGCTTGGCACTTCTCTATATTCAAAGAGTAATGGTTACCAGAAACCAATTGCATTCACCATCAGAAGGTTGCCTAATAGTAAGTATCATTACCCTATCTACAAACTTGAATTTTTGGCTTTGAAGAGAGTTATTGAGAAGTTCAAAGACTATGTATATGGAGCAAAACTCCAAGGATAGACTGAAAAATTCATTGATTTATATTTTGAGCAGTGTCAAGTTGGATACTGCTTGCCAAGGATGAATAGCAGCTCTGGCCTGTTATGATTTTAGCATACAGAACGGGCCTGGTAAGATGAATATGGATGTAGATGGCTTGTCTAGAATGATTTGGGACATTGGAGGTGTGGCAATTCCAGAAGATGATATGAGAGCAATTTCTGACAATCAATCAATAAATCAACACATGTTTATTAAACATCTAGTATGTACACACACGGAGAGAACAGATATAAAGTTAATAAATACAAGTATATCAAAAGTAATTAAAGAGATTGTACTTTGGTAAGGAAGGTACTAACAGTTGAGGGGGATAAGCAGAGGCTTCATGCAGTAGCTGTTGCCTAAGATTCATCTTGAAGGAAAACAGGTACTCTATTAGGTAGAGGTAAAAAGGAGTTCATTTTAAGCTTAGAGGATAGCCAGTGCAAAGGCATGGAGGTGGGAGATAGAATGTCATGAGTGAGAAACAGGGGGAAAGCCAGTTTGGTTGAATAACCAAGTGTGGGTGAGGGAGTAATGTCCATTTAGGTTGAAAAGAAGGGTTGCAGCCAGCTGATGTAGGGCTTTAAAAACTAAACTGAGGAGTTTATTTTTAATTGTAGAGAGTATAGTTTAACCCCTGGAGACGGTTGATTAAGGGAGTGACATGGTCAGATCTGCACTTAAGGAGAATTACTTTGTCAGTGGTATACAGAATATACTGGAATGTTGAGAGACTTGAGGCAGGGAGACCAATTAGGAGGCCATCAAGAATGATTAAAATAAGAGGTAGTTGTGTGAGTAAAGAAGTACTCAGATGTGAGAGATGTTAGGAAGGTAGAAATGACAAAATTTGGAAACTTATTGCATATCTAGGAGGAGGGACAGTAAGGAGTCTAGGATAATGCCAAGGTTACTGACCTGAAATACTGGAAGGATGGGGTATCTTTGAGAAATTTATAAGAAGGGAAGGTATGGAGGAAAGGGAAGATAATGAGTTCACTTTTAGATGTGTTGATTTTAAGATGTCTACTAGATATCCAGTTTGAGATTTCTAATAGGTAATTAGTTATCTGAGACTGAGGGAGAGGCTAGGGCTAGATAAATAGATCTGGGAGTCATATGCATAGAATTGATAGGTTGACTATTGGGCCTAATGAGGGAGGGAGGAAGGGAGGGAAGGAGAGAAAGAGAGACTATTAGGGAACATTTTCAGAGGTTGTGATGTGGATGATAAGCCATGTAAAGATCCTGAGAAGTGGTCAGATAGGTAGGAGGCAAACCAGGAAGAAGTAGTGTCACAAAAAACCTAAGAAGAAATTCAGGAGGAGAGGGTAGTTAACAGTGTCAAATGCAGCAGATAACTTGAGAAGGTTTAGTAATGATAAAAGACCATCAGATTTGTCAATTAAGAGATTATTCATAATTTAAGAGGTATCAGTTTCAGTTGAGTGATAAGGATGGAAGTCAGATTTTAAAGGGTCAAGGAGTGAGAGAAGAAAATGGAAGCAGGAGTATAAACATCTTTTTAAAAGGAGTTTGGCTAGCACAGAGAGATATAGGACAGTAGCTTGAGGGTATGAGGGGATCTAGTGAAGGTTTTTCAAGGATAAGGGAGGCAGAATGTTTGAAGGCAGCAGGGAAGGAATCAACTGATAGGAAGATGTTAAAGATTGGAGGGGGTGGTGATTGAGGATTCAATCCATTGAAGAAGATAGGATGGGTTGAGATCAAGTGCACATATAGAGGAGTTGGCATTGACAAGGGAGAGGATCACTTTTGTTTTTTTTTTTTTGTTTTGTTTTGTTTTTGGCAATTGGGGTTAAGTGACTTGCCCAGGGTCACACAGCTAGTAAGTGTTCAGTGTTTGGTCTGAGGCTGGATTTAATTCAGGTCCTCCTGACTTCAGGGCCGGTGCTCTATCCATTGTGCCACCTAACTGCCCCAAGAGGATCACTTCTGTCAGAAAGCTAGGGAAAGGATTAGAGTGGGAAATGATGTCAAGAGTTTTTGGATGAAGTCAGTGAAAAAGGAAGGCTCTTACATTGAATAGCCTCAATTTTTTTAAAAAGTAAAGTAAGAGGCAAGGTATAGATTGTAATCAATCAGAAGTATAGCTGATAGCTTGGGACTTCCTCATAAAATATGCCAAATACATATATGAACATTATTTCATTGAATCAATATTTCTTGCTTTATTTGTCTGCAGATGACTGGCATAGTCAAAGAAGTGATGAAAGTGAAAAAGCAAGGTAGTGATTCTAAAAATCCTAAGTTCCAGCCAGCAAAAGTTACTTTATTGCTAAGTCAATGGCAAAAGTTGGAGCTGCACAGTGGAGTATTGTGTCAGTCTATGAATGATACCATGCATGAACCAAGAAACAGCCGGGAGCTACTTAGAGCATACTGTCCAATAGTCATAAATGCTTTACATTATGACTTTGGACATATGGGTCAAGAAAGGACCCTAGAACTAGAAAGAAACAGATTTTATTGACTTAAAATGGCTGCAGATGTTACCAGGGATTGCAAAACATTTGCCAGATGTGTACAAAGAAATATGTTGTCAACTTGTGCCACATATCTGGAGAAAATAGATACTAGTAATCCTTTGAAAAGTTCCCATATTGCTTTTCAGTCTTTATAAGTAAATAGTAAAAATGCCATATTTTAGTGGTATGATCACCACCAGAAACCAGAAATAATCTATTATTGCCAAAGGTTTTTTTGGGTAAGTATTTTTCAATGTATGCATTTTCTGCTAAGATCTACTCTGACCAAGGGAGATACTTTGAGAGCAAGCTACTCAAGAAGGTATTGACCTTGGCAGGTATAAAACAATCTAGAGCTACTAAAAATCCACATGGAAAATCACATATTGAATACTTCAACCACAGTCTGTTGAATATCTTGGTAACCCTGAAACCAAAACATAAAACTTAGTGATGTCAACACATATAATTTCTAGCATATGCATACAATTCCACAAGGAATGAAACTATACATCATACATCAACATGTGTCATTTCAGGTATATGCATACAATTCCACAAGGAATATACATCATACCTGCTTATGTTTGGGAGAGAAATATGTTTACCTAATAACGTGTTTTGGAAGCTCATATGAAGAAGGTATTACAACTACTTACACTCAATATGTCTCAGTTGAGAAAGAAGCTTACCAACTAGTCATGGCTTCAGCTCAGAAGATCTGTGACAGAAACAAAAGATGGTATGATACTAGAGTATGTTGTCTAGACCTTTAACAAGGAGACAGAGTTCTATTGAGAAACCTTGTCATTCAAAGGACTCACAAGTTATCTATCTGATGGAAAGCTAACCCTGCAAAGTTGAGACAATGGACAGCTTGTCTCTTTTCAAAATAGCTACAGAGAATAGAAGGTGTCATATCAAGACTATTCATAACAATCACCTCTTGGCTATAGGGAGCACAGTTGGACACTCAACTTGGCAAATGTGGAGCAGAAGAAACTGTTTGCCAGTTGCACACAGTCTGGACCAGCTATAGACTCTGAAAATGATAACTCTAGTGAAGGAGATTATGTGTACTTTTATAGGGCAAAGGAATTGAAGCCATAGGCAGTGCCTTAATTGCTAACAATTGTTACAGAGACTCTTAGGACACAAAAATAACCCATAAAGCACAAAATACTGATAGCCAAACTGATTCTGCTGTCATTCTAAGTATATACATACAAGTCTATAATAATTCTGAGAGTCAACCTATAACATCTACTAGCTCAGGTGTTGGAGTAGGGAGAACAGTCAGTGAAAAGGGAAATACACTTATTAGTTGCTCGACTACAATGTAACATGTTACAGGGAGACTTGAAGGCATAGTTACACATAGTGAGGTGACAATAGAGATTTCACATGTGAAATATGTCTTGTATGTAATTGCATATGTTTATTTTTATACATGTTAATTACTTCATGTTGGTTATACTTATTATTTTGCTGTTATATTCACTTAACTGTTTTATATTCATTTTGTAGCAAGGTTTATTCTTTTGCTCATGATTTATTTGCATATTATGCTAATTCTTAGAGTGAAGCTGTATTTTTATATAGACTTACTATGGTGTTATTGTTGCAGCTTTGTTTTATTAATTAACCATGCTGTGCTTTCTTATGAGTACTTGCTGTGCACTCCAGATATTTATGTATAGGAGCTGCACATATACTATGCACTGCATGTAACTTAGGTATGTTGTCACTTTCATTCTGTCAGGTGACTGATTCTCTTTCTAATATGATGTCTATTACATGTATTGTTAAAGTTTGATTCTTTTGTTTTCAGTGATACCATATATTTGTTATCTCTGATGATAGGAAAATCACCTTTGTAATTTTAAAGCACTGATTCTGTATAGTTATGGATTTCATGCTTATTCTAGATGATTTTTATAAGAGACTGCAAAGAGTTTTAGCTCAGAGGAGTAATGTCACCCTGGTTTTGCCTAAGTCTGGCATGGTTTTCTTGATGGATAGGCTTGTGACCTTAGTTGCATACGTGAAGACAACATAATTCCCGATTAACTAAGAGAACACTAAGCCTCAATGTTGCATGACTGGAATAACAACTTATTTCAGTTGTGATTAGATATACACGTTGAGAAAGGACCTTGAGATACATAGGTCAAGAGAAAAGTGAGATGGGGACTTTTGAATAGCATCCTAACGAGAGCCCTTCCCTTCCCCCTGCCCTCAAGAATTATAGATACGTAAAGGAGTATGTGCCAACCCTCCCTCCCCTATCATGTCATTTGGCTTCTAGTCCCTAAAGCTTTACATACTGCTGAGAACTGTCTCCCCCTTGGTGAAATCATTCTCTCATAATTTGAGCTGAGATCTTATCTTACTCCCAACTGAAGTGTTCATTTACTCTTATGCATTGTTTCATTTATTTTAATCTGTATAACTTCTCTGCTTTCTTTTTTTTCCTGTTTTCCTTGATAAAGAGGTTTACTGTCTCCTTGAAATGGTCTTTTGTGTAACCAGCCTTTAATAAGAAGGGCCTAAGCTGGTGAGTGTAAGATAAGGAGAATCTGATCCCTTGAGAGCAATCAAGGAAGTGGCTTTCATTTTGAACCACCTAGATATATTTGAAATGTGATAGATAGACATAATCTAGCCTATCACCCCCTTGGACATAGGAGAGATCAATTAGCCTTGATGGTCCTGGTTCCTGTTTTCTGCTCTCACTACCCTCCCAGCTAGGTTGCTGGTACTTCCAGCATGGCCCTCCTCCTGCAAAGGTATGATACTTTCCAGATCATATCTATGAATTCCAGCCATAAACCACAACTTTTTATCTGGACAGACAGCCTCAAACATATATAATGTATCCCCCAAATCTTAGTGTAGTTTTAAGCTATTAAAGCTTAAATTTTAGGCTTTATTCAAGCTTTAATAGCTTAAAGCTGCACTATGATTTTTGGTACATACCATACATCCACCTCAGACATAGCATGACCTCAACATTCTTCAGCATCCTGGTTGCTTGACAACAAAGTGCTAATGTAGCTAAATTATATTTAGATCTTAATTATTCTACTTTTCCATCTATATCAACTCAAATTCTTGATTATAAAAAGGGTTTAGAAATAAAGTTTCCTCCCCACTTCCTGTGCAGCCTTCTTTCCTTACACATCCAATTTCACATCTCTACCATTAATAGGAACAAAAAGATAAAAGCCCATAAAACCTTCTGCTTTCTAGCCCTGGCCAGCACACTCTTGGAAAGTAAAGCGTGGGGGCAGCTAGGTGGCGCAATGGATAGAGCACCGGCCCTGAAGTCAGGAGGACCTGAGTTCAAATTTGACCTCAGACCAAACACTTGACACTTACTAGCTGTGTGACCCTGGGCAAGTCACTTAACCCCAATTGTCTAAAAATGAAAAACAAACAAACAAAGAATTGTTCATTCATCAATTCATTAATTCATTCATGTAATATTGTATATTACTAGTTTATCATTCTATCTCCCTGTCAAATTGTAACAGTATTTGGAACATAAAGAAATAATCACTAGAGGGACAGCAAGGTGGCACAGTGGATAGAGCACCGGCCCTGAAGTCAGGAGGACCTGAGTTCAAATCTGACCTCAGACCAAACACTTGACACATACTAGCTGTGCAAGTCACTTAACCCTAATTGCCTAAAAGAAGAAGAAAGTAAAGTGTGGCAACAGTTTTATTTCTGCTAAGAACTTACTTTTATTGAGAATAACTAAGGCAGCATGGTAAAATGGGGAATAGATAAGGAGTAGAAAATCTGGTTCCAAGTTCCTGCTGAGCCACTTACTAGCTGTGTCCCACTGGCCAGGCAGATCCTTCATTTTTATTTCCTCACCTGTAAAATGGAGATAAAAATTCTTGCCCCGTCTTGCTCACAGAACAGCTATGAGCATCAAGTGAGGTTTTGGGGTCACAGAATTTTAAAGTTGGAAGGGACCTTGGAAGTACCTAGTACAGTATGTATCTGAATGGGAATCCCCATTGGAATATCCCAAATAAGTGATCTATTCAGTCTCTGCTGAAAGAACTCTAATGATAAAGAACTCACTACCTCCTAAGACAGCCCATTCCCCTTTTATATAGCTCTGATTATTAGGACATTTTCTTTACATTGAGCTGAAATATACATTCTCTACAACTTCTTCCCCATCTGTCCAAGTTCTGGCCTCTTGGGCTGACTACAAGGCTATTTCTACTTCTACATAATAGTCCTTCAAATGCCCCAAGATAACTATCTTGTCTCTCTAAAATTTTTCTTCAACAGATGTCATCTGAAAGTACTTTGAAAATTGTAAAGCACTATGTAAGATAGAATTAATTAATTTACAGTTGTATTAACAGTCATCTCTTTCCCACAGCCAAACAAGTTGCTAACTAGTCAACTTGCTGGTGATAGGCCTCTTGATACTTAGCTAGGCTGGTTGTTACATAACAGTGACAAATTTATTGCCAGTATTATTGCTGAGGCATTTCTCGTTTGGAAAGACTTACCAGAGCCCTGGACTCTATTGGCATAACCTTCAGGAGACCAGGGACACCTCTATAAGACAATGAGGCATGGAAGTCATAATCATCACATTGCTGTAAGCCATAATGAGTTAGGCTATGATCCCCAGAAATGAAAGTAAGCTCATCAGGAAAGGCCTACACTAAAATGAAAATATGATACTAGAAATTCCAAATCTTTTAACTATGCATATTATAATGGATGATTTTTAAAAAAGCAAAACATTAATCCATATAACCAGATACATAAAAAAATCCTCTAAAAATGGTAATCCAGTGAGACCAGGTTCTCAAGTTTTCTAAACCATAATTGCTAAAGCTTATCTGGAAACCAGTTCTGAAGCTAGAGGAAAGGAAGGAGTTTTGCCTTAAGCTTTAGAATTGAAAGAACCCAATGTCTTTGCAGAAAGTCCAAAGTTAAACACACACACACACACACACACACATACAAAAGAAGTAAAAAACTCCACTATTTATTAAACAATCTGGTTGTATTGAAATGGCAAAAAAGGTAACAAGTAAGTTTGTGAAATCTAAGAATTAAAAGGAAAATTGCTGTGGTCTATAGTTGGCTCTGAGAGAACAAAAAGAATGCATTGCTGAGACTGAACCAACATAAGACAGGAGAATTGACCTGACTAGCTATTCACGAGGAATAAAAGAACACCCACTCCAGCACCTTTGCCACGAAAACCCCAAATGTGATCACAAAGAGTCAGATATGACTGAAAATGACTGAACAACAACAATCACACACACACATAAAGTACAAGGGCTAAGAAAATTTTCTAAGACTAGAAATCTTGTATTAAGTTTCAAGGCACATTTTGATTTTTAAAAAATAATCCAATAGGGGGCAGCTAGGTGGCACAGTAGATAGAGCACTGGCCCTGAAGTCAGGAGTACCTGAGTTCAAATCTGACCTCTGACACTTGACACTTACTAGCAGTGTGACCTTGGGCACCCCCCCAATCCAATAATTGGTTAGTAAATACTTCCACAAATGCTTGTATCATTGAGCTTAAGATTGAAATAATTTGCTTTATAGTAAAGCAAGACATCTTATTGAATATAGTGGAAGGAACACTGGGTTTTGAGTCAAATGAGTTAGGCCCAGATCCTATCTACCACTTACTGTCTTTGTAACCTTGTGTGTATTACCTTGCCTCTCTGAACCTGCTTCTTCATCTGTAAAATGACAGAATTGACTCTAGTGATCTTTAAGGTTCCTTCAAAATCTTTAGGGAAACATTTCCCCAGGTTTATTCTGCATGATTTTTAGTCCCCAGAGACATTCATAGTTAAATTAAGAATAAGACATATTTCCAATACAGGAGGGATTGAACACAGGGAAATTATTTGCATTTAAGGGAATAAAATACAAGGATCAAAACTCTTGGGGAGGAATTTGGATTACCAAAGGGCTGAGCCAAAGAGGTAGTGTCCATCACATTAGGCATAGATACATATTCTGAATCCTTATCATTAGTTCATAAGACTTTCTGTCAGTCAGTTATTAAGGCCCTCCTGTGTGTTAGGCACTGTAGCATTGTACTAAGCCTTCTAAAACCAGAGGTTTTACCTTAATGCTGGAAAAGGCCAAATGGTTATATAACTTCTATGAAAGAAGGGGATACAACTAATTTTAGGACTCCTTGGGCCCCAGTATTCCACCATCCTGAGGGGATTGAAGATAGCTGGTAAAGTGTCTCTGGCCCTGAGATACCAGAACTTAAGAAACAACCATTTTTTTCAACAAGCTTTTTTTTACTCTTCTGCATAACACAGTCTCCCACTCTATCTTCCTACTCACCCCCATTATCTCATAGGGAGATCATGGGGCTCCATTAGATTTAAAGCTAGAAGGAACTTTAAAAGTAATTAAGGCCAACCCTCTCATTTTATAGATGAAGAAACTAAAACCCAGAAAGGTGGCAACTTCCTCAGGGCCACATAAGTGGCAAAGCTGGATATCCAGGTGCCCTGACTCCAAACCAACCACTTCTCCCCCTCCATCCTTCTGTCTTGTCTTTCATAGTTTAGGGAAAAAAAAGATGAACAGAGGAACTACTCTGTAGTAGAAATCAGCTAGGTAGGGGTAGGGAGTTTAGGAAAGAAGATGGGGCACCCATAAATGGAAAAAGCATAGGACAGGTAGGGGCTGTGCTCCAGAAAATTTTCGGCATGGTCTGTATACTTAGTTGAGTTAACAACAGCAACAACAACAACAGCAACACTTTAGGATGAGGAAGCTATGAAAGGAAACTTGGGAGAAAATGCTCAGTTGTTCTCTATGAAACTTGAGGGCATGTTATTCATAGAATCAAAAACAAAGTTTAGGGGTGCTTTTCAAAACAAGGCCAGATTGTTAGATCTAGTAGTACTCTGAGAAAGGTCAATAAAGAATAAGTCATCTTAAGAGGAACAGAGAGAAATGGCCTGGGCAGTTAAAAAGGTTGTCAGTAACTTTCTGAGTTTTCTATTAATGGTATTAAGAATATCAACAGAATTTTCACTTAATGGTCTGTAGGAAATGCCCCCAAGCTAAAAGCAGGTTTTTTTTTTTTAATTGGCAAGTGAATATTTTGGGGGCTTTACCACTTCCTTTTCGTTCTTGAATATTTAAGACCACAATGCCCAAATACACACCACACTTTCCTATCTCTGTGTCTTCGTAATCTGATTTTTCCGCTATCTGGAAAGCCCTCCTTCTATTGATTTACAGAATTGAAATCCTTCCCATTATCCAAAGTCTGGATCAAATGTAACCATGTCCATAAAGATATTCTTGATCCCCCAAATGTTATTTATTCCTTTTAGGAAGAGCTTCTCATGGCTAAGGATTGAGAGTTAAAGAAAGTTTCCTTGGAAAATCAGGGTTAAATATGTTAAATAGGTTAAATAGAGACTGATAACAATTAAGTGTCTAGCACAATTCCTGGCACATAATACGCACCTAACAAATGCTTTTGATTGATTACTTGATTAAGGAGAAATAGGTAGGGTACCTTTACATTTATTTAAGTATAGTAACTTATAATGTTAAAATTTACACAACAGGTTTCCTAAAAATTCCTATACTTCATTTTCTTAAAAAGCATAATTAAATGGAAAAAATAGAATAATCTCTTTCTCTCATTTAACCCTAAGTATGGGAAGTCTAGCCATTTGGACCATGGTGCCATGACCAGAACTTCGGTATTTACCCAGTGGAAGCATATTTTAAATGTCAGTAAAGTATCTGGAAAAACAAAACAAAACTAAACTAAAAAAAAACAAAACCCAAAAAAACAGAAAACAGCACCACCTTGGTAATGAGATAATCATGAAAATTGGAACTGAAACCTATTGTACAAGTAAAAATTTAACAGTCTATCCTCAGTTCTACTTGCTAAGCCTTCAGAGGTTCTGTCCTGAAAGATTCTGCTGGAAGGGATTTTGGTTCCCTGGCAAAGTAATGCCACATTATTTTACCACAACATCGTCCCCTCATTTTATCAGTAAAACGTCCCTGGATGAAGGGGAGGGGAAGCCGTGTGTATAAAGATGGCTCACTCATCAGTTGTATTTCCTGTGTTAAGGAGAGATGACTAAGACATTAAAGTAGTACAAAAAAACAAACAAAAAACCCAAACAAAAATGTGTTAAAAATCTGTCAATTGTTACCAATCAGAAATAGAGTTATTTCTTAAATAGTCTTTCCTTTCTGGCACACTTAAGTGGCCTTGCAGAGCTCTCACTATTAATGAAGAAAACTTTTAATAAAATCTGGCTTTGTGGTTTGGGTAAAGGATAAAAAGAAATTGCCAACCTGACTAACGCAGCTGGCCTGACTCAGAGTGCTGACTGCCCGCATATAGCTCTGATTCCTGGAGCGGAATTTCGGAGAGTTGTAGTTAGGAGAGGGATCCAGGTTGTGACCACCAGGCACATCACTTGCAGCTTGTAGGTAGCTCTGGCTATATTTAAAAGAGAGAGAGAAAGAAATGAAGAGGAAAATAAAGTCCATAAATGTCAATGGAAAAATTACAGTTTGAGAACGGTCATTCTATCCCCTTTTGAGAAGCTGCTGAAATTGAGCAATTTGTAAGTATTTTCCCCTTATGTAAATATATTTGATGTAAACACTTGCAAATGTGAATTTCATTTCCTGTAATAAATGGAGATTATTTTCCGGATTGCTTCTGAGCTTGACACTTTATAGCCAGAAAGGTGGAATTAGGGTTGCTCCAAATAAGAACAGATGACAGGATCTGTAACTCATGCAGCATTAAGGCAAACTACCCACCTGGATTCAGGCCCAACATCAATGATAAAATCAGAAAAATTCATCTATGCTTTTGCAAGTATATACACTCTGAATTCAGCCTATGTTTTTTCCATTTCACTTATACAAATGTTTCATTGTGCTAAATAGTGTAGGCAAAGAATGTGCTTTGAAAAATTGAATCCATTAACACAGTCACAATGATTATTTCCCCAGCTTCTCCTGAAAAAAGAGATATAATTTTATTTATCCTTTTACTTCTCCAGCCTTCCACCTTTTGGCCATATTAGAATTCTGATGTGTGGAAGTATACTAAAATCTTACTTAACTGAAATGTTCCAGTAAAAAGGTGTTCTGGTTAAAATGGGCTTTTCTGGTTAATCAGAAACCTTTGTTATTGTTTAATCCCTTGATGTTAAAAAGCACTTTAAAATGTATGAGGCCACTTTCTTGCCTTAGTAAGAAGAATTAGCATAATTTCATTTTTCTTTGCTGACTGCAGATCTCATAGTGCCTCAGAGCCATAATTTTGAACCATCAATTTTCACTGCACAAGAGTATATGTACAACATCTGTTCAAGTAGAGTTGTGTGCCTTGACCCCAGAATAACCCCTGGAAGTTAAATATTAAATATTAAATATTATTATATATTATATTAAATATTAAATTAAATTAAATATTAAAAATATTTTATATTATTTTAAATGAAGTCCTTGATATAACTTTGGATTTGCCACTTCCTCAAAAAGTAGAAGGCAGGGCAAAAATCCATTTAGTTTATAATTTTGATTATTTGAGTTCCAGTTATATAGGTTTTATAGTTATCATGTCCAAAGGAAAACAGCTACTTCATTTAAATAATACACTTAGTAACTAATATGCCCTTCACCCCCAAAAAACAAAAGAGAATCACTTCAAATTTAAACTTATCTTCATGTTAGATATAAAAGAAGTTTAATTTTTTTAAGTTCTCAAATTAGCTTATTAAGTTTTGAATTGTGGTGCTATAAGAAAAGTTTTGCTACAGCACAAAATAACCCATACACACATATACACAGATACACACTTTGGAGTCTTGACATATACTTTGAATAATCTTCTGCCTTGATTTGTGCCATCACTGTGTGTGATGTTACAGGACAATAGTATGAGGAATGTTAGCCAATAGATAATTACTCCACAATAGCTTTGTACAAAAATCAGTTTGATCCATTAATGAACGTTTATTAATTGCATATTGATGTGTGCATAATCCTGTGATAGGTGTGGAGGGGCTTACAAAGACTACATCTGACACATAGTTTCTTGCCTTCATGAAGATTAGTGTTTAGTAGAAGCATATGAAAAATATCCAAATTACAGATGGTATAATTCAATTTGATTCAACATACATTTATTAAATGCCTCCTATGTGTAGGGCTCTGAGTTATAACATATGATCTCATATACCATAATATGAAACAATACATGATAATTACCCTAGCAAAGTTTTATGAATGAGAAAAGGCCATTACTTACTGGGATACATATTGGGAAGGCTTCCTGGAGGAGGCAATATGTGAAATGGTCTTTTAAAACTGTTGTTTTAGTCATTTCAGTTGTGTCTGACTCTTTGTGGCTCCCTTTGGGGTTTTCTTGGCAAAGATACTGGAGTGGTTAGCCATTTCCTTCTCCAGCTCATTTTACAAATGAAAAAACTGAGGCAAACAGTGTTAAGCAACTTGCCCACACAAGTCACACACATATAAAGTGTGAGGCTGGATTTGAGCTCAGGTCTTCCTGACTCTAAGCCTGGCATGCTAGGCTACCTAGCTGCCCCACTCTAAAAAATAGGTGGGATTTAAATGGGTAGAGGAGTTATAGTATAGGTGTTTGGGGTGGGAACTGTGGAGGTAGAAAGGCACTGGGCATATACTAGGAATGGCAAGTAGTTCCATTTGGCTAGAGCCACAGTGCATATGAAGAGTAGTAGTTTGAGATAAACATGGAAAAGTAGGTTGACCTCAGATTATGGATGGTCTAGAATGCCCAGAAAGGAGTTTGAACGAAGTAGGCAACAGGAAGCCTTATTGAAGTGAGATGACAGAATCTATACATAATAAGAGCAATATCTGCAATGTAAGCTACCTTAGTTTTTACATCCTTGAGATTTGATTGTCTTGGTAGTTTATGCCACTGACATCGAGTATGGAAGATAGCCCATGGGATGGCAGGAGTAGCGTCCCTCAGGCTCGACTGGGTGCTAACATGGCCAACTGAGAGTCAAGAAAGCAATGTTCAATTGAATTAATGAGGTATCTTTGTTTAGTATACTTTTTATGCTATGACTAAGTAAACTTCCTTTTGTTACCTGTTAGATAGTCTGCATGTGTCTCATGTCATTCTAATTTTGAACCTGAAGCACCAGACTTGGCCTAAGGCCCACACTAAAATACATAATAATAGCTAATATTTATGTAGCCCTTACTATATGCCAGGCACTGTGCTAGGTACTTTATAATTATAATTTCTCTTATCCTCATAACAACCCTGTGAGGTAGGAGCTATTATTATCCCTATTTTACAGATGACGAAACTAAGGCAAAGTGGGGTTAATTGACTTGTCCAGTCCAAGGTCACACATCTAGTGAGTATATGAAGATGAATGAGTGAAAGTGATTGATTACATAAATGTCTGTACATATTAAAATATATAAATATCTGGGAATATAAACTGTTTCAGAAGAATATCTTTGAAATTAATCCTACTTCAGTAGCTTCTTTGAAGTTTTTTTTTCTTTTTGGCTTAAAAATGTCTGAGATGTGCATACTAAAAAATTCAATCATAGCTTTCCATTGGTTAAATGTGTAAAAGCAAAACTATGCTAAATGATATGCCATAAGTGGGGCTGTTTTTTAAATCACAGTTTAAATGTCAAAATAAGAATTATTGTGTGTCCTACAAGTGTACATGGGTACACTGCCTTCCTTACTTAAGTGTGGCATAATCTCACTATGACAAAGACGATATCAGTCTGCCCTTGAGAGGGAGAGGCTTTCTAGACAATGTATACTTGCAAAGAACAGGCGACCTTAAAGGGATGAAGATACTAGTAATAAAGAAAAGCTTGGGGACCATGAGAGCAGTGGAATGATGATTAACAAAGAAGTACAATTCTCTTGCTTTAAATAATAGCTATCATTTATGAAGGCTTACTATGTGTCAGGCACATCCTCACATTCAGATAGAAATAGATCATCTCTCATGGTCCTGCAGAAAGGAAATGCTAATGTAGCCCACCTTTGCCTCACCACAACCCTGAGCGGTAGAAGCCATTATTATCCCCACTTTACAGATAAGGAAACTGAGGCAAAAAGAGGTTAAAGTGATTTTTCCAGGATCATCCAGCTAGCATTGTACCACATGCCTTCAGTTTAATAAAGATGAAGACAGTGTCATCTAGAGAACTTGTGACTTGTGCAAAGTCATGCAGCTAGATTGCTCTAGTAAAAGAATTAGGATTTGAACCAAGATCTTCTGAATCCAAATATGATTTTCCCCCTACACTGTTGGAGGTATGAAGTGCCCAGATCATCATGCATGTACCTTGGCTACACACACTTCTTTGTATATGCCCTATGTACACATTTCCTGATCACATAGTTTCCTTCACACATCTAATGGCCATATGTGTTCCCAATGTGTGTACCTTCTATGTATATATCCTGGTTGTAGGTATTTTCTTCATGTGTCTACCTCCGTATACTTGTGGTGTAGTAATCTAGGAGAATGTACCTTGTGTGTATACGGGGGAGCCTTTTTCATCATTTATTGTTATGTGATTTAATTAAATGTCTTTTGTTTTGAATGATTGTGTTCTATAGCTGCGTGGTACAAATGAAGACATTGTTGGAGTCTTATGAGCTATGGTTTTGAGGGAGTGGTGACTAAGAATTACCTCAAATATGGGACAGCTTTTCTGAAGGGCTCACATAAAAGAGAGTTGGTCCTGGGGCTACAGAACTAAATGGTAGGTATGAAACACTTCTAGATGGGCAAGTTGGACCAGGTCAGGAACAATTAGCCTTTTATCTTCTAAGGAATGTTGCCGTGGATCTTAGAAGCCAATAAGTGAGTATTTATCCACAAGGTGAAAAGAATGAAGTAAAAATAGCTAAAAACTCCCTTTGGAGGGATTCCAGGCAACTATTTGTCAGTCTCCTATTAAAAATGGAAAAGTTAGCTGCCTTCTTGGGATATGTATCCCACATGTTACAGAGAGCCTCTTCAATATTTTCAAACTGATAATCAATACTTATTCTTATTTATTCAAGCAAGCACAAATGATACCAATAGAAGTAACTTGAGAACTATTGCAAAAGAGTATTAAGTCACGGACAAAAAAAAAGAGAAAAAATTTTAGGGGCATAGGTTATATTATTATGGATTCTGCGAATTGACAAAGAAGAGTCAGAGAGGAAAGGCAGATTTAGGAAGAAAATAAGCCAGCTAAGAATATGATGTTTAAGAATATTATTTAGGGGCAGCTAGGTGACGCAGTGGATATAGCACCGGCTCTGAAGTCAGGAGGACCTGAGTTCAAATCTGACCTCAGACCGAACACGTGACACTTAATAGCTGTGTGACCCTCGGCAAGTCACTTAACCCCAATTGCCTAAAAAAAAAAAAAAAAGAATATTCTTTAGATGAATTTACAGAGTCAGAAAATTACAGAATCTCAGGGTCTCCAGGAACTTTGTAGAACACCTAATTCAACCAATAACTGAAAAACAATAAATGCCATTCTGCCTCTGCTTCAATATATTGAGTGAGGAGGAACCTACCACCTCTTGGGGCAGTCCAATTAACTTTTGGACATTTTTCTTATGTTGAGCCTGAATATTCCTTTCTGCAGCTTCTATCCATTGTTCCTATGTTTGCCTGTAGGGCCAAGTGAAAAAAGCCTAATTCCTCTTTCACATGATAAACCTTCAAATACTTCAAGATGACTTTTGTCACACCTTCTCCGGGGTAAATATCCCCAGTTCTTCAGCTGATCTTAATCTAGTGTAGTCTTGTGGCCTCTTGTTGTTGTTGAGTCATTTCAGTTGTGTCTGACTCTTTGTGACCCTGTTTTGAGGTGTTCTTGGCAAAGATACTGGAATGGTTTGTCATTCCTTCTTCAGCTCAATTTTACAGATGAGGAACTGAGGCAAACAGGTCAAGCAACTTGCCCAGGGTCATATTACCATCTTTCAGTTTATTGAATTGCTCTGTTTCTTCTGCATTTCATTCTTGAAATTCCCAGTCTTGCTGAGTCACCTTCTTTTGTAGAATTGTAGGCCATTTTTTCTCTGGATCCTTTAAAATATGGTATCCAAAAAATTTAATGTACTTTCTAAAGTATGCCCACATTTCCCTGTTTGTTTATCATCATTCTACAAAGAAATGGCTGGCTCCTTTTCCAGTTTCCATCATTTCTAATTCAACAGCCAGTTCCTTCTTGTTGGGTAGACTCAGGGGCAGAATAAAAGTTTCTTAATGCTACTTCTTTTACTTTTTGAAGAAAGAAATTATCATTAAGGCAAGCCAAGAATTTGTTAGATACTTTGGGCAAAGAAAGCTCCATAAGATGTCTGGATAATTAAAATCCCTAGTAGCTTGCCACATAATCTCTCTGTGCCAGGATTTTGAACTATATCCCAAAATCCTCATCTATTTTCTCCTTCTGTGGTCTATTCCCTTTACAATATTTCTTTGGTTTCTCCTTCCTATTATCCTCATTCACATTTCCTACCATGCTTCTCCTTTCAGGCTCCTATGGCTTTTTGTTGAATTTTTATAGTAGTAGCAAAAAATAAACCTTTGCATTCAAATCATTATATTGCTTAAAGACCCTATGTTTTGTAATAGCAATTTCCTCCTCCAGTGTCTTTCCAAAAATCCTAGCATTTTGCCTTTAGCTTAGGAAAATATATACCCAAAATGATAATATGATAATCAAATTGATTTCTCCAATAGGTATTGGGTGCCTATGTAGATATATATATACATATATGCAAAAGATATACATGCAGATGCATATATATTGTGTAATATACACATAGGCTTCATATATTTCTCTATTCTGACTTCTCAATTATAATTAAATCTGGTTTAGAAAAGAAAGAAAGACATACTTTTACATTCAGATAAGAGAGGACCTAATGAAACTCTAGGCATATGAGAAATAAACTAATCGAATTTTACTACAATTCTTATACCATGTGTAAAAGAATTAACCCTGAATTTGAATCTAGAAGGTCTGATTCCAAATCCCAAGTATGCCATTTATTTCTTGTGATGTTGAACAATTTATTCTACCTCTATAACCCTTAGTTTCCTGTTCTGTGAAATAAGGAGATTGAATTAAATAGTTTCACAAGTTCTAAAATTATATTGTAACAAGGCTTGGCAAAGGGCTGGCATGCCACAAAACCCCCAGGGATTTATAGTTTTTTCCCAGTTTGGGAAGAGAAGAAACTAACCTCTCACAAAGTGTGTGTGTGTGTGTGTGTGTGTGTGTGTGTGTGTGTGTGTGTGTATTGGGTGTGTGTGAGGTAGAGTTTTTTTGTTTTTTGTTTTTTTGGAGGAGAATTAGGAGAGAAGGCATTTATCACAGAGCAGTGGCAGAGGTCAGCTACATTAGCATTTCCTTTCTGTAGGACCATGAGAGATGATCTCTATCTGAATGGACAAACTGAGAGGCTGACTGCTTTAGAGGAGAGAAACAGGCATTCAAAGAGAGGAAGATTGGGCGGACCCTAATATGCCCCAGCCTTACTTCTGTTTAGGTTTTTCTTACATTTATTTTATTCAAATATGTTTGCTGGATTTTATATTGTTTTTCAAACACACTGTGGTGAACCCCATCCTTACGTTGCTTGGTGTCTCTGTTACAAGAGGGTGAAATGGGAGCCTCAGTAGCTGAGAGAGTCCCAGGAAAGAGGGACCTTTCCTAGCACAGGGCTGGTAGCTCAACCGCAGCCCATTATTGAGAGTTTTGCTCTCTACTTAGGGACATAAACATGAGGCATTTCGTAACTACTCTCCTAAGTTCAGAATCACTATGACTTTGGACCCTACTGGTATAAATCTACCTCAGACATGAGTCTAGGTTACATAGTGTCCTGTAATCTACCATAACATGAAAATATTTCTTTTCTAGTGAGCAATTCTAAAATATGTGCCTTTTAAACAATGCCCACCTCATTCAAACAAGTAATATCTTCAAATGGAAATGGAAATTGAGTTTGAGAAGCTATACTGAAGAAAAAAAGTCACCTTAAAAAGAAGAGGTTTCCTGGAATTCAACTCAAATGTATTCCTTCTGTACTTGCTAATGTTTCTAGAGCTGTTCACATAACAATGTGCTCATGACCTTATGTTCTTACGGTTTTTGAAAGAAATAAAACAAATATACAATGCAAAACTTTTTTTTTAATTTAGCAATGCTGTCTTCCACTGCTTAGATCTACAAAACCATTCTTTAAAGATTTAGACACTACTTCTGTGCCCAACTTAGAAAAGGAGTACAAATTCAATGTAGGTTATATTTGAGAGAAATATAAGAAAACATTTGTCAGGGAATACCAAACATAAAAGCAATCCTCTCATATATCTGTAAAGGGAATCTGACACATGGCAGACTAGGTACATATAAATCAACTATTGTATGTTTCCATGAACAATGGAAGTGGTTAAAAAAAAAAGATACTCATGTACAATAGGGTACGTGTGCCTGCTGTACAAAGAAAAGATCAATTCTGGCACATTCTACTGCTCTTGGAGTACCTCCATGCCTTTGCTCATTTTTTCTTCCCATTTTTTCAGAGCCAATTCTGATGCTGCCTCCTCTGGGAAGTCTTCCTTGGTACTTCCAGATGGAAGCAATGTCTCCCTCTAATCTCTCACAGCACTTTAAAGAAAATCAATTTTATTTTATTTTCAGTTCTGAATTCTCTCCCTCCTGCCCCCACACATTGAAAAAGCAAGAAAAACAAAACATATATATATATATACATATATATATATATATGTATGTATACTCAAGTAAAACAAATTCTTGCTTTAACCATCTTAAAAAAAAAGCTTCAGTCTGTACTGAGTCCATCACCTCTTTATCTGGAGGTGTTTTGCATGTTTCAATATCTCAGTATCTCATAGTACTTTGAATCTCTCTCAGATAATCATGAACTTTGTATTGTAGTTATATATATAGGTATAGGAACTGGATTTATGATTTTATTAGTAGGAGAAACTTCTTGGTGAGGAAATTCTCTCTACCAGTGCAGATTGGTATCTTTTTTGAAACTTATAGTCAGACAGAGTTGCTGACTAACCCATGCCTTCCTAATTATGTCTCCTCTGCCAAGCTGCTTGGATATTATCTATGCACATGTTTTATCATTTCTTCTAGACTAAAAGCTCCATGAAGGCAGTCCCAATTTTGTGTTGCACGATTAATGTTTCTAGAACATTTTACTGTACATACATGGCAAATAACCTTGAAGCACAGTACCATCATAAACTATGTTTTCCATGTGCAGATTATTTAAATCATGTGCTTGAAAGGGAACCAGTAAGAATGTCACACATGTATATACAACACACATGAAAATATGAATACATACAAATAACCAAAGTACACATAAAGTAACATGACTATATGTGCACACATATGTACATACAAATGTGTATGTATGTATAATTTATTTATGTGCCTGGTTTCAGCTCTCCTGAACCAGATGCCCTTCCAGGGCATCATCACTTCTAATCTCAATAATATGCTGCTAACTCAAACTCTGACTGACACTACCTCCCTCAGCTTCTCCTTCCCTCTGATTGGAGGGCTGGAAGGTAGAGTACCAAACTCTTCCCAATGCCCTCCTTTATAGAAGGCAGAAACTGGACTTTTGGGCTCACTCCATTCTGTCTACTGCCCTCCCTGGTTTGAACTCCATGGAACAAAATATTCCTCCCCCCACAACCATGGTCAAGATGCCCCCTGGAGAAACAAGATACTCCCTGGTGGAACAAGATACCCCTCGGTTTCTCATTCCTCCTCACCCCACCCCTCCTACCTTCCTGCCTCCTTTTGTGCATTATATCCCTTCATTAGATTATAAGCTCCTTGAGGGCAGGGCTCATCTTTCTTTTTATTAATTGTATCTCCAGTGCTTAGCACAGTGCCTGGTACATAGTAAGCACTTAATAAATGTTTATTGTATTACATTGGACTATATACATACATGGACATATACATATATACATAACATACACATATATACACACATACCCCTACCACCCTGAGGGGACAGTAGCCAGCAATTCTCTAGAAACCCAACTTGTCAGCATGAGGGTTGGAAAAGTGCAGGATTGAGAGATACAAAAGCTGTGTTCCAGACCTAGCTCTGCCGCTAACTACTCTAATTATATAGCCTTGGATAAGTCACTTCAGTTTTCTGGGTTTCAGTTACTTTATCTGTGACTTTGGGATAAAAATATCCTACTTCCCTAAAGATAGGAGATGAGACTAGTTGATCTCCTAAGTGCTAGAAGCTATGATTCTAGGAACTCATGGGCTTCATTTAATGGAGTCATTTAATATTTCTTCGATATTCTGTAAGCTTCATTAAAAAAATCTATTTTCTTTTACTGACATTTTCTAGTGCTACAAAATATGGGAAAGACAATTTTATGGCATTGAGCTGAGACAGGCCAACATGCCAACAGAGAGAAATTTAGAGTTTGTCAAAAATCAATAAAGGGAAAACTGTGTAACAAGACCCTCTAGAACAGTTTTGAGCCTCAATGCTTTGCTGAAATATTTGCTTACGCAGAGGATGCACAGTTCTTCAGCTCCTTTGAGAAAGCTAGAATCATAGCAGCTTTATAGATAGCATGTCTTCCTCAAATGCTCTTTAGTTCCTCCAGCCATGAAATGGGCCTTTCCTTATAGCTTCAGTTATTTTTTAAAGGATATGATCAGAATATGGCACTTTGAAGGATATGATCAGATTGTACTATAGGTGTCCTAATTTTTAATAGTGTGCCACATAATCAGAAATCCATATGTATAGGATGTATATTACCTACTTAATTACAATAAACCAGTTATATTTAATAATTGATACAAGCTTACTTTCACAACATCTGGTGGTAGTTAGTTTTATACAACAGTAGAAATTGGGAAATATGTTTAGGTGCTTTGGCCCACACTGTTGTTAACAGTATATTTCAATATGCCAATAAATTCATGAATTACTTGGTATGGGACCTCCTTTCATTATTATAGGTCACAACTTATCCATGCCTTCCCATCATGAACAACTCTTTCCATGCTTTCTCATCATGGACAATTTTTGTCAATGTCTTTTTGTTAATCCTCTATAGTATACACACCCATTGCTCTGAAGTGTTTTTCTTTTTTTCTTTGAATACTTTATGGATTCTATCCTAGCACTGTCCATCTATTATCCTCTACTCTTGCTAGACTCTTTCATTTTCTAGTTAAACTTACAATAAATAATGTCTTTTATTTTAATTTAAATATTAACATTTAGTGGTCTTTTATATATTTATACCACATGCATTTTCTGATACATATACTCTATTGGACTTTGTCACAAAGACAAATATTTAAGCAAATTTGCCCAATAAAATGATTGAATATGACAGTGTATGCAACAGTTAAAACCTGTAATTCTCTACAAAGAATTGCTTTAAAGATGAAGAAGGTATATTTCAGAACCAAGATTGCCATTACAATTAATTCAAGTTCAACTGACTTTTAGTATTGTTTTCATTTATGCTATTGTAGCCATTGTATATATTGTTCTGGGTCTGTTTTCTTTGCTCTGTATCACTTCATACAAGTTTTTCTATGTTACTCTGAATTTCTCATATTTGTCATTGTTTATAGCACAATGTATTCCATTCTATTCGTATTCTATGATTAGTCCAGTGATTTCCTAATTAATGGGTACTTATTCTGCTTCCAGTTTCTTTGCTACCATGCACTACTATGTATATACTATATACTTTGTACTACTATGAATATTTGTGTACATACACATATATGATATGTTTATTTCTATATCTATCTATGAAATTTATGCTTTTGACTTCCTTGAGATATATGTCCAGTAGTGGCACTTGATGATGTCTTTTATGGCACTTGATGGGCACAAGCCATTGTTGATCTTATACTGTAGAATTACTCATACCCACCTTGGGTATGGAGGTAATACATTTGTGGATAATAGTAAGATCAAGGGTATGACCATCTTTGTGTGTGACTGAGGTGGGGTGGAAGAGTAAGTAACTAATGGGAGGTGATTAGACTGACGAACTGAGTGGTTCTTTGAGGGAGATTTGAGGTTGTTTGAGGGAGAATCAACATGTTAAGTAAGAGAGTAGGAATTGGGGAGGAGAAAAAAATTGTAAGACAGGCATTGAACTCAATGAAGAAACCATCCCATCCTGTGATTCTCATCCATACTATTCCAGAGATCCCATAGAGAAAGTCCACCCAAAATAGTGGAGGCCATTTTACATTTTGCTGGTGCCAACTGAACACTTAAGTTGTTCATCTGTTATACCTTGCTTGTACTACAACTCTTTTTCACCAAATTTTTCCTTCACGATATCCCTAATGCCTCTATTTGTCATAATGATTGCATCCTGAAACCTATTTGCATTCACCACACACTTCTCCATTGTCCTTTTGGGTGACTTTTGATTCTTTGTCGATTTTGGTGTGCCAAGATTTGCAACCATACAATATCAACAGGAATGTTTTATGTTGAAAAGATGGGCCTTTGCATCAGAGAGAATTGAGGAATTGTTAAAAGCATTACATTTTCCCAAATGCATGCTTTTGCCTAGCTTTCTTTTTTGACAGTGAGTTGGAGCATTTAAGCTGTTTCCTCTTGCCTCTTAAAAGGACAATGATTCATAAACAATTAGAATTAGAAGGGATGGTAGAGATCACCTAGTCTAATGATGTGCCAGGGCATACAAGTGAGCCTCTGGTTTCACTAAGAGTGCTTTGAATTATATGGAATTCATAACTGGAATCACACATTTGTGTTTCTTCCTAAGTTCAAATCTACCCTCTGATATATACTAGCTGTTTGATCGTGGGCAAGTCACTTAAGCCCCATTTACCTCAGTTTTCCTCATCTATAAAAGGGGGATAATAATAACACCTATCTTGCAGGGTTGCTGTGATCAAATGAGATAATAATTTTAAGTGCTTAGCACAGTGTTTGGCACATAGTAAGTGCTATATGAAAGTTATTATTAATATTTATTATGATTGCCTTCAGGAGCAAATACAAAATGCTCTGTTTAGCATTCAAAGCTCTTTCCAGTCTTCACACACCTTTACTCCTCAAAATATACTCTTTGATCCAGTGACACTGGCCTCCCGGCTGTTTCACAAACAAGACACTCCATGTCTTGGCTCTAGACATTTTCTCTGACTGTCTCTCGTACCTGGAGTGCTCTTTCTCCTCTGCTTCAGCTACTGACCTTCCTAGCTTTCTTAAAGTCCCACCTAAAATCTGACCTTCTATAGGAAGTTTTCCCTAATCCCTATTAATTCCATTTCCTTCCCTCCATTACCTATGTCCTGTTTATCTTGAATATAGCTTGCTTTGCATATATTTATTTGCATGTTGTCTCCCTCATTAGATTGTAAGATCCTTAAAGGTAAGGACTGTTTCTTGCCTCTATTTTGTATCCCCAGAGCTTAGCAGAGTGTTGTCCCTCAGACCTCTTTCTGCTTCTTCTCCTCCTCTCCATTCTTCCTTTCATGTAGGGAGCTTGTTAAGGATCTTCTTCTACCATCAGGCATATAGGGCTTTTCAATGGGAAGTAGAGCAAATGCAATGAGTAAGTAGCTGCTAATTGGCTGATAATTGCATGTTTGCAGGAGAGATTGATCTCGGGGAAATGCAAGAAGGAACTGAACCTGAGCAAGCATTGATTAGGATAAAAGGGGTAATAGAAAGAGGGAAAGACCATGGCATATGGTGCTGTAAAGGAGCGCTATGAAGATTTAGACAACAAAAGGCAAGCGCACCTGTTAACTAATTATGCATGCAGGTAATAGAATCATAGGATGTAAAAACAAAAGAGACCTTAGGACTCATCTGGAGCAGTGGTGTCAAATACGCAGGCTAGGCAAGCTGCATGTGGCCCTAACCAGATTAAATAGTGATTGGGTAACATTTAACAAAATAAACAAAAATATACAGAACACAAATGATGTTAATATGTGGTTTTCTGTTTTCTGTTTTTTTTTTTATGAGGCAATTGGGGTTAAGTGACTTGCCCAGAGTCACACAGCTAGTGAGTGTTATGTGTCTGAGGCCAGATTTGAACTCATCCTCCTGACTCCAGGGCCTCCATTGTAAACGCTGGGCCACCTAGCTGCCCCAATATGTGGTTTTCTAAGTCAATATGAAGCTGCAGGGATCCTTATATACAGTCCCAGTTTCTATATGAATTTGACATCATTGATGTAGGGTAAGCCTTCCACATTTTGCAAATGAAGAAACTGAGGCCTATGGAAGATAAAGGTGAAACAGTGCAGTTGTGGTTGGTTTTTAATATTATGTATGGGATATTACATTTCAAAGACTAGCAGAGCTCAATAAGGTTACTTGGTGAATTGTAACAAGTAGTGAATAAAAAGCTGCACCAAATAGTTGCTTCATCATAAAAATTCAAATTATTTACCATCTTTTGGTGGGGAAGATGGTAGGGGGAGATTGGTAAAGGTTTGACTACTGGTCAAGAGATCAGAAATAATAAGGAACATCAATGATGTGAATATATTAATTTCAAAATTGTTTCTGTCATTAGAAAATTTAGGATTAAAGGCATCTTTAAATCCATTTCCTGCACTTTGTAGGATCTCAAAGTTATAACTCTTTTCAAAGTCATGTCTCAGTGATCCCAGTGGAAAGTTATTTAAATGCCTCATACTTAATTTTTTCTCTCTATAAAATAGCCCCCAAAATATCAGCTTTCTTGAGAGGACTGCAGTCAGGGGTGACCAATACAAATGAATACAGGGCATTAAAGTCTTAAATTGCTAAATAAAATTATTCCACTAAAAAGACTAGGATGATTCCGAAGAAGAAGATGTATCAAAAGTTTCTTGGAAAAAAAAAAAGCTTTCTCCCTTCAGACATGCCTCAAAACACAGACCTACTTAGGGCATCATTAATTCTTACTTGTTATTTTCTGTCTTCCTTGCTTCTTTCAAATGCTAAGTTAAAAACCCCAGGGAGGACATTGCAGGCACCTTTTTTGTCAGATCTGGGAGACCAAATAAGAATGATTTGAGATGTCCTTTACATGCGTGATAGCAGGGATGTTATTAAATCGTTTCAACCATAACCTTTGGTCACATCAGTCAACTAGAATTTTACATGTGCCATGATCTGAGCACCCACTCCTGAATTTCTGTCAAGTCACGTTGGTGGGGAAATGGACCACAGAAAATTGTTTGACTGAAATTATAGGTTAGAATGATTCTGCTTCTAAGCATGGGGGCAGAACCTGTCTGAGCTAAAATACCTCATTTTCTCTGCTTTTATCTAATATCATTAGATGTGAGGCAGTATAGAGTAATGGATAGAGAACTAGTCTAGAAACCAGGAAGAACTGAATTAAAGTCTGAAACTTTCTGACTATGGCACTTAGTGATTCACTTAGCCTGTCAATTTTCTAGGCAAATCTCTTGAGTTAGAGAAGGTGATGAGCTGGGGTGGTAGAGGAAGTTCCCTCATCTGGAAAATTACTTATCCCATTGTCCCTGTCCCTATCCCTTAGATAAGTTAATGTAGAGTTGTTCAACATATTTGTTCTGTTGCCTGTACAATACCAATGTCTGGGTGCACGGTGTCAAATTCAGAGCTTCCAAAGGGCAGAAGCTGTGATTATAATTAGTTTTTGGTAACAATGCCATTGTGTTTCACTGGAAAGATTCAGAAGATCTGAGTTCAAATCTAAGCTTTACCACTAACTAGCTATATGACTCTGGGCAAATTACTTCAGTTTCCTCTTTTGTCAACAGGAGATGATGATATTTGGGTGTCCTCCTTTAAAGTGAGACAAATACTCTGTTACCTTGAAAGTGTCATAAGAATTAATTTTATTACTATTCTTTTTTTAATGATTATGATTCCCACATGATCATGTGTTAGATGCAGGGGTAGGGGACCTGCTCAAAATGGCCTATGAGAGTTGATTATTAAATTTTCTGTATGGGCCTTTACAATTCGGAAATCACCAAAGCTACAAATTAGGTCTTGATTTATTGCTTTGTTGATTGTCTACACTAAAGAAAGTGATGGTGAAAATGTTAATAACGTAAATTAAACTTAAAATGTGTTATGTGTACATTTCCCTCCCCAGAGAGCCAGTTGTTAAATATTCACCAGCATACTACTGATTATAACAATATTCAATAAAACTTTGGTTTTTGCCCTAATTCAGTTGTAATGTTGAGTATATCTATCAATGCTTCAACCTCCTACTCTTTAAAGAAGTGATTATACTATTTTACTCTACACATATTTGGATTAATCCAATAATCCAATCAATAAATGTTTATTAAGTGCCTGTGATGTACTAGGCACTGTGCTAAGTATTGGGGATACGATCAGAGCTTACAATCTAATGGGGAAGACAAAACAGAAAGGGAAGGGAGAGGTCAGGAATGGACACCAGGAAGTACCCAGTGTGGGGAGATCTTGTTCCATGGAGTTGAACCAGGAAGGGCAGCACATGCAAAGTAGAGTGATCTGAGAATTCAGTTTCTGGCCTTTATCAAGAAAGCATTAGGAGGAGTTTTGGTACTCTGCCCTCCAGCCCACTAAAGAAAGGGGAGAGAAGGCTGAGAGAGGTCAAATCAATCAAGACTTGAGTTAGTAGCATGGTGGTGAGTTTAGAAGTGATGAGTTTATTCTGGGAGGGGCATCTTATTCCATGGAGCTGAAACCAGGCAGAGTAGCATAGGCAAATGCATAGTGGACTTTAGATTAAGAACATTCTTTCAGAGGTAGGTAGTGTGTAAATGTACTACACAGTATACTGTCTGATACAATGGAATGAGCAATGGTTTTGATGACCAGCTTGGTTCAAATTCCAGTTCATTCGCTTACCATGAACACTTACCTGTGTGATCTAGGGTAAGTTACTTCATTTTTCTGACCTAGAGAATTCTCACCTTTAAATTGAGGGGTTAGACCAGATGAGCTCAAGGTTCCTTCCATTTCTAAGTGTACAATCTTGTTATTTACATATGCTTACCACCAAAAAATTAATATTTTTATTCTTATTTTCTAGTCAATTACCATCACTTCTTATATAAACATGTGTGGCTATCTTCATCTGGGTCAGGCTATTGATAATAGTTTGGTCCTTCCCAAGGTTTCTCTAGATAGCTATTGGTTTCTATGCCTGATTCTCTTGGCAGCAAGTTAATATTCTGTTTCCCAGAAGAAAACAGCTCCTGTGCTGGGTACACTCTTTTCCACTTCTTATTGGGGAATGTGTATTGTTTTCCTCAGATGTTCCCCAATATTATGTCAAATACAAATGATGGAAATTCTTGAGATCTGGTTTTGGGGAATACAATTAACAGTCACCTCATAGACTCCCCATCTTGAAGGCATGTTTCCTAAGACATCCATTTACTGGTGGTATTTCCTGATCCTTGTGATGATGAGCCATCTTATTACAGGCATTTTCTTGAACAAAGATAGATTTCAATGTTTACTTAGATGCCCACTGAATCAATAAAAAACTGACCACAAATAATTAAACATAATTAATAATTAGGCACATACTCTGTGTATGGGGGTTAGAGTATACCCAATCTCTCAAGAAAATAAGAATCTCATAATACAAAATATAACATGATAAAATACTTACAAGAGATAAGAAGTGCTACAAATGTTCCTAGAAAAGTAAAGGTAATTTCTGAGCAATAGCTTTCCTAAAGGTAGTATTTTAGGGCATTGGACTTTTATTTAGGAACACCTGCTTCTTATCCCACATACGATGCTGACTAGCTGTGTTATAATGGGTAAGTTGCTTAACTTCTCTGAGCCTCAGTTTCCTCATCTGTAAAATGGGGATGATACTATCATCTTAGGGTTGCTTTGAGGATCAAATTAGATTAGTTGTGTAAAATGTTTGGGGATCTTAAAGTACTATATAAATGAGTTGTTGATATTATTAAATTATTATTTAAAGATCAGTCTCGAAAAATGGGTAGGTTTTTCTTCATTTAGAAGACAATTTTTATTGTCATAATCATTCTAACTTTGTGGAATCCTTGAAGCATCTTAGCCCCTCTGCAGGTCTTATTATTATGCTCATGTTTCTGGGTCCTTCAGTTCTATGTGTGTAGGGAAGCACTGGGTGTAATGGAAAGATAATTTATTTTGGAGTCAGAAAACAAGAGAATGAGCCTTGGCTCTGACAAAGGGCTTAATGTTTAACCTCTCTCTACCTGTTTACTCATCTGTAAAATGGGATAATAGTATAACTACCTGCTTGAGAAAAGTGCTTTGTAATCTTTTATGACAATTATTATTATTATTATTATCTATCATTATATTCAACATCATCACTATCACCATGATGTTCTGGCATATATATGCATATACACACACCCTGCAAGGATAAATTAGTACAATTGGTATTTCAGCCCATTGCATCAAAGTCAGGTCAAGGATAGCTGAATTGAAGAGGATTAGAATGTCACTCCTAGATGGTGCCTGTACAATCTATATGATATAGGGACCAGTTTTCTGCTTCCAGCCGAATGGCCTAGTACAAAGATGAAGTATTACAAAATGGACAGAACAAACATTGGGTTTGCCTAACTGAGCCACACAGAAGTATAAGTCTGTGCCATTCAGGAACTATGCCTCTTGCCTTATCTGGCAAGCTTCATGTATAGACTAGGATCATCTATATTTCAAACCCGAATATAACCTAACTTTCTAGTCTTACTACACATTTCCAGTCTTATTACTGCACTCTATAGTCCAGTCAAACTGCCTTTCTTGCTGTTCATCACCCATGGCATTCCATCTCCCATTTTGTGCCTTTGCTCACGCTGTTCCCCATGGGAATACACTCCTTCACCTCCTTTGCCTCTCAGAATCTCTTGCTCTTGTTCAGTTGTTTCAGTTGAGTCTGATTCTTTGTGATCCCATTTAGGATTTTCTTGGCAAATATGCTAGAGTGGTTTACCATTTCCTTCTCCAGCTCATTTTACAGGTGAGGAAACTGAGGCAAACAAGGTTAAGATTTGCCCAGGGTCACACAGCTGGTAAGTATCTGAGCTCAGATTTGGTCTTCCTGATTCCAGGCCAGAGCTCTATCCACTGCACCACCTAGCAGCTAGAATCTCTAGTTTCCTTCAATTGTAAGCTCAAGTTCCATTTCTTCCATGAGGCATTTTCCAGTTTCTCCAGCTGCTAGTGACACCTCTCTCCATTTTTTGGTATATCTTTTGGGCATGCTTACCTGGGTATGTGTGCTATGTCTCCAGTAGAGTGTCCGCTCCTTCATAGCAACAATCTTATTTTCATATATCCCCCATCCCTAGCATAGTGCCTGGCACATAGTAGGTGCTTTATAAATGCTAATTGGTTGATATATAATTCCATACTTTCCAATTAATAAATGCTTAGAATTAAATATAATAATCACTATTTTGTGCTGTTTTAACCAGTTTCGGGGAAGCAGTTTTACCCCCTATAGTGAATGCAATTGAGAGTAGAAACCAAGCATTCCTTTCTGCTGACTAGCAGACAGTTCTAATATTAGAGGGCATGGATCACTCCTTGGGGTGGTTGGTGCATAATTTTGAGGTTCTTGGGATGGAGAGGATGTGAGTCTTGAGAGTCTACTAATGGAGAACATGAACTGGATTTACTGATGCCTTTCATTCTTAGGGATCAAGATTTTCACAAAATAAAACAAACTTACAATTATCATGAATTAACACAAATCGGTTATATTTACTCAATACATCAAGATCCTATGGTTTTGTGGGCTATGGGAATGCCCTCTATCTGGGAAAATAAAAAAACCATCTATAACTTAGAGTCCAAGAGAGTTGCTGGAGTCTCAGAAAAGTTGTGGCTTGTCAGTGGTCACAAAGCTAATAAGCGATAGAAATGGTATTTGAACCCAAGTCTTGGTTGCCTCAGTTCCTCATCTGTAAAATGAATTGGAGAAGAAAATGGAAAACCATTCCAGTATTTTCGCCAAGAAAATTCCAAATGGGGTCATGAAGAGTTGGACACAACTGAAAATGGTTGAACATAATTTCCTGATTCAAGGAGCCACTTTATGCACTGTTCACCTGGTATCTTGTTAGGTATATTTAATATTGCACAAAATAATTCATAGACTGTTTGGAAAATGGTCACCTTTTAAAAATTGTCACTTTTAGTGAACAATCACTTTAATTTTATTAAAATCTCACTTTGATCATCAACAGTTCATAAATTAGGTTTAGTTCTTAGTTTGTTTGAATAGTATAAACAATCCCCAGGTAGTTCTCTGGAAAGAGAACTATGAATAAAAGACAGAGAGGAAGAAGCCAAAGATGAAATTGAGATAGACAGGTCCAAAAAGCTTTCTCTTTTTCTTTGTATCTTAAATGCATGGAAATCTCAAATGTGTATTACTGAATGATGAATTTAGTACTTCAAATAACATAATGCACATGCAATCAGTTTATGAGTGAAGGGATTTAGTTCTGTAACAGTTTAATTTGGCAGGGATTAATAAACATGAATGGAGAAGGAAATAGCAAACCACTCCAGCATCCTTGCCAAAAAAACTCCAAAATGGGGTCACGAAGAATTGGATATCACTGAAAAAAGACTGAACAAAAATGAACATGAAAGCAAAGCAAGATCTTCCCCTGATCTTTCCCCTTTCCACATCTTCCTGAGTTCATATTGCGACCCTGGGCAAGTCACTTAACCCTGTTTGCCTCAGTTCCTCATCTTTAAAATGATCTGGAAAACGAAATGGCAAACCACGTCAGTATCTTTGCCAAGAAAACCCCAAATGGGGGAACAACAACTACAAAATAATTTTCGATGTCCAAAGTTGTACAATATTTGAAAGTATGAAGTCAGTTACTTGACAGCATCCCGAAAGAAAGTCTTGACATGCTCTTCTTCTAACTGTAAGAACATAGTGACTACCTATGGAATGTTGGCTAATGGGATCTCCCCCACCTCTCATATACAATTACTTACTAAGTCCTGTCAATTCTAGCCCCACATCCCTCACATCCATCTCTCTCTTCCCTATTCCCATTACTACCATCCCAGGATAGGCCCTCATTATGACTTGCCTGCATGGCTGCAATAGCCTCCCCATAGGACTTCAGCCTCTCTGCTTCCCACTTCAATCTATCATTCATCCTGCTTCTAGAATAATCTTTCTCATGTATGAGCCTTTGCTCATAACCTTTTGGTGGCTCCCTATTGTGTACTGAATGAAGTTCAAATTTCTTAGCTTTGCTTTTAAAGCTTGATGCAATTTGGTTCCCCCTACCCCATCCTCACTGCCATCCCATACACACACATATGCTTTTCTAGCTTTTTCTCATGCTAAGCCTATTCCATGTACCCTACACTATAGCCAAACTTGACTAATGTCTAACCTCTGAACACTCCTTGCCTTTTCTGACCCAATTCCTTTTTCTGGAATGTCTTCTGTCCCTTTTGTGGTTGCTGGGTGGCATAGTGAATAAAGCACAGGATTTGGAATCAGGAAGACCTGAGTTCAAATCCTACCTTTGTCTTCTCATTCTTCTCCCCTTCCCTACCCATGCAGTGGAGGTGGAGTTGGGGGTCCTGCCACTGGTGTGTTCTTTTAGGAATCTCCATTTTGTGGAAGGGCATAGACCAGCCATTCATTCTTCTCCTACTTCTACTTTTTACTCTCCAGACTTTACCATCATGCCTCAGCTACCTTCTCACCCTGAAAGTTCCCATACCCCTTGTATTTTTTTTCACCCTGAAATATCCCTTCAAACCAGTGTTCCCCTTCTCCCATTAGGGAGTTTCTCTCAGAACTTCCATTTTGTAAAGGGGCTCAGACCAGCCATCCTTTACTCCCTTCTCTGCTTCTAGACTGTCTCACTTTGCCCAAACCTAGGTATCTTCCTTTCCCCATTCTTACCCTTTTCATCTACCTTTTATGTGTTTTTTTCCCCATTTGAATGCAAGCTTCTTGAGGGCAGGGGCTATCTTTATTTTTGCTTCTATTTGAATCCCAAATGCTTGGCACAGTGGCTGGCACATAATAAGTGTATGAGAAAAGCTGGTTGACTGCGTGACCCCAGGCAAGTCACTTGGCTAGCTAAAGTTGGTCTCAGTTTTGTCATCTGTAAAATGGGGATAATAATTGCACCTAACTCACAGAATCAACTTAAATAACTTATAAAAGGGCTTTGTAAATCTTAAAATGCTCTATAAATACTAGTATAATAATTATTTTTTATTTTGCTGAATTATACATTTAAAAACCCAACTTTGATGCCATCTCATCTATGAAACCTTCCCTAATTCCCCATTAGAAATAATCTTTCCTCTCAAACCTCACATAGAACTCTGCTTTAAATCTGTGATGTACTTAGTATGTGTCATAATTGTTGGGTATGAATCTTATTCCTCTAATTCAGCTGTGAGCTTTATGAAGGAAGTGATCATTTCTTATTGGGGGCCAGAGTGATACAGTGGAAAGAGTGCAAGTTTTAGAGCCTGAAGATCTGGGTTCCAATGCTGACAGTTACTACCTGTGTGACCTTAGGTCAATTACTGAACCTGTTGTTTCCTCATCTGCAAAGTTGTCTAGATGACATATTAGCTCCTTTCCACGTCTAACTCTTCATTCTAGGTACAAAGCTAACCTCCATATCTCTCCCAGCATAGTGCTCTGTGTACAGTAGGCAGTTAATAACTGTTAAATTGAATCTCATTTTTATCAATGGAACAAATGTGATCAAACACAGTAGCAGAAAACAAATGGATGGAGACGAATAGATAGACACATTATGATTTTTGAAGTATTACCTATTTGAGTAAGTCACTTTTAAAGTTCATTAGGATTTACTAACATTTCTTTATAAAAGAAAAGAATAACTATCCAGATATTTGACAAACTAACTTTTGATGTGGTCAACAACTTTTGTTTCTGGCAATATAATGAACTTACCAGATGACTACTAACCAAAGATACTTGTAAAATAATACTACTTGAAGCTAACATGGAACATTAATCTCCACAAATGAATGTGGTAAATTTATGGAGTGCACATAAACTGACTAACATGCATCATGATTTTTATATTACTACATCATCCTTAACATCTTAAGTAGCAAAATCACAAATCTCTAGCTTCCAAAAAAATATTCCTCACCTTAAACATGCTTCTCAGGGAGCATAGAAACATAGAAATACCCAGTCTCAGAACTGGAAAGGGCTTCATAGGCCATCTAGTCCAACCCAAATAGGTATCTCCTCCATAATGTCTATGACAGTGATAATCCAGCCTTGATCTTTGCTTGAAGACCTGCAGTGAGAGGAAATCCACCACCTCTGAGGCAGCCCCATTTCACTTTAGGTCAGCTCTACTTGTTAGGAAATTATTCCTGACATCAAGTCTAAATGTATCTCCTTTCACTCTTGTTCTGTTGTTCCTAGTTTTCCCTTGGGGGCCAAGCAGAGCAAAGCTAATCTTTCTTTTATAAGATGTCCTCCAAATGTTTAAAGACAATTATCATGTCTTCTCAAAGGTTTTTGTTTTTCTCCAACTTAGTTATTAGCAATTCCTTCGATTGATCCTCATATGACATAAATTTTAGGCTTTGACCTCCTTATTGCCCTCCTCTGGACACTCTGCAGGTTATCAATATTCTTTCTAAGATCTGGCATTCAGAACTCTGCAGGTTATCAATATTCTTTCTAAGATCTGGCATTCAGAACTACAGAACTCCAGGACAGAATACAATGACATCATCACCTTCCTAGTCCTGAACACTATATATGCCTCTGTTTATACAGCTGAAGATGACATGCATTTTCTTACAACAATAATAATAATTGCTATTATTTATATAATGCTTTATGGTTTACAAAGAGGTCTACATAAATAACCTCATCTGACCCTCACAACAATCGTAAGGTAAGTGGGTCCTTTTATATTGGCTGCTTTGTCATGCTGTTGACCATATTGAATTTGCAGTTCACTAAAACTCCACAATCATTTTCTGAGGAGCTACTCTTTAGCTACAACTTCTCCATTTTATACTAACTAAAGTGTAAGAATTTAGTTTTATCTCTTTAAAATTTCATAGATTGGGGCAAATGTTCTACCCTGAAATTTTTTTTGAACCTTTGTTCTGTCATATAGTATGTTGGCTAATCCTTATAGACTTATGTCTCCTACAAATCTGATAAGCATGTAATTGAGGCCCTTATCCAAGTTACTGATAAAAAATGTTAAATAGCACGGGGCCAAGAACAGATCCCTAAGATACTCCACTGGAGATCTCTTTCCAAGTAGACATGAATATGGTCATGAATACTCTCTAAATTGGACCATTCAACCAGTTTTTCACCTTCTTAAATATAGCATCATCTAGCCCATCTCTATTTTTTCCACAAGAAAAGCATGAATCTTGTGAAATGGTTCACTAAAATCTATACATACAGAATTCTATCTATTTGCTGGCTTAATAACAAAATAATAAAAGGGGATAAAATTAGTTTGGCATGAAACTTAGTTCTTGATGAAATGACTCTTCATGCTAACCACATCACCACTTTGAGATCTTCACAAATTTATCCCTTTAATATCAAAGTTTGGAATTTTGAATCAAGTTCACTGGCTTATTGTATACAGATTCCATTCTTTGCCTTTTTCTTTTATTCAGTGTTAAGTGACTTGTCCAGGGTCACGCAGCTAGTAAGTGTACAAGGCCAGATTTGGACTCATAAAGATGACTTTTCCTGACTGCAGGCCCCATGCTCTATCCACTGTATCACCTGGCCACCATAAGTGTTCTTTTACAATGTCCCAATTTATTTTGTGTATCAGCTCCCTGTTAGCCATTTTTTTTTTTTGGTCCTTTCTAATCCAAAGATCATTTTCCTTGTCAGAGAAAACAGAAACAAAAGAAGAATTGAGCAGTAGTCTTTTCAGCTTGGTGGTACAGTGGATAGAGTGTTAGGCTTGGAATCAGAAGGATCAAAGTTCAAATGCAGCCTCAGATATTTACTAGCTGTGTGACCCTGAGTAAGTCACTTAACTTCTATTTGCTTCAGTTTCCTCATCTGTAAAAGGGGATAATAATAGTACCTTTCTCAAAAGGTTGTTATGAGGATCAAATGAGGTAATATTTGTAAAGCACTTAGCATACTGCCCAGCATATAGTAGGAGCTTAATAAATACTTCATCTATTTCCTTCTCTTCTCATTGCCTCTTTTCTTTCTTCATTTTTGTTTATTTTCATCTCATAGTGAGCAGAAATTCTATTTCTTCTAATTAAACTAAGATTAAACTTCTGACACTATTCATGTCTTTACCACTAATATACTTTATGTTCATCCTTTATCTTGCTTCCATCTTTTAACTGTCTCTTAAAATCTAAGTTACTTAGCATTTTCCTGTGTATCTACATCATTATCTTAATATCTTAGTTTCTTCCTCATTGAAATTGTTTCTTTTTGTTTATTTGGAATTTCTTTCTTGAAAGTTTCTTTTCCTTTGTGGAATGACTTCACCTATAAAATTTTAGGCTATGGCATTCTAGCTGTTCTTTCTTTAAACTTTTTGAAATATGTTCTCAGGGGTATGCTGCTAAATGTTATCAACAGGCTTCCCGCTGCCCAAGAAAAAAAAAATATATGCACAGAATGCTTTTAAGTTTATTTCACAGTGTCAACATTTTCTTCATCACTAAATCTAGACAATAAACAAAACAATAAATCAAGCCATGATTTGTAGCATTTGCCAATTTCTGAGGTACAAATGCTCACACTGAAATTTTAACAATTGGCTCTCATGAGCTGGTTTGAGCTGTTATTCTTCAGAAATCTAAGATATATATCATACTATACCCAAATTTACTCTGTCACAAATTCTCAGATGAAATTAGTCACTTCTCAAACTCTTTATAATTTTACCCCCAATAACCAATTTTTTTAATTTGGTGAGAATTGTATCCAGAATAAAAGTTTCCCTTGCTTGTTTGTTCACCTTTTAAAGGATGAAATACTCATTAGGGCAATTCAACATATTATTACCTGCTCTGCTTTTGATGGAGAGCTATAGCAGCTATCTAGATAAATAAGTCCTTATCAGTGCTACAGCATGCTTCCCTGACAGACTTGTAATCTACTTTCCAAACTCCTCATCTATTTCTTCCTTCTGTCCAAGTGGTCTGTAGGGCATTCTGATGAAAATATTGCTTCTATTTCTACCTCTATTGATTTTAACTCTGATTCCTACATTTCCTCAGATGTACATATCTACTTAATATACAATGCTATTCCACTCCCCACTCTCTTTTTGTCTATCTTCTTTCTTTTGAAGATAGTACATCAGGATACGCATCACTGGATTCTAATTAGTTAGAGACACTCTGTATCTCCCTGGAGTGCCTTGAGAATGTAGTTGATAGGTAAAATTGTTAAAACAAAGAAGTTCAACATGTGAGAAGTGAGAGTACAAGGCAGAGAGAAAAATGAATACCTATATCTTAGAAAATCTGGGTTTAATCCAACAAGTCTTCATTTATGGAGACCACCGTATGAAACAAAAGCAATGATAGACAATAACATGTTTTTCTTCCTGTGTGACAAACTTCATCTCTCTCTGTAATGTTATATATATATGTCATATATGCATAATGTCATATACATGTACATATATGTAGATGAATTAATGAAATGGCATTAAGTTCTTGCTATGTGTAAAATACCATGCTAAATCTGTGGGTACATATTAAAAAAACATGTCAGTTCCTGTTCTCAAAGAGTTCGCATTTTTTTTTTGAGGCAGTCGGGGTTAAGTGACTTGCCCAGGGTCACACAGCTAGTAAGTATCTGAGGCCAGAGAGTTCACATTCTAATAAAGAGAGATATGAAGTTTCGTATACAAGTGTCCTGGGCAGGCCCTTGGGATACAGTAGCAAAGCACGTGGAAATGCATCCTCCTTAATGTTCCACTGATAAAAAATACATCTGTTTCTGATGTTGATATGATATACATATGTTAAGTACACTTAATGTATATACAAGACCATATCATATCAACCAATGCCACACACACACACACACACACACACACACGATTTGGACAAAGTGATGCACGGCACTGGAGGCAGGATCAGAATAACATACTCATTGACTAACATGTTATTTTCTTAAGGTTTCTATGCATAGTTTCTTTAAACAAACTGTGAAGAGTCAAGCATTTTTAATTTATAAGAGAGTTTATATAGATAGTGCAGTGTAGCAGAACCACCATCCCCCCCAAAAAAAGGGGACTTGAATCAGCAGACCCTAGTTTCTATCCTGGATCCGTAGCTAATAACTGCAACCTTAGGTCAGCCACTTAACCTTCTTTAGTTTTCTCATCTGTAAAATGGGGATAAAAACACTTATACTACCTCCTTCACAAGGTTGTTCTGAAAAAAGCACTTTTTTAAACTCAAAGTGATAGATCATGTGGGAGAGTATCATTTTGTTTGAAAATCAGAATAACATTTGCCTGTCCATAAACTGGTAGTAAATCCCTGTCCTTAGCAATTTTTCAAAAAAAAAAATCACTGATAGTGACTCAGCAATCAATTGGTACTTTATGCCTTGAATATTTCAAAGCTATTAGGTGTTCTTTAAAAGCTCCCAATTTATTTTGGGCATTAAAATAAATAGCTCCTATAGCTCCTGTGTTGCAATGGAGATAAGAGATGCTCAGTTAGACACTATCCCAGGGTCTACCCAGATCGCCAGTTTTTGACTTGTACTTTTGGAAGTATTTAGGGGGAAGTATCTGGGAGAGAGGAGCTAGAAGGAGGTGGTGAATGATTTGGAGAGTTAATCATACATCTTGAGGATGTGTGATTAGGCAAGAGTCAAACCTTGCTCCAGGTCTCCAGGTGAGTACTTCTCTCCCCTTTCTTTCTGTAGCATAGGATGTACTGCAGACTCTGCTGTTTTTGCTGTTGCTCTTGCTGGGCTGAGTGCACAGAAGTGGGACCTGAGCTAATTCTGAGATACTATACTTTCTAGAGCAACGGTTAGTGAGACAAGGCAATCATGGTGCCCTCCCTTTCCATTTTCTTTTCCTTCCCACCAGGGAAGAAAGCAGTTACCACCTTTACTTGTCAAATCCACTGAGTTTTGAATGAGGAAGGAATGAATCTCTCATTCTTTCCCACGAAGGGGAAGGAAATAAATTTTTTTTAAAAACTCATTTATTCTCCAAACTTAGTAGCACGATCAATGGCTGCTTTCTAGCCAAAACGAACTATTCCTCTCCCTTTTGCTCATTGTCTTTTCCTTACTACTGTTTTATTGCCCTTTATATAAAAGAAAATCTAGTGGCTGCTTATCCTTGTTGTATATGCTAGTAATGGGTAAGGCTTAGATCTGGTTAGAGGGAGAAATTTACTTGTGAGACTGGAAGGTAGAAACAGATTGTGCAGCTAATATTTATGCAAGGGCAACCAACTAGGTGGTGAAGCAGAGTGTTGGGCCTGAAGTCAGGAAGACTCATCTTCCTGAGTTCAAATCTGGATTCAGACACTTACTAGCTAGCCTTGTGACATGTTACTTAACTCAATTTGTCTCAGTTTCCTCTGTAAAATGATCTGAAGAAGGAAATGACAAACCACTCCAGTACCTTTGCAAGAAAACCCCAAATGGGGTCACAAATAGACATGACTCAACAACAACAACAAAAATGATTCTTATGTGAGTAACTACAGAAAAGAAACCGACATTTCCTGATTTTAATTCCTCCCCCCTCCCCCTTATAGAAAGGAGAAAGAGGCAAAACTTGGAGGAGATGGGAAATTAATGGGAATTGTTTCCTTTCCTGGTGGGGGAAGGAGTGGTTAAGGAGGAGAAGGAAAAATGTTTCAAGGAGGAAATTACCTTATATCAATAGCCATTGCTCTAGAAGTCTCTCTGAAGTAGTTTGGGTCCTACTTTATTTGAACCATATAGCAAGAGCATAAGGAGTTATAGACTGTCAATGTTTTATAAAGTAAGAGAAGGTGAGCACACACCTGGAGACCTGGTTCAGTGCTTAACTGCTGCCTGCCCACATGGCCCAAGAATGAGAACAAATTCTCCAACTCTTCAATTTGCTAACTAATGAATGATAACTCTCCAATTAACTTCTCTTGGATCCTCTCTCCCAGAAATCCCTCCAAATACTCCCAGAAGTACAAGTTTTTAAAAAAAGTCAACATCTGATGGATGCTAGAATAGTATCTGTTTTTAAGCATCTGTCATTTCCATAACTACATTCATTTGGTAGTTTCTGTTGACTGTTAGCTTTAGAATAAAAATATTTAAAGAAACAATAAAATTTCAATTACAAATTTGAAGATAAGATCTGCTGAACTGCAGAGAAAAGGTAATTTTGTTATAGTTATATATATATAATTAACATCATTGTTTAAATGTTGACTCCTATTTGGATGTGAGCTCCTTGGGTGCATGAAAATGTGATTTTGCCTTTCTTTGTATTTCTAGTGCTGAGCACAGTACCTGGCACTTAGTAAGGGGTTAATAAGTGCTTGTTAGCTGAATAACCTCATTAAATTGGCAGAGATTTAAAAAGCTACAATGTTTGAAAATATTAATTTCACTTAGTTAAAAACAGTGTTATTGTTTTATTGAATAATTTTTTAATTCATCTTTTTAATTCAATATGTCCTGCCTTGCACTCTGCAATGGGAGGTAGATAGCCACAGTACCAGGCCCTCATCTTTTGCTATCAGCCCACAGACTGAGTGGAAACAGCATGTGAGCCACATTGCTAGCCATAACTAGCTCAAGGACACAAGGAGATCTGAGAGAATCAGCAGGGCACTATCAGAAGCAAGAAAGCGGAGATCCTTGCCTGGAAAAAACAAAACAACAGGCTCAGGCAGATCAGGAAAGGCTTATTTAGAAAATGGCACTTGAGTAGAGACTTGAAGGTCATGAAGGGTTCCAAGAGGCAGAGGTGAAGAGAGAGAGAGAGAGCATTCCAGGCATGGGGGAACAACCAGTACAAAGGCATAATGATGAGAGATGGTGTATTTTGAGTGTAGAACAACATGTAGGCCAGTATGACTGAATTATAGAGTTTGTGCCTGGGAGCAAATCTGTGAAGTTAGGGGGCTGGAAATGACTGCTAAGGTCCCTTACAGCCCTGGATCTATGTTCCTAAAACCTATGATCTTATGAGAAATATGTAAGAAAAGTGGAAATGTAGGAAGAATCCAGATTATGAAGAACTTTAAATGTCAGCATTTATGTTTGATTTTTGATATAATAGAGAGCCACTGAAGTTTATTGATTAGGGGTAAGGGAGGGGAGGATGACATGGTAAGAACTAAGCTTTAAAAAATCACTTTGGCCCCTGTGTGGAGGATAGATTAGAGAGGCGACTTGAAGTAGGGGGGCAAGAGGAAGGCTATTGTACTAGTCCAGACTAGAGGTGATGAGGGACTGAAGTAGTAGCTGGCAGAGTATAGAGAAGACGATATAGGTGAGAGAAGTTATGGAGATAGAAAAGAGAAAATTTGGCTACTGATTGGATATGTAGGGTGAGTGAAGGCTTATTTATCTCTTAAAGACATCTAGCTTTATTTCAAAATTAGTAGACATTGTTTGTCCTATCATTTTTCATTCTTGACATTTAGGCAGTCAACCAAATCCTTGATCCCATCATTAATATGTGTTTTTAGAAGACAGCACACTTTTCCCACACTTGTGACAATGACAGCTGTGAATCAGAACTCTGAAAATGCCTGCCATGTTTATTCCTGGGAGCATTTGACAATCATGGGAGGCACTGAAACTTCAGCACCCCCAGAGGGATTTTGAAATGGAAATTTCCTATCTGCTAAGCTTTCCGAATCATTGCACAGATTCCCATAGTGCTGGAGAGAACAAAAAACCTGTCTTAAGTAGAATCAATGGGAATCAAATTGCATTTTTATCCAGAAATATCATGGTTCTGGAATGTCACTTAACAGCTTTTCTCAAGTCAGTTACATCTATGCACGAATAGGGAAAAATATGGAAAAGAGAGGTTTTTTGTTTAAAACGTAAAATTAAAGTGGAAGGATGCCATACATTTCTCTCTTTTTCTCTATCTCTTCATTAAGCAGTGATTTGTCCTCCAGAACATTTATTTTTCTCCCACTTGGAACTCAGTCATGTCACTCTAACTTAGGTCCTAAACAACTCTAATGTAGCAGTGGAAAGAACATTGCATTCAGAGTCAGAGGACCTGGATTTGAATCTTGATTTTGCCACTTCTTACTTGTGTGACTAAGTTTCCTTATCTGTAAAATGAGGGGAAAGAGGGGCACTAGACCAAAATCAAATAGAAGTGAGATCCCTAAACCATTCGTAAGGATCCCTGAAGGCCACAAATTGACAGTATTAAAATTTAATCTTATATGATTTATTGTATTTTTATTTATTTTGTTAACTATTTCCTAGTTATAGTTTAATCTGGTTCACTCTGCCCTTAGGAGCGGAGTGGGCCACTCAGTTAACACCTCTGAACTGGATAACCTCTAATAATTTTTAATGACAGAAATCTATGCACTTTTGCTTATAGACTTCTTAGTAGCCTCTAAAGCTCTTCATCTATGCCTATGCCAAACCACACTGCATAGATGGATATTACGATATTAACTCTCTCCCATTCAATTAATAAATTTACATTGGCTCCCAATTGCTTCTTGGGACAAATACATACTGTCAGCCATGTGTTTTGAGGCTCTTCACCAATTACTCCCTATCCAACTCTATTCTTTCACCTCCTCTTTATTATTCAAACTTTCCATCCTTCTATTCAAATACTTTATTCTAGCCAAGGAAACTGGCTTATAGTACCCTTGTGTATTTTTCTCATTACTGTCTCTGAATCTTTACACTTGACATTCCCATCACCTGGAATATACTGGTTTTTTTTTTTAATTCAAATTTTTCACTTTATCAAACTTTTATTTTCTCTCCCTCCTACCTTCCCCCTTCCTCACTGGGGAAAAAATGAAAAAAAAAATAACAAAACCCTTGTAATAAATATGCGTAGTCAAGCAAAACAAAGAACCTTATTAGCAATGTCTAAAAACATGTCTCATTCTGAATATTTATCAAGAAGTGGGCAATGTTCTTCATCATTAGTGCTCTGGAATCCTGGTTAGTGTCCGATCATTAATCAGAATTCTTAAATCTTTCATATTGGCAAAACTGACCAAAAAAGAAAAAGGAAAGTGATAAATATAGGACAACAGGCACATTAAAGAACTATTGGTAGAGCTATGAATTGGTACAGTCACTTTTTTTCTTTTTTATATATATTAAACATTTAGTAATTTATTTATTTTTAATTTTCAACATTCACTTCCATAAGATTTTTAGTTCCAAATTTTCTCCCCATCTTGCCCCTCTCCTACCCCAAGACAGCATGCATTCTGAATACCCTTTCCCCTAATCTGCCCTCTCTTCTATCACCCCTCCCTTCTCTTATCCCCTTCTCCTTCTATTTTCCTATAGGGCAGGATAGATTTCTATACCCCATTACCTATATATCTTATTTCCCAGTTGCATGTGAAAACAATTTTTAACATTTGTTTTTAAAACTTTGGGTTTCAAATTTTCTCCCTTCCTCCTTCCCCACCCACCCTCATTGAGAAGGCAAACAACTTGATACAGGTTATACATGTGCAGTCATGCAAAACACTTCCATAGTTGTCATGTTGAGGAAAACTAACTATATTTCCCTTAATTCCATGCCGCCCTCTCCCCGACCCCCTGTTTGTTCTATTTTCTTTTTTGACTCTGTCCCTCCTTAGAAGTGTTTGCTTCTGATTATCCCCCATTTATTCTAGTCTCTCTTTTAACCCTGTCCCTCCTCAGAAGTATTTGCTTCTGATTACCCTCTCCCCCAATCTTCCCTCCCTTCTATCATCCCTCCCTTATCCCCTTTCCCCCTATTTTCCTGTAGAGTAAGATAGATTTCCATACCCAATTGAGTGTGTATGTTATTCCCTCCTTAAGCCAAATCCAATGAAAGTAAGATTCACTCATTCCTTCTCACCTTCCCCCACTTACCCTCCACTGTAAAAGCTTTTTCCTGTCTGTTTTATGTGAGATAATTTACCCCATTCTACCTCTCCCTTTCTCCTTCTCTCGGTATAATCCTCTCACTCCTTAATTTTATTTTTTAGATATCACCGCTTCATCTTCAACTCACCCTGTGCCCTTTATCTATCTATCTATCTATCTATCTATCTATCTATCTATCTATCTATCTATCTATCTATCTATCTATAATTGTTTTTTCCCTCCAACTACCCTAATACTGACAAATGTTTCATGAGTTACAAATATCATCTTTCTATGTAGGAATGTAAACAGTTCAACTTTAAGGGACTTTAATTAAAATCTTTATGATTTCTCTTTTCTGTTTACCTTTTCATGCTTCTCTTGAATCTTGTATTTGAAAGTTAAATTTTCTATTCAACTCTGGTCTTTTCATCAAGAATGCTTGAAAGTCCTCTATTTCATTGAATGACCATTTTTTTCCCCTGAAGGATTATACTCAGTTTTACTGAGTAAGTGATTCTTGGTTGTAATCCTATCTCCTTTGACCTCCAGAATATTATATTCCAAGACCTCTAGTCCCTTAATGTAGAAGCTGCTAAATCTTGTGTAATCCTGATTGTGTTTCCTCAATACTTAAATTGTTTCTTTCTGGTTGCTTGCAACATTTTCTCCTTGACCTTGGAACTCTGGAATTTTGCTATAATATTCCTAGGAGATTTCCTTTGGAGATCTCTTTCAGGAGATGATCGGTGGATTCTTTCCATTTCTATTTTACTCTCTGGTTCTAGAATATCAGAGTAGTTTTGCCTGATGATTTCTTGAAAGATGATGTATAGGCTCATTTTTTGATCATGGCTTGCAGGTAGTCCAATAATTTTTAAATTATCTCTCCTGGATCTATTTTCCAGGTCAGTTATTTTTCCAATGATATATTTCACATTGTCTTCTATTTTTTCATTCTTTTGGTTTTGTTTTTACAATTTCTTGATTTCTCATGAAGTCATTAGCATCCATTTGCTCCATTCTAATTTTTAAGGAAGTATTTTCTTCAATGAGTTTTTGGACTTCCTTTTCCATTTGGCTAATTCTGCTTGTTAAGGCATTCTTATCTTCATTGGCTTTTTAGACCTCTTGTGCCATTTGGGTTAGGTTATTTTTAAGGTGTTATTTTCTTCAGTATTTTTTGGGGTCTCCTTTAGCAAGCTGTTGACTAATTTTTCATGATTTTCTTGCATCACTCTCATTTCTATTCCCAGTTTTTCCTCTACTTATCTTACTTGCTTCTCAAAATGTTTTTTGAGCTCTTCCATGGCCTGGGACTGATTCATATTTTTCTTGGAGGTTTTGGATGTAGGAGCTTTGACTTTGTTGTCTTCTTCTGGTTGTATGTTTTGACCTTCTTTGTCACCAAAGTAAGATTCTGTGGTCTGACTTTTTTGGGCTGTTTGCTCATGATCCCAGCCAATTACTTGAGTTATAAACTCTTTGTTAAGGTAGGGGTCTGCTTCCGGTGTGGAGAATGTACTGTCCTAAGCTTCAGGGGTTTTGTGCAGCTCTTTTCAGAGATACTTCTAGGGATCTGTAAGTTTTCAGTTCTTCCAGTGTGGTATGATAAGGGGCAAGGTGTTTACTCCTTTCCTGGCCTGTGCTCTGGTCTATAAGTGACCACAAGCACTCTTTTCTGTCTTGGAACTGTGAGGAGGATTTCCTCTCCACCACTACCACTAGCTCTACCATGCCAGCATTCCTCCTTGCCCCAGGACAGCCACCCAGAACTGTGACCCAGATCCAAGCTCAGGCAAAGCAAGAGAATCCTGCCTCAGGACCAGCAAAAAGATCCTCACAATACTTCTCTGATCAGCCACTCGATTCCCCCTCAGTCTGTGGGCCAAGAGCTCTGGAAGCAGCCGCTGCCCGGGGGCTGTGTCAGGACTAGGGCCGGACTAAGTTCTTCTTTCACCGTGGTCACAGACCTTTCCTACTGACCCTCTAAGTTGTCTTTGGTGTTTGTGGGTTGAGAAGTCTGGAAACCACCACAGCTCCCCTTGATTCAATCCCCTGGGGACTGTTCACTGAGGTGCAGTCTGCCTGCGTGGCCCACTTGGTGCAATAGACCTTTCCAATCAACCATCCAGATTGTCTTGAGCTGGAAATTTGTTTCACTGTGTCTTTTTGTGGGTTCTACTGCTCTAGAATTTGTTTAGAGCCATTTTTTACAGATATTTGGAAGGCTTTAGGGGAAAGCTCAAGGAAGTCACTGCTTTTACTCTACCATCTTGGCTCCTGGTACAGTCATTTTATAGAACAATTTGTAACTATGTCCTAAAAGTTACTAAACTGTGCTTATATATCCTTTGACATAGCAGTACCACCACTGGTCCTATATTCCAAAGAGATGTAAGAAAGAAAAAAAATTAATATATAAAAGATATTTATTTTGGTATGTGAATTTAATGGAATAAGAAATGACATGGAATAATTTCAAAGAAACCTAGAAAAACTTGCATAATCTAATGCAGTGAAATGAGCAAATCATACTATGATATACCTATCTTTTTTTCCCCCAATCTATGTTGTTATCCTCCAAAATAGCTTATAGCTCACCTGCTCAAGGAAAACCTAGCTGTTAACTCTAGGTGATTGTTTAATGCATATACTGCAGAAAAATCACTGCCTTAATGTTTCATATAGCTCTGTAAAGGAACTACTAGTCATTTTTACAAGTTAGCTTTCTGTGTGTGGTGTATGTATGTGTGTGATTAGATTTGTACTATACTAGTAAAACACTTAGCGCAGTGCCTGGCACATATGAATTGCTTAACAAATGCTTGTTTCCTTTCTTCCTTAGAGACTTGATTGGATTAGAGCAGGACTTTTTACTCTATTTCCTCAAAGGCATTGCACATGAAGGGTATGTAATAAATGCTTGTTTAATTAAATTCACCATACTTTTGTTAAACACTGGCCATATGCAAGGCACTTTGCCAGGCTAGACAGATGTGAAATATTCTTTGTCTTCAAGAAGTTTGCATTCTCTCAAGGAATGTGAGGATGGGAATATGACATGTATTTGATAAGTACAAGATGGAATGTGAATCCAGAAAAACCTCAAGATATTCTTTCTTATTTTTGTGCTATCAAGCTGCTTCTTCCCCCTATTCTTAAGGACCCTTCCCCTCATTGATAAGTTCTTCCCTAAAACTTCTTTTTGGAGAAGGGCCCAGACCAGCCATCCTTCATTTTCTAGACTAAACCATTATGCTTCAGCTTCCTTTCCCCTCCATCTTTTCTTCCACTGTTGAGTTCTTCTTGGAATCTCCCTTTTAGGGAAGGACTCAGAGGATCTCTCTCTCATTCTCCAGACTTTGCTGACTGCCACCATGTTCCTGGCTCTTTTGTTGTTGTTATTGAGTCTTTCTGACTTCAGGCCTGGCATTTTATCCAAGGAGCCACCTAGCTGCCTGACTCTCTTTTTTAGTTCCCCTTTTATGTGCACTTAACATAGTGCCTGGCATCTACTATATTCTTGATAAATATTTATTGTTAGATCGATTGCTGTCTTTCCCCATTAGAATGGAAGCTCCTTGAGGGCAGGTCTTTCTTTTTGGTTGTATCCCTAGTATCCCTAGTAATCCCTAGTATTTAGCACAGTGCCTGGCACATAGCAAGCATTTAACAAAAGTTTGATGACCATTAATCAACCACTAGCTGAATATATGCTCTTTACCAGTGAATGACTATTCCCTGCATTATTTCCTATTTTTTTTCTTTTTCTCTTTGAGACAAAAATGGTGATTCTCCTAATAGCATCAACTTTTAAAGATATAGTAATGTCTGTGAATGTACTCAAGTTGTGAACTTATCCCAAGCTTATCATGGTTAAGGAGGCTCCAAGACAACAGAATGGAAAGGAAAAATGATGTACTGGAATTTTATAAAATTATTACTGAAATCCGTAAGATGAAACATGCCCATACCTCATGCTAAGGTAAGTTGCTATGTTGCTTGAATAAGAATGAAATGTATCCTGGACAACACTGTGGTGAAAGTGATTCATTTAATTTAGAATCTCAGGAACTAGAAAAAAATTAGACAAGTGGGCCAAGAGTCATTGAGTCAATTAAACTTTTAGGGTTGAAGCATGGAAAGTTTTACATGAACTGATACAAAATAAAGGAAGCTGTAATGACTATAAACAGGGGTGAGGAAACTGCAGCCTTGAGGCCACATATGGCCCTCTAGGTCCTCAAGTGTGGCCCTTTGACTGAATCCAAACTTCCCAGAACAAATCCTTTTATTAAGGAATTTATAGTATAAATGATGTAAATGGAAAAAACAACCACAAAACAACAGCAACAAAAAAAATGTTGCAAAATTACAAAAAATAAACTTGGTTCCAAAGAACACATATAAGAAGATACTTATTCCTCCTTTGAACTCCTTTGAACAAATGGGGGGGAGGTCTATGGGTGTGGAATATTGCGGAGATTGTTGGATTTTTTTTTTTGATGTATCGATTGGTTTGGCTGAACTTTGTTTTCTTTTATTCCTCTTTTTAAAAACAGGGATGGCTTTCTAGGAGGGCAGAGTGGAGTAACAGAGGAGGAAATTTAGGTGATGTAAAAACAAAAACTATTAATAAAATTTATTAAAAACCTTAAGGTCTTTTGTACTTAACTGAGCTAAAGATTTATTCATTCATTCATTTAATTATTCATTCAACAATCATTTGTTACATGCCTATTATATGAAAAGAAGCACTGTTACAGACAGAATAAGCAAATAAAAAACTTGTAACCTAGAAGTTAATTCTAGTCTTTCTCAGCCTTTCAAATTCAGTGAAAGAACATTCTTCCAAGACAACTGGCTTAAAACCACCCTTCAATGTACACATTTTTCCTACCTTCTACTTAATACCTAGAGAAAAAGGGGGGGCTAGATGGACTCTGAGGTCCCTTCAAACTCTCAGGTTCTCTGACTCTCTTGCTTTTCTTATTATTCCTTCCAAGTGTTTTACTGGTTAATTCATTTTGAATAGCTCTACAGAAATTTATATTTAGGGAGGGTCAATCTAGTCTCTTTATCTGACAATGCACAGTCTTCAACTGGTGGGCCATGGTGCTGTCTCAGTCAGCCAATCAATCTACCATAAAAGGGTTGGGCGAGATGGTCTAAGATGTCCTCTCCAGCTCCAGACTCATGATCAATGATCAATATTCATTCAGAACTGACTATAGGGAAGGCACATTACCAGGCACTATTTAGTTTACTTGAGAAAATTTCAATTACAGCTCTCAATTCCAGAAAATAGTTCAAGCAATGACTCTATAGAAGTCCAATTAGGAAGCATATTATAATTATTAGTGAAAATGCTGAGGTTCTCTCCCTTCCCACATTTTATCAGCAGGAAGACAAGATGGTTTTCAGCAGAATCAGGCATTGTGGCTGTGTTCCAAGAAATAAACTTGAAATAGGACTTCTGTCGGAATCTAGATATTTCCTTCACAGCAGGCCTCATCATATTATATTCTTCCCAAAGAAAGATTGATAATAACCAATTAAAAATACAGTCTTCTAGGGCCTTAGTTAGGCAGATTTTGAAATAACTGCAGATCCTGACCATTCTGTGGCATTGCATAGTAAAGTGGGCTTCATATTAGCTCTCAGTGGCTTACTGGGACAAAATGAGAATCCAATGATAAGAAGGCGAACCCACAACTATCAAATTAAAATTAAAATTGATTACTGGGTTTGTGTTGTCACTTGATTGCATGTTTAAATACCACTAATGCTAACTATACTTGTTTGTTTGTGCATATCAAGTGGAGAACAAAGCCCTTAGGGATATATTTTTTAAAATCTTATGCAGTTTTTTTTTTATCATCTGAATCGCTGCATCTTAAAAGATTTTGTAAATCAGCTCCTGCTGCTAGAGTTTTATGATGTAAAAGTGAATAAAGATTCAGTACACTGCTAAATCAGATTATTTAAAATTCTACCTTAAATAGGATTTTGCAGCTTTCAATTTCTTTTCTAAAAATCCTCTAAATGGAATACAAAATGCAGGATTAATTTATTGGTAAAATAGTAAATTACGTCAATTAAAGTGATTCCCAAACCTTCTTGTCTCAGTGAACACCTGGAAGTGTGAAAAACAATTACTATTAGTGAATTTTGTTGGTATTTTTATAGGGGCAGAAAGGGACAAGCTGTAGTAGCTACCTTAAACTTTTGGTTCTGGTTCACAGCAATGCCATTTTCTTCTCTTCTTCAAGATTTATAGTTATAATTCTCTTTGTTATGTCTCCTATAGCATCCGCTTCCTTTACTTTTCCTGCTAACATCCTAGACTAGGTTCTGTTCTGGTCATCATGCACTAAATTTTAATGGTTCATGGTGTCTGCAGAGATAGAGTGGAAAGGACTTTTAACTTGAAATCTGGAGACCTGAATTTGAATAGGAGCTCTAATGTTTACTAGATGAATGACTTCAGGCAAATCACTCAACCCTCTGAGCCTTAGTTGCCTTATCTAGAAAATGTTTGTACTCCTTTCATCATGGGGTTATGAAGAAAGCATTTCATAAATCTCAAAATATTCACTACAAAAATAGTGAGCCATTCTTTTCAAAAAGAAGAAACAAAGGATGAGTACAAAGAGACTATTGTTGGTGTTGAGGTTTAGGGATATTGAGAGCAAGAGATGAGGGTCCTGCCTGAATGAATTCCACCCAAGCCTACTTTCAGTCAAACACAAGGTTTATTAAGGATCCACCATATTGGCCAGACTCTTAAAGAATCTGAGAATTGGCAAGATTTTTAATAATCTGAGCATTTGTATGGCTAATGCAGTGAGCCAGATTTTAAAGAATCTGAGCACCTTAATGGAGGCCAGATGGACTTTATATACATAAAGACTGTGGGAGGGATCTAGGAGTGGCCAAGTAGTTTGGGGTGACTGAAGGAGGGGTCTGGGAGAAGGGGTCTAGGGAGGATCTTGATGGGAGTGCCTGTAGGATCAATAATGGGATACAGGATCAAGGGTGGGAAGTGGCTGGGGGGAATAGGGTGGCAATAGGGAGGTAACAGACAATGAAAGTTGGCCTTGGTTAAGGGTGACTGAGAATTGGGAAATTGGACTTAGGAGATAATGGAAGGCCAGTTGACAGGATTATAGCTTCAGGGAATGCTAGAGACTTCCTTGATCAAGTGGGAGTTCAAGGAGAGTCCAAGGTGCGGTTTTCTAGGACCTGTAAACAAATGGGACCCAAATTCTTTTTGGGTTAAGGGGCAAAGATCTTGGCTTAGGCCAGTACCCCATCATTGAGAAGTAGAAATGGTAACTTAATCCATGACCCTCGGCAATTTACTTCAACATTCTGAGCCTCAGTTTCCTCAATTCTGAAATTTAGGAAATTGGACTAGCTATTCACTGAGGTCCTTTTAAGTCCTAAATCTTATGAACCTTTATGAACATTTATGAACATTTAACCATATCATGGTACTTAGGGAAAGAAAAAAAAACACAACAGCAACAAGTGCAGACTAAATGAAATAACATTGAAAATGATTAGTAAATCTAATAAAGTCCAGATAATGAATTTTAAGAGTTTGGGGAATTTTCCAACCCCTTCTTAGGTAAGTTTCTTTAGCTCCCACTATACTCCAGTTAGATAGTGTTCTCTAGATGCATAAGGCTATACTAATTTGCTTTACTCATTCTCAGATTGTTGAGACCTAAAGGTTTAGGGATGGTGGGACCCAAAATCATGACACGGGGGTCCTGCCTGAATGAATTCAACCCAAGTCTTCTTTCAGCCATAAGGTTTATTAAAGATCTGCCATGTTGGTCAGACTTAAGGAATCTGAACATTGTGAGCTGTTGGCTAGGTTCTTAAGGAAACTGAGCAGTAGCTAGATTTTAAGAATCTGAGCACCTTAATGGAGACAAGATGGACTTTATATACAGAAAGACTGTGGGAAGGATCTAGGAGTGGCCAAGTAGTCTTGGGGGGGGGGATTGTGAGGTAATAGAATGCCAGGGACTGGGACCTGGACCACGTGGCCAAGGGAGAATAGAGTGTAGATAGGATTAAGGGTGGGAAGTAGCCTGGGGCCATAGGGAGGTAAGACAATAGAGGGCTAGGCTAGGTTAAGGGTAACAGAGAATTGGGAGATTGGGCATAGGAAGATAAGGAAAGGCCAGGCCATGTGGTAAAGTCTAGGGTTTTTCATTTCTGGGGTCCAGATCCCATCCCCATCAAGATCTGGTCAATTTCTAAGACTTTTCCTTCCTACTTTTCTCTCATCCAAAAGTTTTTGTTTTGTACTGTAGTCCATTTATTGCTTTAATGTCTCCCCTAACCAGATGATGTCCAAATCTATATATTCATCCCCAAACTCTAGTCCTGTATTTCTAACTATTGGCTGCACATCTTCCCCTGAATGCTCCTTCAGATTCTCATATTAACATGTACAAAGTGGAACTGATCTTTCCCCTTTGACCATTTTCCAAATTTCTCTATTTCTTCTGATGGCACCACCATCCTCTCAGTCACCTAGATTCAAACCTTCAAAGTCATCTTTGACTCTTCCCTCGCTCCCATTTCATTGCCAAATCCTATTGTTTTTTTCTCTGCTGTATCACTTGTATCTACCTCCTCCTCTTCACTTTTATCTCAACCATTTTCTTACTTCTCCCATAGACTTTTAAAATAGCTCCCTAACTGGTTATCATGCCTCTATTTATCTCCTTTCCAAGATACTTTTCATTCCATTGACCAAATGATCTTACTAAGGAATTGCTATAATTGTTTACTTATTTGTATAATTGTATAATTATTTGTATAATTGTTTGTTTTTTATCACTTGTCTACTCAAAAACCTGCAGTGGTTCCCTGTTGCCTACTGAATAGGATACAAACTCCTAGTTCTGTCATTCAGGGTACTCATTAACTTGGTTCTTACTTAATTTTCCAGGTTTATTTCACTTCTCTCCCCTTCATGTTTCATTGTCCTACCTTCCACTCCTCCTCATCCTGCCATATCCTGTCTATAGTCTTTGCTCATTACATTCCCCCAGGCCTGGGCATACCAAGTAGATAGTGATAGAGTGGATAGAGTGTTGGGCCAGGAGTTTGGAAGACCTGATTTTAAATCTGGACTTAGATATTTCTTAGCTGTGTGACCTTGGACAAGTCACTTGATCTCTCTTTGCCTCAGTTTTCTTATCTGTAAAATGGGGATGATAATAGCACCTACCTCACAGCATTGTTGTAAGGATCAAATGAGATACTATTTGTAAAAAGTGCTTATCAGAGTACCTGACACATAGTCAGTACTATATAAACACTTATCCCCTTCCTCTTTGCTTCCCCTCATGCTTGAAATAGATTACTTCTATACTTGTCATTGTCTGTTGAAGTCTTTCCCTTTTTTCAAAGCCCAGATGAGATGCCGTGAAGCCTTTCTTGATCACCCCAGGTGAAAGTTGTACATTCTCTTCAAATTTCTCATAATACTGCCTAGATCTCTCATTTGAACTTAATCTGACTTATCCTTGAATCATAGTTTGTATACATATGTGTACTTGCCATTCTTGCTAGTCATTAAATTACAAGTTACATTAGAGCAGAACTTGCATTATATCTTTTATTATATACACAATGTCTTGCTTTGTGTAGGCAACTGTATATCCCACTCTTGTGAAATGCCATGTAAAATACATTTGGGGGAATAAATGTATAATACTATTAACTTTTAACCACTGTCAATTCCCAGACTGTCCAAGTTCATAGAGGCATCAGCATGGTATACTAGAAAGAATTTTGGATTTGGAGTCAAAAGATCTGGTTTTAACTTTTCAGTTATGCTATTTGCTATCAGTGAATTTAGGTAGATCACTTCACCTTCTTTGGCCTCAGCTTCTTCAGCTGTGAAATGAGGGGCATATTGTGGAGGAATGTGTGATGATGTAGGTGGTGAAGTAGATAGCTTTCTTAGTACCTTCTGACTTTGGGCATCTTTGATTCTACATTATAGACTTGTGAGAGAAATGTGTTGTAAACCACAGTAAATTGGAGGAACTTCCAAATGAGTGTTGCCATCATGGTGAAAGGCCTCAAGACCATGTTATATGAGGATCATTTGAAGGAACTGGGAATATTTAACTTGAAGAAAAGACAAGTTAGTAGGTTATGTAATCATCTTCAAATATTTAAAGAGCTGTCCCTTGGGATAAGATTACATGTGTTTGGCCTGGTCCTAGTGGTAAGAAGTAGAAATAATGGATAAAAATTGCAAAGAGGAACATTTAAGCTTCATGTCAGGAAAGACTTCTTAACAATTATAGTTGTCTCAAAGTAGAATGGGTGGCCTTGGGAGAGAGTAGATTCTGCTATCTCCAAGTAGTTCAGTAGGCATCTTTAAATGAAGGTTGGAAATGTTGTAGAAAGGTTTCTTGATCAGGTGTGGATTGGACTAGATGTCTTCTAAGTCCTTACCAAATGAAGTAATGTATGTAGAGATCTTTGCAAACTTTAAAGCTCTGTGTAAATACAATCTATTATTATTCCAACTCTCACATTTGGTGATTGTATGATAAAGCTAAACTATTATCATTAGTAATGTGTAAGTTTGCATTCATCCTGTGTACATTTTCTGTTCAGAAATGGAGTTCTAACCTGAGCTCTGAAGGACAGGCTAGGAATCCAAAGTTTACCGCATATAAACCGTAAAGTAAATATGAATCACTTAGAAAAATTAAGAGCTGGCTCAATCAACAGGTTACACAGTAAGTGAATAAATAGTCCTCTAAAAGTTTGTGGAAAACATCCATCTTCCCCCCTACTGGTAATATTGAATTCCATCGTCGTATCTTTTTTACAAAGCATTTGCAATTGTGTCCAAGGGCACAGAAATGCCATTATTGTATGATGAGGAACATGATGATCATAGTTACATTGATTCTTCCAGGGATCCAATGAGAATAAATCCTGATTAATAATGCTTGCTGGGGCAGCTAGGTGGCACAGTGAACAGAGTGCCAGATCTAGAGTCAGGAAGACCTGAGTTCAAATCTGGCCCCAGACACTTACTAGGTGTGTGTACCTGGGCAAGTCACTTAACTCTATTTGCTTCAGTTTCCTCATCTGTAAAATGAGCTGGAGAAGGAAATAGCAAACCACTTTAGTATCTTTGCCAAGAAAACCCCAAAAGGTGTCACGAAGAGTTGGACACAACTGAAAAAATGACTAAACAACAAACAACAGTAATGCTTGACTAACTTTAGCATTAATATGGTTCATTTTATTTCTAAATCATCAAGCCTTTGTGAAACATTGTCTTTTAGCAGCTTGTAAATTCAAGGTTGTCAAAATGAAATTTTTCTAGAACCCAAAATGAATTTTTCTTCCTGAAGATAATCATAACTTTGTCTTTTGCTTTAATAGACATGACCAAATTTCTATTTTAGTTTGACAGTATGCCCCACAAATCAGTACAGGCTGTTTTGAAGATACAATATCCCTACAGGTTTTCAGTTGTAGTTGTTTCACTTTCTGAACTGAAATTAATGACCCTATTAATATATTTTCAATTTTCTAAGTGACTTTTCCACATGTAGTTGGCAAAATCCTCTCAGATTTCACATATCACCTGACTTGCCCCTCACTGATGCATTTATCATGAGAGAGAATACAAGTTGCAAACCTCAGAGCTTCATGTAAATGCTTTTTTGTTGTTGTTCAGTCATGAGTGGCTCTTTGTGACCCCATTTGGGGTTTTCTTGGCAAAGATACTAGAATGGTTTGCCATTTTCTTCTCCAACTCATTTTACAGATGAGGCAACTGAGGCAAATAAGGTTAAATGACTTGCCCAGCATCACATAGCTAGTAAAGTGTCTGAGGTGGAATTTGATCTTAGGTCTTCCTGACTCCAGGCCAGCTGTTCTCTCCACTGCACCACTTAGCTGCCCAAATGCTAGCTAAATGTCACCTATTATCATGCAATGTGTGTATTAAGGCTAATGATATAGGGGTCTTATCCTGTGGTAGACTGGAAATTACATGAGGGCAAGACCATGGCTCAGCCAAACTTTGTGTCTCCTCCAACTTTTTTTGTATTGTTTTTTGTGCTATATTTTGTGCTATATTTTACTGTGTTTCATGTGTTCACAGGGGAAAGATGGCAGTTATATCCATTATATCAATTTCTTGATTAGTTCTTAGACATGTTAAGTCAATTTAATAGCTAACTTTTTTTCCCAAGAAAATGTTCTGTGAAGGAACAAATGGGAAGACCCAATTAGTGCAGATATACAAGCAAAGCATTGTTTAAGTTTATAATATTTGTACTTCATACCCAGACAAAGCTTTTCAAGAAAAGCCTCCACTACTTTTATGTTTTGGTGTAAATGGAAAATAGACAATAGTGTCACCAATCCAGCAGGCTTTTGTCATGGCAAAAAAAAAAATTGTACATTTTCTCACCAGAAAACACAAGCTAAATACCTGGAAAGATGCAATTGTATTATTGAAGGAATTTTTTTTTTAAATTAAGATTTCTGCAGCAAGGAAAATCAATCTGCCTAGTGATTTAAATTTTTAATACTTTTTCATAATTAAAAACATTATATGAATTGGTTAGACAGGTATTTTTAGAAAAAAAATTGACATTGAAATTGCACACTAAGATATCATGAGGTTCTAATAAGATCAGAGCAAAAAGGACCGTTTATTTTCAAAAAGAAAGTTTTACATGGCATGTTACATATTCACTTCAGTCATTATTTTATGAAAGTGATGACAGCTGAGGAAAGGTGGAAAAGTTTTCATCAGAAAAGAGTTCTAGAACAATGGTGAACTGTTTTAGAAAAAGGAAGAAGAGTTAGCAAGCCTTACGTTTGGTGATCTCCAAGCGGTCTCTGTCCAATGGACTTTAACAACGCCTCTGGTCGGACTGCTACTTTTGGTGAAGTTTTGGGGCTAGAGTCAGATTCTCCGCTCTCCTCATCTCCCATGGCTTTAATATAACTCCCACTCCTCATTCTCCTGCAGGGTATCTCCTCATCTTTCCCGCCAGTGGGGTACCCTCCCCATTCATCTTGAGGCACCTGGGACATAGCACAAATACACAACACACATATATCTTGTTATATATAGGGGCTTTTTTATTTCTGGCTACTTTTTTCTTCTAAGAATTTCTACTGTCTTTTGAAGACATAAGTCTGTGTGGTTATTTATGATTTAAAACTCAAGACATAAAGGAAGAGCTCATCTTAACATTATACTCTTCCCATCCTAAAAGGAAATTGAAAACAGAATAAAGTTGAAATGAGAGTTGTTTACCGTATATTAAGTATAAACCAACTGATTACTTGAGTTTGGAACTTGTGCTGAGCTAATGGCTATATCCAGATGGAGGAGTGAATTACATGCCCGGGGAGCCAAATTGTATATTTAGGGAGCAGAATCAAACTGTATATATCACTTTTCCAAGAAACACACTATTCCTTGACTCTTTAAAGCAAAGGAGAATCAGAACTCTTTGAGAACAGGAACTGTTTTTTGTATTTTGCCTTTCTGTATCCCTCCTACCTACCTACCACCATACCTGGAACATAGTAGACACTTAACAAAATACAAATACTTGTTGGTTGTCTGACTTTTGCTTGCTCTTTTGTATAGAGGTGAACTGTACATAAATTGGTATTTTTTTCTTCTATAATATGTTATCAGCTAAGATTCTACCTCTGCCTCATTCAATGTTTGTTGATATTCTTCAACTTTGAGTGTTAACTTAAATATGACAATAAAGTATATTAATACCTTGCTATTTGTTATGACAATGAAAAATTCCATATTTCCTATGTTAAAATAAGCAAGCTAAAAAATGGGAACAGGCTTAACAACAGGATTGTTGTGTTTGTTTGCTTATTTTTCCTGTAGCCAAAAGATTTTTTTCTAAGCTGTGCCTGCAGCTCTGGGTATATATTTCAACTTGAATGAGCATCTGGCAGGCCTTGGTAAAGTTGACTATATGGTCAAATCCACATTTTTGAAAGCCAAAAACATCAAGCAAAAGGTGACATTTTAGTTTGGTAAATACAGCATAACATTTGCTGGACTTTTTACACATCAGTCTCAAGTATCATGTAATGAAAATGCCTTGTACTGTGAATATAGAAAAAAATCAAAAATTGAAAAAAAAAAGAAAAGAAAAAATTGTCATCTCTGGGAATAGCCATTCCAAATTTCCTATTTCAGAACTCCATATTTTAAGTATTTTCAGTGAATACATCTCCCCCATCATATATTTCTCGATTTTGAATGTTAACTTGAATATGACAATAAAGTATCCTTAGTCCTCTTATTTTTTCTCCCTATATACTCATATTTCATGATCTCAACTTCCATGAGTTCAATTATCATGTCTAGGCATTTGATTCTTAGATGTTTATTTAACCCTAGTCTCTTAAGTGTACTCCATTCCCTACATTACTACCTGCCTATTGGACATTTCAAACTAAATATCCCCAAAGAATCTGGTTAACTATTTCCATATAGAATTCTTCTTTCCACAAATCCACCCTTCTTCTGAACTTTCATGTTTCTGTTGAGGGAACCACTTTCTTTTCAATTACTCAGTTACACAACCTTGGTGTAATCCTCAACTCCTATCTCTCAGTCACCACAAGTATCCAGTCAGTTGACAAATCTTGTTTCTTTCTCTATAACAACTTTCATGTATGTTTACTTCCCACTATTCACACATCTGCAACTCTAGTTCAGGCCCTCATCATCTTTCTCCTGGACTATTGCACTAGCCTTCTACCTTAAGTCCTTCCCTCTTCCCATCTGTCTTCCACACAGCTGTCAAAACAATTCCTTAAGCATAGATTTCACCAAATAATGGTCCTCCCCACTGAATAAACTTCAAAGGCTTTCCATTACCTCTAAGATTAAATATAGACTCCTCTGCTTGCCATATAAAGCTTACCACCTGGCCTGTTCCAATCTTTTCAATCTTTATTCTTCTCCAGACTATATCCCCGATTCTCCCTGACTTTTCTTACAATATCCCACAAACCTCTTCATTATGGAAGCTCACTTTGCCCCTGGACTTCATACATTCAGGTCCTGGTAGCCCTTCTTTCTGATTGGCTGGTTCCTTTTAGAACCTCCATTTTAAGCAGGAGGCCCAGGTCAGACTTATCTTCATACCTCTACAGGCTACATTCCTGACTTTCTCAGACTCTAGATTTTGTCTACAATGCCTTATGCCAGGTGCCTTCATTTCCCCCCCTTCTTCCTTTTGGCTCCCTTTTATGTGTTTTCTTGACACATTAGAATATAAGTTACTTGAAATCAGGAGTTTTCTTTCTGCTTGTATTTATATTCCTTGTACTTATCCCAGTGCCTGACACATAGAAAGTGCTTAATAAAACCTTGACTTATTTGACATTACATTACTCCCCTCTACACACTCTGAGGTCTAGCCATGCTGGCCTACCTGATGTTCCTCATGAACATACCCGCTCTTCTCTCTGTCTTTGTATTGTCTGTTCTCCATGATGTCCCCTCTGAACTCCTACTTTTAGAATGCCTGGCTTCTTTTAAGACTCCATTCAACCACTATCTCATGTAGGAGAACTTGCCTAGTCCTCCAGCTACTGGTGCCATCCTCTGTAAGGATACCTTCCATCTACTCTGTATTTGTCTCATATTTGTTGATTAATTTCTGTTTTTTCCTGCATCAGAATGTAAATTCCTTGAGGACAGGGACTGTTTTTTCTTCCTTTTTATATCCCTGATAGTTAGTATAGTACATGGTATATAGTAAATGCTTAATGGATGCTTATTGATTAATTAAAATGGGATAATGTAGGTAAAATGCTTTCCATATCTTAAAACACTATATAAATATGAGTTATTATTATGTACAAGTACTAGAAATATCTGTGATTTTCTTATTCTGAGAAACTTGTCCTATCCAGATAGATCTGTAAACCTTCTGTGATTTAGTAAATAAGGTCTCAAGAGTGTTCTGAGGCAAAAGTTAAGTGATTGCCTAGTGTCACACAGGGAGTAGTGTCAGAGGTGGGAAATAATTAAAGGTCTTCATTATTCCAAGCCCAGCACTGTCTTCACTAAGCCAGGTTGACTTTTCATACTGTCAGCTGAAAAAAAGATGCTACTAGCACTCCATTCTAATCTTTCTATTCTGTTACAGTTAGTCAAGTATTTTATTAAACTGAGACCTAAAATCATGAGACATGTTAGAACCTACTATTAAAAGCCCTTTTGATTTATTTTCTAAAAAGTACATGTCTACAACATTAATATGAGGTATAATTCATTGCCTTCAGTATAAAAAGAAAGAACAGAGAAAGTAAAGAGGAAAAGAAACATTTTTTTTGAAGGTAGATGACACAGTAGAAAGAACACCTGGAGTCAGAATACTTGGATTCAAACACTGCCTCTGATGCTACTTGTATTTTCTAAGGCAAGTCACTTACTTTCTCTGAATCTCAGTTTTCTTAAATGTAAAATGAGAGGGTTGGGCTCGATGGCCTCGGAGGTCCCTTCTAGCTCCATATCTACGACCCTGTGGCAGGAACTTTATTACTGGCTCTATTTACATGGACTGTCCTTGAACTCTAGTGAGTAAGGAGTTAACTGGGTGACCTCAGTCAATTTACTGCACCTTTTTGGGCCTCAGTTTACTCATTTGCAGAATAAGCATTAATAGTATCAGTCCCACTTACATGTCTTAGACAAATCACTTAACACCTCTGAGTCTCATCTTCCTCATTTGTGCATTTTATTAGATAATATAGCATTATTCTATTCTGTTCACAATGCTGTAATGTACCAAATTCATAGGGTTGTTGTGCTGATCAAATGCTGTAACATATCTAAAAGTCAAATGTAAACCATAAAGTAACATATAAATGTCAAGTCTCATTACAACCTCACAGTATTGCTGTGAAGACCAACATTTTAGAAGGTATGTTGACGATATGGATAATATCTAGAGGAGGGTGACAGTGATGGTAAAGGACTTTGAGTTCCTGCCATATAAGCACTGGGGGCAAGTTAAGCCCAGAAGGGAGAGCCTGGTTAGGGAATGGAAAGATTGTAGCTGTGTTCAAATGTTTGAAGGGCTATAATGGAGAAGAGGGATTTGCTCTGCTTGACCTCAGAAAGCAGAACTAAGAGCCACAGGTGAAAGTCATAATCAATCACTCAAGTATTTATTGAGCGCTTACCTTGTGAGTACTGTTAGGGACTAGGGATAAAAGAGACACATCTATGAAAGCAAAACCTTTCCAACAATTGGAGGCATCCCCAGGTAAAAACTGCTGCTTTGGGAATCTCCATTCATTGGAGATTTTCACATAAAGACAGAATGAGAGGGATTTTTTTGGGGGGGGTGGTATTGGGACTAAATGGCTGCTATGGCCTCTTACAAAAGAAAGTCTGTGAACTTATAAAAATCATTTTGTAAATCATAAAATAATATAGATAAGAAGTCTTTCCTGATTCTCCTTAAAGGAAAGTGCCTTTTGGTTGATGATTATCTCAATTTTTTAACCCTACCTGTATCTTTTGTTGTGGACCTCATTGTCTGTGAGCTTTTTGAGAGCAGGGACTATTTTATGCCTTTCTTTGTATCCCTAGCATTTAGCAGGGTCCCTGGCACATAGTAGGCACTTGAAATGCATGTTGTCTGTATGACTATTATTATTATTTTAAAAAGAGGATAACATATTGAAAGTCCCTTGTAAACCATAAAGCAATCTATTCACGTCAGCTACTATTATCATATTATAGGGATATTAGAAAGATTGGTGAGATTCATGTATATAAAAGCATTCTGAACACTATGGGGCACTCTGCAAATATAAAATGGTATTATTATTGGCTTTCTTATAAAATGATGGTATCTAAAATTCCTTTTAACTAACATTCTATGTTTAATGTAATAACAATGATCATTGGAGGAAGAGATAATAAAAGAAGAATAATTAGAACTATATCAGAAAGAAAACCCATTAATATAAAAGGTTATAGTGGATGAATGGAAATATAATCCTATAATAAAAACATATACTCTCCTTCCTCAACCCCTCCCCCCCCAAAAAACCTCCAAACCCAAACCAAACCTCCCATAGGATCATAAATATAAATTGTACTGTAGTTTGTTTGTCAGAGACAATGTCCTATAGTCAACAGAGAGCTGATCTCTGACACATACAGGCTGTACAACTAAGGATATATTATTTAAACTCTTAGTGTCCCCAGGCAACATTCTAAGACTAACACTTGCAGATTAGGTTTTGATCTGTCTTAGTAGATAGTATTACCTCACTGTAAAGTCTCTATACTAATGAAATCACAGGTCCAGTAAAACCATTTCATATATACATACACATACATACATGTGTATATACACACACATATATGTATGTGTGTATTTGTCTTCAAGAAATTATTAAATAATATTCAGCACTGATCTGAACCTTACCAGCATTTCATTCTGGTCTCCACAACTGGAAAAGAATATGAAGAATTGGGAAAGGACATGTGAGTTATAAATCCACTGGGAAAGGAGATGAATTCAACAAGTGTCTATTATTGAAAAATTAAAGGGGTCACATCCCAAAGAGCATTAAAAATAAGGAGCATCCTAATGATAGTCTTCAAATATGTGAAGGCTCATTGAAAAGAGGATGGCCAGGTATTGTTACATGAGTGAGCTCAGTTTCCCTTGCTACCAGTTTCCTGGTAATAAGGCATAACCGATATTCTGGGTAACACTGGAAGGAGTGACAGGATGAAATTGTTGAGCTACTCTCACAGATTTTAAACAAAAGGACTGATTCTTAATTTATATGAGATCCTGTTTCTGGAAAGGTTTGGACTCTCTGACTTTAAAAGTCCTATCAAACTCAGAAGTTCTTTGAATTCTATGACTGGATGGGTAGATCCAAAGGATCTCTCGGGGATTTACTCATTTTAGCAAACAGGTAGGAATTTTCTACTGTGTATAAAGTCCTGTGCTAGGTACTCTGAAAGATACAACAATTAAATAAAACATAATCCTTCTCTTGCTTTAAACTCATAGTCTTTCCAAGGGAATAAAATGCAAACACAAGTAACTATAGTGTTAATGTAACTGATTTATATAATAGAGTTATTAAAGAGATACAAAGCAAACTTCTTTGTGAATCAACATCTTTGTGAGTTAATAATGGTAATTACTAACAGATAGGAGAAACTTCATGGAAGAAACCGTGTTTGAGTTGGATTTTAAAGAATGTGTAGGAACTAACTCAACATGAGATTTAGAGATAAAATGTTGTCAAGGGACGTGAATTTTAGTTTGTTTTTACATCTCTATGTATGTTGTAACCTAGCACATGGTAGGTCCTTATTAAATGCTTATTGATTGTTTGATTGATTGATAGAGATGGAAGGGACCTTAAGATCTATAGATCTCATTTTGCCGAGGAAATAAATGAGGCCTAGAGAAATGACTTGCTCAAAGTCACAACAGATCTGAGATTTGAACTCAGCTCCTCTAAATTTAAATCCATTCCTTGTAATGCCTTATTCAAGTGAAGAAGTGAGAGAGTGACATTGAATTGTAGTTGTTCAGTCATGCCCAACTCTTATTTGTGACTACATGGACCATACTATTCATGGAATTTTCTTGGCAAAGATACTGGAGTGGATTTCTATTTCCTTCTCCAGTGGATTAAGGCAAAACAGACTTGCCCCAGGATCACACAGCTAGCAAGCATATGAGGCTGGATTTAGGTCTTCTGACTCAAGGCCCAACTCTCTATCCATTGAGTCATCTAGCTGCCTCCTTATAGACATATTGAATATCTTATTATGATATTTAGGACTTAGAATGTACTTCATAAATATTATTTTGTTTTATTTCCACAACAATCCTGGGGGGTAGGTGCTATTATTATCCCCATTTTTCAGATGAGGAAACTAAGGCATATAGAGGTTAAATAACTTTAACTGGATTTTAACTTGGGTCTTCCTGACTCCAGGCCCAGCACTAAATCCACTGGGCTACCTAGCTGCCACATAGATCTCTATATATCTTGTCTTTCCCATTAGAATTTGAGGTAGGCTGTGCAAGTCACTTAACTTCTGTTTGCTTTAGTTTCCTTATCTGTGAAAAAAAACTCTTTGTGAACCTTGAAGTACTACATAAATACGAATTATTATTATAATATTTTGGGGGATACCTCAGGAAACATCTCTTTCTCTGTAATGATTCAGTATTACTGACAATCTGTCATAGATTGTGCCAGAGTATCAAAATCAAAATTCCAAAACAGGTAAGTGACTTTACAACTTACAAATAAGCAAATAAATAAAGCATTTTACAATAGTTACCAGACCCTGAAATCCCCATCTGCAGACTTTTGCAGCTGCTAATTGTGAATAATTACCCTAATTATCTACTTCCATATAGTGATGAGTACTGATATTTATAATTTCTAAAAAACCTCTTTTTTTCCCCTGAGGTGGATATTAGCCCACGTTCTGGTATGTGAAAAAGTTATAGATTCATAACACTTAGAACTAGAAGAAGATTTTGGTAATAATCCAACTCTCATGTTATATAAATGAGGAAACTGAAATGCAAAGAAAAGTGACTTGCCCAAAGTCACATATATACTAAGGAATTGATATAGCTCTCAATTAATAGTCTTCTAACTCTAATTTCCCAGAGAGAAAAGGCTCTATTGAGTGCTAAAAGCTACATCCTCTCAGGAAACCTACTTCAAACCAAAAAACTCCAAAATAATAAAACAAACCAAAATCTTTATAAACAGGGAGAAGAAAAATAAACCAGGAATCAACACTCTTTTCTTCCCAAAGCTTATCTGAGAACAACGTGTTATTTCTATTAAATATTTGAAGTCAAGCCCCCTGTAGACAGTTAGATGTCTTGGGGATTACTTATCTGAGAGTTTTGCCCAGCACCAAGTACACAGTGGTGATATAGTTAATCTAGGAGAGAAGTTCTCAACTTTTTGGTTTCTGTATCCCTTTTCGCTCTTAAAAATTATTGAAGACATCAAAGAGCTTTTGTTTAATGTGATTTATGTCTATAGATATGTGTTAGAAATTAAAATTGAGACATTTAAATCTGTTCATTAATTTATTAATTCATTTAAAATAATAATAATATACTTATTACATGTTAACATGAATAATATATTTTATGAAAAATAACTACATTTTCCAAGATTAAAAATTAGTGAAAAGAGTGATATTGTTTTACCTATTTTTTGCAAATCTCCATGTCTAGTTTAATAGAAGATAAATGAATTCTCATATCTGCTTCTACATTCAATCTGTTGGGATAAATTGGTTGAAGTATATGAAGAAAATCTGGCCTTGCATAGACATATAGTTGGAAAATGGAGTAGTATTTAATAAGCAAATAACATCTTGTTATTATTACAAAATTTATTCTGACCTCAAAGACCCCCTGAAAAGGGTCTTGAGGACCCTCAGATGTCTGTGTATCACACTCTGGAAACCTCTCGTCCAGAGTTTAGATTTTTTTCAGGGAGATGTTTAATGACCAATAATCTATATCAAGAAAATCTTTAAAAGACCCCGTGGGTAGCAGTCAACAATTTTGGGTGATATGAAAGAGTCAACGTACTTCCTTTCCTTCGTTGCTGAGGTGGGGGACTGTTGGTATAGAATACAGCATATACTGTTAGATAAAGTAGTTATGTTGACTGGTTTTGCTGTAGAGTGTTTTTCTCATCTTTAAATCTTTTTTTTTTTTCACAAGAGAAAGCTTAGTGGGCTGTGAAGTTAAAGTGGATATACTTAGAAATGAATATGTTGTCAAAACAAAAGTGTCAACAACTACAAAAAAAAAAAGAAATAAAGCATACCAAAAAAAAAAAAAAAATCAAGCTTACCAAAGGGTTAGAAAAGACTCCAGGAGTATTTGAAGGGAATATCTGATTCATTATTTTTTAATGACTTACTAGCTTTTTACTGTGATTCTTCAAATAGAAAATGAAGAAATTGTGATTTAATGAGAAGAGTACTAGATCTGGATCTGAATCCTGCCTCTGACACTTATTACTTGTGGGATCTTGGGTAAGTTATATCTCTTCTCTGGGCCTCAATTTCTATATCTATGACTCAAATCAACAAACATTTATTAAGTAGCTACTATAGATGTCAAACACTGTACTAGGTGTCATGTATCTGCAGACCAAAATGAAATGTCCCTTCTCTAAAGGATTTTATATTTGACTGGTATGTAAAACAAAGAAGTTGGAATAGATGCTCTCTAAGGCTTCCATTTTTATGATTTTAGTAATAATACTCCCATACACATTCCCCACTCCTCTCTCTTTATTCCTTCAGTTATAATCCCCTCCCCTCCTTTGCCAAAGACCTCTTGCTCTCTCCAACGTTTTGCCAACAAAACTGTTTTAACTCCTCCAAGATGAGTTGTATGGAGTTCAAAGGTTCTCGTTTCAATTCAATTTAATTAAACTCACTCAGCATTTGTTAAACATCAGATTATGTGCCAGGTACTATGTTAGGCCAAGAATACAAATACAAAAAAAAAATGGAAGCATTCCTGTCCTAAAGGAGCTTACATTCTCCTGGGAGGAAACAATATACGCACAGTTAAGTCTATGTGAAATAGGTACAAAGTGAATAAAAAATAATTTTGGTAGAGGGAGAAAAGTACTAACAAGTGAGAGAAATAGGAAAGGCTTTTGGTAGGAGATTGAACTTTAGGTTAGCCTTAAAGGAAACTAGGGATTTGCAGGGTGAAAGGGAAGAAGGAAGACATTCTAGACATGATGGGTAGCCTGTACAGAGGCATAGATAGGAGAGATAGAATGCCATGTGTAAGGAACAAGGAGGTGAGTTTGACTGGAACATAAATGATGTGAGGTGGCGCAGTATAATTAGCTTGGAAAGACAGAGATGGAACCAGACTGTGAGAAGTTTTAAATGACAATGGGAGAGGCTGTATTTATTCCTAGAAGCAGTAGGGAGCCACTGAAGCTTCTGGTGCATGGAAGTGAGATAGTCAGAACTGTTTTAGGAATATTAATTTGGCATCTGTGTGGAGGATGAACTGGATGTGGGAGAGGCAAGTTGTAGGATACTCACTAGGAGGATATTGAAGTATGTCCCTCCCAGGGAAATATTAATTTTAATAATGTTTTTGTTTGGCTTAAGCCTAAGAAGTTCAGCTAATTATGAAACCTCAAGGTCCTATTATCTTGGTGGGTGGGAAGTGAGGGGATTCTCTCCCTCCCTTCCTTCCTTCCTTCTTTCCTTCCTACCTTCCTTCCTTAGCTTCCTTCCTTCTTTCCTTCCTACCTTCTTTTCTTCCTTCCTTCCTTCCTTCCTTCCTTCCTTCCTTCCTTCCTTCCTTC
>NW_020954619.1:31062584-31449957 GCF_900497805.2 Vombatus ursinus
CTTCCTTCCTTCCTTCCTTCCTTCCTTCCTTCCTTCCTTCCTTCCTCAATAACACTGCAAAAATGACTCCCGTATCTTCATGGCTTGCTTTGCTTCCATATTAACCTTCAGTACTTCTCTATTTAAATAGCCTAATTGAGCTCCAAGAAATGGACCCACCCCAAAGCACATAACCTTTGGTCTGTACATATTTCAGTGTTTTGAATTTCCAGTGATCACTAATTTAATCAGTGTGGGCAAGTCCCTTCACTAATGCAGGTCACAAACCCTCTATTATGCTTGAGTAGTTCTGAGTTTTTTTTGTCTATAGACACAAAAACAAAACAAATAAACGAAACCCTCCCCCACCCCACATCCCCACCACATTCAGTCTTCTGGTAATGAGTCTCACTGAATTTATCTAGGCTGTTTCTTGGCCAAGAGGCACACAAACCATTGGTAGCTGAACATAAAGGATTTCAAACATGGTGGAATCTGCCAGAGCTTGTGTGCTGCTGGCCTACAATCTGAGAACCCAAGGTCACACCTTGACACCACAATGAGCCATTAAAGAATTTGAGAGGAGGTTAGACTGCATAGAATATAAATATTTAATCTTGTCTATTTATTTTCTCCTAAGTGGTCTCCCTGCCCCTGAGGCAACCTATATTCTAGTTCAGACATTCATTATCTTTCCTGTGGTCCACTTTAATTGTCTAACTGGTCTCTTTAACTCTAATCTCTTTGCCCTCTAATCCATCATTTGAAGGGCTATCCCTCAAAAGATGGAGTAGATTTGTTCTGTTTGGTGCTAGAGGGAAGAACTAAGAGCAGTGTGTGAAAAGTAACAAAAAATCAAATAGAAGTTTGTTACAGGGAAAATCTTTCTGACAATTAGAGTTATCCCAAAATGGAATTGTTTGACTCAGAAGGCATTCAGAAGGTCTTCCAAGACTTGGCCACTTGCTGGATGAGTTTTAGGAGGGATTATCGGTTTTGGATTGGATTAGATGTTGCTGGAGTCCCTTCCAATTCTCAGATTCTAAGTGAGTTGCGATCTAAAACATCACTTCTAGAACAGTCTACCTGCTCTGTACATAACCTTGCCTTGCTTGAAACTCTTCAGTGCCTCCTCATTACTGAAAAAAGTCCAAGCTCAATTATTTAGTTATCATCAGTTCAAAGAACTGGAAACAAGGTGAAATATAGTCAGTGGACCTGGGGTCCAATACTAGTTCTGTTACTACTTACTATCTTACTGATCTCAGAAAACTCCTACCTCTCTGGACCTTTGTTCAGTGAAATAAGAGGGTAAGACAAAATGATTTCTGTTGACCTCTCTTTAAATACCATGATACTATGACTTTTCTAGCCTTATTTCCTTTGACTTCTCTAGGTTTCATGCTATTCTAAGTAACCTTTGCACTCTTCTCCCTCTGCCTTAGCTCACAGTCTAATTTCTTCCTGGAATGACCTTTTCCCTCACCTTCACCTGCCTAAATTTCTTCCAGCCTTTAAAGGTCCCTCTCAAATGCTGCATCCTTTTGAAGCCTTTTTTGTTCCCCAGAAAGGATCTTTCTTTCCTAAGAATTCCCAAAACACTTTGTACCTGTTTTATTATGTTTTCACCCACAATACTGTTTTCATTATTTGTATACATGTCTCTTCTCAGTCCTACTAGAAGCGGGAGGCAGATTCTGCTTCTCCTCCTTCTTGTAGTCACACAGAATTTAGCTCAGTAGCTTGTACATAGTAGTTGTTCAATAAATATTTGCTGCATTCAAAATATCTTACGCTCATTCAGTGTTTATATTTTGTTGGTTAATTTGATTCAATTCAATTCGACAAACATTAATTAAATAATTACTATATGTAATATGTTGTGCTTTGACCTGATATATAAAGATAATTTAAAAAAAAAGACAATTTTTGACTTCAACGACCTGGCAGTCTGATGTAGGCATAGAGTGAGGAGGATTATAACATTTGTGTTCAGCTAAGTATAAATTGAGGTGATAGGGCAAATTTGATGGAGTGGGGGTGGAGGGGAGGAACCTTAATGGTGAGGGGGCAGGAGGAATGGTAGGCTTCATGGAAGATGTGGCATCTGAGAAGAGCCTTGAATGAAGGGAAGAATAGCTACAGAAGGAAGACCTGGAAAACAAAGTTCTCAACACCAAAGTCATTGACACTATCAAATGGTTCAGCATCAGAAATGGATGTGATTTTATCTGGAGGAAATGACATAAAGAAACAGTATTACCACCCTCTTTGCACTTCACTTTAAGGACCATAAGACCTTTCCATCTGAGTTTTAGCTGAATACTCTTTTATATGTTGTCCATCTATTAGAATATCAGCTCTTTGAGAAAAGGAACTATTTTGATTTTCTATTGGAATCCCCAGCACTCAGTATAGTGCTTTGAATATAGTAAATCGTCATAAACATTTTTTTTATTCCTTCATAAAACAGGCAGAGATGAGAGCGGATTTAAAAAGAATAGTTAGAAATGCAGTTCAGGTGAAACATACAGGGTATGGGAAATAAGGCTAGAAGTGATAGATGAAGCCAAGTTGTGCACAGCTTTTAAAGCCGTACTAAACAGGAATTGTTTCCTTTGTGACTCAGTCATTACTTGGCTACTACTCAAAAAAATGCTTTTGCTTTGATCTAGTGAAAGTGAGAGGCAGTGTGATACAGTGGAAAGAGTACAGCACTTGGAATCAAGGAAAACCTGGGTTCCAAACCTGGCCTCACTACTTATTAGCTGTGTGACCCTGAGTGAGTCACTTAACCTTTCTGAGCTTCAGTTTTGTCACCTGTGGACAATAATACTTACAGTACCCATCCTCAGAGTGTTCTTGCGAGGATAGGAGATAATAAAGTTGCAAAGTGATTTGCAAACCTTAAAATGCCATATAAATACTAGCTATCATTATGGGGATTATGCTGATCTTCTAATCCAGCTCTTCACTAAGGCACCTTCTTGAATTTTTCTTTCATATTTATTTGGTTGGTAGCTGAATAATTCTTGAAAAAGCAGCAACAGAAAGGGATGAACAGATTCTTACATTGTTTAGGGCAGGGGTTCATAACCATTTTTGTGTGTAGTGGGCCCTGCTGGCTGTTTGGTGAAACCTCCAGACTCCAGGTTAAGAATTCCTGCTCTGAAATGTCATTATGTGTAGCCTTGTAAAAGCTATAGAAATGAGGGATTCTGCTTTATCTCTGTAACCAAGTAGTTAGTACACCTCTTGCCTTGATGTTAGACTTTCTATACACATTTAATTGTCAGAAGCTCCCTGGGTACTGCAGGAACCCCTCTGAGAAAAGACCTTTAGAGTGCTGAAGATCTAGAGTCCCAGTTGTGACCACAGCACTGGAAAGGATGGGGAGATGGGAGGAAGTGAGCGAACATAAACTACTTGAAGGGAGGGATGATCCAAACTGTCATCACTTCAACTTCTCTTCCACCGTTCCACATCTGCATATCTGGTCGCTCTTGTAGTACACTTTTTCCTACCACCATCTGTTGAAAATCTGTCCAGATAACAAGTTACAAGTAAAATACCATCACCTCTAATTGTCCCAGCTGATAGTGGTTTCTCCTTCCTTGTTGTTGTTCAGTCGTTTTCAGTTGTGTTTGATTCTTCGTGATCCCATTTGGGGTTTTCTTGGCAAAGATAGTAGAGTGGTTTTCCATTTCCTAACCTAGTTCATTTTACAGATGAGGAAACTGATGCAAAAAAGGTTAAGTGACTTGCCCAGGGTCACACAGTTAGTGTGTCTAAGGCCAGATTTTAACTCAGGAAGAGGAGTCTTCCTGACTCCAGATGCAATACTCTATCTACTGTGCAATCCAGGTGCTCATAAGTCAAAATTGCTGGAGGAATCCATTTTTCTATACTGTAAAATTAGAGAAAGAGGTTCTGGAAACACAGTATGGTCCTCCCAGCTTCTATTGCATCCCATCCCTAACTGATTTCCTATTCATTGTGTATATATTCTGCACATGTTTATATGTATACATGTTATCTCCTCCCTTAGAATGTACGCTTCTTAAAGGTAGAGACTTTTACTTTTTCTTTGTATCCCATCACTTCACATAGTGCCTAGTACATAGTATGCACTAAATAAATGTTGGTTGATTGATTAATTGCTTGATATAGTGGAAAGAAGAGTAGATTGGGAGTCAGAAGTGGTGGGTTCTGGGTTCTGTTCTTACATGCATTTACATGGACAAATCACTTCTCTCTCTAACTCAGGTTCCTCTGTAAAATGAGAGCTTTGGACTATGAAGACCTCTTCTTGCTCTGACTACGTAACTACTTGGATCTCTTCCAACACTAAAAGACTATCAGTCCATGAAAAAAGATGAGCATAAATGACATATGATCATTATTCCCAGTGACTTCGATCAGCCTCTGAAGTGATTTTCCTAAGCATAGGTCTGATCATTTAACCCCCTACTCAATAAATTCTAGGAAGCTCCTTCCCCCCTCCAATCACCTCTAGGATCAAATATAAAATGCTTTGTTTGACATTCAAAACCCTTTATCACCCTGCCCCTTCTTACCTTTCCAGTCTTCTTATACTTTGCTCCCCACCATGTAGTCATCTATCCAATGACTCTGGTCTCCTGGCTGTTCCATACATAATACACTTCATTTTTCTGCTCCAGGCATTTTCTCTAGCTGTTGTCTATTCCTAGAACACTCTTCCTCTTCCACTCTGACTGCTGATCTCCATGGCTTTAAGTTCTAACTAAATGCCTACCTTCTACAGGAAGCTTTCCCCAACCCCTCTGAATTGCAGTGTCTCCTCTTTGTTAATTATCCACTATTTATCTTGTCTATAGCTTGCTTTGTATATATTTGTTTGCATATCGTCTCCCCCATTAGATTGTAAGGTCCTTGAGGACAGGTACTATCTTTTGCCTCCTTAGCTCTTAGCACAGGGCCTGGCACATGGTCAATTGGTTGCTGTCCTTTATCAAAGAGGACCAAAATGATATCACTATGTCAGGGTCAAGGTACATTGTGTCTGACTGTGGTTTATCAGAGCAATATGAGCTTAGAAGGCTCTACCAAAGGTCAGGAACAAATAGTCCATATGAACATTTGGAGTGGAGAGGTCTCTAAATTTGTGCATCTCACATTTCTTTTGAGCTACTTCAATTCTGCTTTGCTTACAGAGTATAGAGCCTTCTTTGATGTGGTTACACCATACTAGGCGGTCCCAAGTCTCACAATCAGTTCAAAAGTTCTTCAGAGAGACTTTGAGAGTCCTTGTATTGCTTGTTCTGACCTCCGTGTGAGTGCTTGGCTCATGAGAGTTCTCTGTAAAATAGTCTTTTAGGAAAACGCACTTTTGGCATTCAAATAACATGGCCAACCCATCAGAGTTGCACTTTTTACAGTAGAGTTTGAATGCTTGGCAGGTCAGCTTGAGAAAGCATTTCAGTGTCCAGTACTTTATCTTGCTAGGCGATCTTTAGAATCTTCCTAAGATAATTCAAATGGAAGTCATTCATTTTCCTGGTATGGCACTAGTATACTGTCCAGGTGTCACAGGCATCCAAATAGCACCCGTGAGTGAAACAAGGTTGGCAGATGAAGGCCAGCTTACCAAAGTTGGAGCTGGATGAACATTTTTCTGGAGTAGCCACAATGATGGTGAGCTCTATGAAGCTGGCATAGTTTTTGCAATCAAATCTAATCTAGTCAACAAGTTTGTATGCCTCCCAAAAGGAGTGAATGACAGGCTCACGACAATGTGATTGCCACTTGCAGGAAAGTGCCATGCCACCATCATCAGTGTGTATGCTCCCACCATGATGAACCTTGATGAGGTCAAAGAAAAATTTTTATGAAGACCTGGAGACCCTCATCATCAATGTGATGAAAGAGGGCAAGCTTGTAATTCTGGGTGACTCTAACACCAGGGTAGGCACAGACTATCAGACGTGGCAGGGAGACCTTGGGAGGAATGGAGTCAGAAATAGGTATAGCAGTGGGCACTTACTACTAAAGAATTGTGCATCTCATGACCTCATCACCAACATTGCCTTCCATTTACTTTAATGCAATAAAACTTCATGGATGCATCCTTTCAGCAAACATTGGCATTTAATAGACTGTCATTATAAGGAGAAGAGATAGGATGTGGAGTGACAAAGGCCATGTGTGACTCAGAGTGCTGGACCAATTATAGACTTATCCTGTCCAATCTAAACATTCACATTCAACAAAGGCCATGGTCCCCCAAGGTGAGATGACCACCAGAAGACAATATCAACAGATTAGAGTGCTTCTCCATGCCTGAACATTTTATTGCTAACTTGGACGGGAAGTTGAGCCAACACACAGTTGGCAACAGTGGAACAGAAAAGGAGTGAGCAGCTTTCAGATATTTGGTGTACATCACTGTATTTACTCCTCTGGGTACATAATAGTTGTTTAATAAATTTTTATTGATTGATTGAATAAGAAAAAACAGTTGATATATCAAAACAGAAGAGGGCATGAAATCACAGAATCATAAGCTGAGAGTTGAAAGGAACCCCAGAAAGCCTACAGTAAGCCCCCCTCCATTCTATAAATAAATTGAGGCCCAGATAGTTTATGTGGTTTGCCTGAAGTCAGACAGGTAGTAAGTACAAGAGGCTGAATTTGAACTCAGGTTTTCTGCTTACAGAAATAGCGCTCTTCCCACTGAGAGAGAGAGAAAGAAAAGTCAGATGGAAAATGGGATAAAAAAAACATAAAAAGTAGGACTTTCAAAAAAGAGCTATCCTCTGAGTTTAAGTAAATCATAAGCTTAAATTGTTTTTCTTTGATGTAAAATGGGGACTTCTGTACTTAATTTGTAATTAAAGGGGAGAAATATCCTTTTCTGTCAAGATTCCTTCATTCTGGCTTTTAATGTGACACTAAATAATGATAAGAAAATGTAACCTATGTTCTGTATACTATTCTCTGAATATGTTTTATATGTACCTAGTTATATGTATATTGTCTTCTCCCGTAAAATGTGATTTCCTTGAGAGTAGAAACTGTTTTTGCCTTTCTTTGTATGCCTAGTGCTTAACATTGTGTCTGATATGTAGTAGGTACTTAATAAATGCTTATTGCCTATCAACTCAGAGCTTTTGCTCTAAAATAAGTATTCATAAATACCTTCCAAAGCCTGTAAGTATAGGTTGTAGCATAGTGAACTATGTTATTATTAGTTAATTATTTTTCCCCCTCTTTAAACTTTCCATGGAAGAGCTTCAAGAAATGCCATTACTCTGCATGGCGCCAGTATTGCTGTTGCTTTCTTATTCTGTCCCTTCCCATAGAAAAAGGACGTTCTTCTAGGAACTTCTAGGAAGTTCTAGAAGAACAGTGCTGGAAGGCCCCCTAAAGGACATAACAATAGCTGATATTTCGAATTCTATTGATATCAAGGACTTTATACATATCTTTATTGAGAGGCAGCTGAAGTGCGATGGAAGGAAGACTGGAATCATGGTCAGGAGTGACCTGCTTTTGAATTCTGTCTCTAATATGATTACTAGTTACATGACCATGGATAAGCCATTTAATTTCTCTGAATCTCAGTTTCCTTATATATGTGATACAGATCATAATAGCAAGTACCTCAAGGTGTTGTAACAAACTGAGGTAATGGATGGTAACTGCAAATCCTTAGGTAGTATTTAAAGGCCAACTAGTGTCTTATTTGATTGAAACTACTCCCCATACAGGAATCCCTTTTATGCTAACTCATCCCCTGATTGAACACTGCTAGTACAGAGAGCTCCCTCCTTGGAGGAGGGTACTTTCTATTCTTAGAAAGGTTTAACTAATCTAAAATCAACCTGTAACTTTTACCCAACCGTCCATATTCTCTCCCCTAGAGCCACACAGAATTAATACTCTTTCCATATAACAATATTTGAAGACAGCTATTGCGATTCTTTCAAGTCTCTGCTTCTCCATGTTAATTTTCCCAAGACTTCTCAACTATTTCTAATATAAGCCTCCAAGACTTCTCATCATATAAGTTATCATTCTCCTTTGTATACTTTTTCATTTGTTAACAATGTCTCTCTTAAAGGAAGGTGCCCAGAACTGGCCACAGTATTCCAACAGTATATGCTTAACACAAAGTACATGGGGACTATGAACACCTTTGATCTGGACACTATATTTCTTTTATTGAAGCATAAATGTCACTTCTTTTAGTAGCCACGTCACAACAATGACATACTGAGCTTGAGGTCATTTAAAACCCTTAAGATTTTTTAATAGACACTGCTGTGAAACTTCAAGGCAGTATTTCCCTCATTGTTTATTTCTGTAATTGAATGCAAGCTTCTGAGGACAGGAGCTATTTTTTTTTAATTTATATCCTCAGTGCTTAGCACATGACTGGGCATTTAGTAGGTGCTTACTGAATGCTTGCTAAATGAAGAAATGAAGGAATTTGAAAATGATTGCTTAAAAATTTAATTCAGAAACTAATTTTTTATCCCTTTTGAAAAGTTAATATCTTCGAATCTGCTTCCTTGACATCCTGGAAGAAGCCCTGAACGGACAATTTGGCTAGACTTACAGGAGCTCCATCTGAATTTAGACAAAAAGGAGATTTGACTATAGTTTTTGTATTATTGTCCTCATTTTGCTTCTTTCAGAGTAGGTCCTACTTATAACCACAGAATCACACAATAACATAGATACTGAAGGTGGAGAGGACCTCAGAAGATTCAATGAAAGTGATATTTCTTTAAAAAGCCATCGAAAAGTTAAAAGCCATCGAAAAGTTAGTTTCCTGCCTTAAGAAACACAAAGGATTGTTATCTCTACTTTACATATGAAGCAGTTGAAGCTGTCAAAAGTGAATTGACCAGATGTACACGGCTGGTAAGTGGTAGCCAGGATACTATAATCACACATTCATTGATTTCAGAATTGAAAGTGACTTTAAAGATTTCTTAGGCTAATCTCCTGATTTTGTATATTGCAGGACTGAGGCCCAGACAGGCAAAGTGTCACAAGTCCAAGGTAAAAAAACTGGGTAATGGCAAATCCGGCATTAGGATCCAAGTGTCGTGCAGCACTGCATCTATTCCAACACGTATCCTTTGCATCCATTAGAGTAGATAGGTAAAAGGTATAATGAAGCCAATAAAATGATTACATTTAATGTGAAGACTTAGAAAAAAGAACGTCAGAGTAGGGACAGAATCTGTTGGTTTTATATCAAGTGTAATGTGAGCTTTCAGATACTGTAGACAGGAAGATTTAAAAAAAATAAAAATTTGATTATTAAAATATATCCTTTATACATTTGTTTGTTTAATGACTCATCTTTATAGTACCATTGGGCACCTGATAAAAAAGCTAAAAGACATTCTTAAGGAGGCTTGAACAATTCTGGTTTTTAAAATGAGAAACTCTACTTATTAAATTTAAGCTCTGTCAAATACTTTTCTCCAAAAGCAATTTTGGACTAGTATTTCATTTTTATCAGTGCCATAATATATGTGTGTGTGTGTGTGTGTGTGTGTGTGTGTGTGTGTGCATATACATTTTTTTTACTCTGCTTCAAAAATGTTTCAATGTTTTTTTTGCATGACTATTTGGGTTGATGCATGTCCCCAATACTATGTGGGAACTAGAGGACTGACAGATATATGTTTTCAAATGGTTTGCAATGTAAGAGGTAGGCACATATATTTTCATATATTTCCATGAAGGGTTTTATTCTAGGACCAAAATAAAATCCTTTTTAAACCAAGAAATTGGTTTCATATTCTGATATTTATATAACAAAAAGAGTAATATGTTTTTCTTTAATGCTTTGAGTAGTTAGTGCTATATTTTAAAGATAAAATAGCTCAGATGGACTCATCAATCTAAATGATGGTAGTTAATCTCAGCACTTAATATTTTTCTTGGGCACTTATATTATTATTTGTATTATTTTTATCTGTGTACATGTTATCTTCCCCATTACAAGGAAAAATGCCTGAGGGCATAAACTATATCATATTCATCTTATTTATTCCTATATCTCCCCTGTGTATTGACTATTTTAAATACTCAATAAATGCCTACTGGGTAAATAAATGAATTCAATTGACAGATTATACAGCAATTCCTAATCAAATGATTTTGAACACTTCTACTACTTTCTAAGGGACGGAGGGGGTGTGGTTTCTCACATACCACAGTTGCTATAACCACAGAAAGACCAAAATGAAATCACAAAGTGCTAATGAGCTGTTAAGGAGTTTTCCTACGACTCTACAGAAATGTGTGATGAACTTCTTTACAGGACTTTGACCTTGGATAAATGCAGCCAATACCATACAGGAAACCTCTAGTGATCAGCTCTTTCTCTTTCCTGTTTCCCTCCCTCCCTGTGTCTCTGTCTCAGTCTCTCTGTCTCTCTATGAGGAGAGGTGGAAGGTATTACATTACATTACATACCCACTTAACCATGTCAGCAGATTTATTCGAAGGTAGGAGACACTACCTCCATGGAGTAGCACAGACACACACTGGTCTAGACAGTCACCCAAAATAGAAAGCAGCTTCAAGAAGTGTGATCCCTTGCAATTTAAAATTGGACATTTAAAAGAGAAGAACGTAGGGACTAAACCATGCAGCTCTTCCAGCAGGGACAATGTAAGTAGTGGGAAGCTTTGGGAGCACTGAGAAGGTTCTGCAAAGAGAAGAAGGACTTCCAGGGCCTGAGGTCCCAAGGATTTTGAACTATCTTTGCCACATATACCTGTACCTCATTACCACTGTATTTTAAGTTTGTATTTATTTTCTCCACAGACACTTTGTATGTTTATGGGAGAGTAAGTCTAGGTCTATGAGAGAAAGTATTTGTTGCTACTGTTTTTACTATGCCCTCTTAGTATATATCTTTGTTAATCAATCAAAAAGAATTTATTAAATATATACTAAGAGGAAATCATGTACACTGGCTTATTGTTAATAGGAAGCATATTGACCAGGGCTCATAAGATACAGTAGGAGGCGTAGTTACAGGGTCACCACTAGAATCCAATATAGCAGCCTCCCTTCAGGGACCCAGTCTATGAGTATGAATGCAAGTTTGGGAAGGAGGTATTTCATCTTAACAATGGGCATCCCTCAAGTCTTTGTCTTTGACCTCTTTTCTCTCAGTGTTGCAGAGAGGATTCTGGTTTAGATATGGGGTGGAGTTAGCTGACCCCTGGTGTCCATTTCAACTATGGGATTCTATGAAATATTAGTGGTTGTATTGAATTCATGCATATGGAGGAAATTTCAGTGACCTTGGCTTAACCTACATTTTTCCTGGCATCTTTAATGGAAGGGATTTCTTGTTTTAAGGACTAATGGAGTTTGAATTTTGGAATCTCAAGAGTTGGAAGGGACCCTAGATCTGAAAAGAAATCTCCTCTATGGAATGTGGAGTCATTCAGCCTCAGCTTGGAGCCCTCCAGTGGTGGAGAACTTATTGACTTCCAATGGGCACTACATGCTACTTTTGAACAATTCTAATGATGAAGAATTTTTTTTATTACATTGAGCTGAAATTTGCATTTGCAACTTCTACATACTGTTCTAAGTTCTGGAATCTTTTGAATGGGAATCATTTCCCAAGATCTTGGGAATGGTTGCAAAGATTGGTGGATTAATTGACTAATCAATAGAAAGGCGGGTTATTCCACCCTCTGAAGGAATAGAGTGAAGGGAGGATACCTGAAATATTGTCATTATTCCATTTCTTTCCTTCTCCTCAAAAGAAAGAATAATGATATGGCAAGTTTCAAACCCTACCACTACTTGCAAAAACAAGACAAATATTTCTGTCATATACAAATGAGACATGGGAAGAGGGAAACTGAATTCATAAAATAAAGTAATGCATAGCAGGCATTGATGGTTTGAAAACTTTGAGAATATTAATATAGGGACAAGGTCTGGTTCTGTGATTTTATTGGCATAAAGAACTCCTGGGTGAAGAAACCCTTGCTACCTATGAAAATCAGAGCCTCCCTTGAAACTTAGAATGTCTGGAGAATTGAAAGGCTAAATGGCTCCCCAGGGTCACAAAGACAATATATTTTAGAGGAAGACTTGAACTCATGTCTTTCTGGCTTTGAGGATAGCTTTCTATTTACTTCACATCTATAACACTACTGAGGGGTATTAAGTGGAAATCAACAACCTTTTTGTCTGAGGATCATCAGTGGAGCTAAGCACTCATGTAGTTACTGGGGACTACTTATTAATCTAAAATATGGACACAGGTCCAGCCTCTGTCCTTTGCTCAGAAGAAATGATTCCTAGTTTTCTGGGTCAAAAATTTAAGCTATCTTTATGAGGACACCTGGGTTTGAATCTCAACTCTGCTACTTACCATATTCAGAAAATAATTTACTCTTGCTGAGCCTGTTTCCCCATCTATAAAATAAGGTAGCTGGAACAAATTATTTCTAAGGTCCCTTCCAGGCTGAATCCTAAGATATACTCCTAATCTATGCCCTCACCATTTTTTTTCTTTCTTTTTTTCCTAGTGCCTTTGTGGATAATTCCATTATTTCCCCTTAATTTCCAGATTTAAAAGCAAATCAGGTTTTGTTCACACCAAGCAACCTGTATTCTTCACCAAAAAGTCTAACTTAATTCCCATGGAGAAAAATGTACAATAAACTCTTAGATAAATGTTGGACTACAATTCAGTTGAGTCCCAGCACAGAAATAGCCTCGGGAGAAAGAGAGAGAGAAAAAAAGAGCATTTCCTGAGATGCTCATCTTAATAAGTCTCCTTAGAAGGGCCATAACCATAATGGCTAAAAGACAATAAGAAGGGAATTGTAGACCATAAATACACAAGTTTCATTTGTGTATAGTAGGCCAGTGTTTTCTTATATGTGGTCAGTCAGTTGGAGGAATTTGCCCTAGGGAAGAGAGGTGGTTCAGACTGCAATGAGCTGTTATATATGACGGAAGAGACCAACAGATGATATGGTTAGTGTACCTGAGTTGAAGCCCTGCTTTGCTATGAAACATGCCTAAAAGCAAAATCTCAGAATTATGATGCCTGAGGCAAATTCAGTTGGGGCTGTGGTGGGAATAGTCCCTCTGGGACTGTTTTTCCTGTGTTATCCCTCTCCTAGAACTGAATATACAACTTAGGACATCTCTTCCCCTAGAGCAGGCTGGACACTTAAGTTCTCCCTCTCTGTTGGTATATCACAATTAGAGGATCCTTTCTTGACCTACTGCTCATCCTTGGTCTGTCTGTAAGCTGTATTGCTTCCTTTTCTAAGTGGAAGGGGGTCCAAAGAAATATCCCTTATCCAGAGATTTAAGGTTCCTCAAGGGCCCCTTTCCAAGGCCAGAATGCAGTGCAGGGAAACTGTACTTCTCCCTTCTGTTTGTCCCCAGGCTACTTGAGAGATGTATTGCTTTTTTGCCAAGGACCATACTTGCTCCAGAGATGAAGTAACTCTTCCAAAGATGCCATTCCTGCCTGATCCTTATCCCAGGATAGACCTTCAGGGGACTTAGAATTTTCCCTTTCCTGGGTGGGAGAACAAGGAAACTGTTTCTGCATAACTCCACTGTAGTAAACTTAACCTAGTTGTGACTACCTAAAAGCATCTTTCTGCTCCATGGAAAATAGTTACTGACTCTTTTTTATAAATGCCCATTGTGAAAACATTTACTTCATTTCTTAAGGATTCTCCAACACAATGACCGATATAGAGAAGCTCCATTCAATGGATCTTCAGTTGGCACAGATGATAGCCTTCTACCACTGAGAAATACAATGCAAAAAGGCAAGGATAGTAAAGAATCAGTTCTTTTCATTGGACAGATATAGCTTTCTTCTATGTCTTTACTAGTTTTTAACTGAAGATTAATTTAATACTTGGAAAAAGTTTCTCTTTAATGTTCCTCTAACATAAGTTCATATATAAAAATGTTTCATAGAATAATAGAGCTAATATTAGAATGGGCCTTAGAAGCCATCGAGTCCAATCTCCTCACATCATGTATAAGGATACCCAGGAAGTTCAAGTGAATAAGCCAAGGTAATAGTAAGCTGTAGAGGCAAGATCTGAATCCAGGTTCTCTGACTTCATAGCCAGCATTCCTTCTATTATACCATCCTACTTTCTATTCTCATTCTTCAAGGAGCTGTGATTTTGTTAATGTCTTTTTTCACTCCCCAAAGCAGAAGATAGTATCTCTATGACTGAGTCCATGATGTTTGAGGGTTACAGTGGCTGAAAAATGTGGCATCCAATGGCCAAATTTGATGATGTGCATTTCCAAACTTAGGCTAGAATTTGGAGACTAGACATTAGGCTTATTAGGCTTATCTCAAAGGCTTAATAGTTTAGTAAGCTCTGGTTGAGACACTCTTTCTACCAATGCAGATAAATTAACATTTATTTGCTCTGCAACTTAGAGTCTTAGAAAGCTGTCTGGGGTACTGAGAGTTAAGTGACTTATCCAGTATTTCATAAATTGGTCTTGAACTCATGTCTTCCTGCTTCTGAGGCAATTTCTCTATCCAATTGGACTGTGATGTCATGCTCTCTTACTCCATATATGTGCATATATACGACTTGTGTATATGTGTGTGTGTGTGTGTGTGTATGAGTGTATGATAGAAGCCAGACTCCTTTAATCTGATTTATTATTATACATAATGATAACTGTATTAAAATTGCAGGTGATCCAAAGGACAATGGATTGATTTGTGGAGGGTGTAATGAAGTTGAAGCATATTACCAACCAAAAATTGAGCACCAAAAGTTGCTTGAATGTCATCACCAAAAAGATGAATGGTAGAAGAGGAAATGGATGGGTTTTGTAGTGACAATAAGGTATGACAGGTGGACAGCCCATATGCTCAACTGATATCCACATAAAATTAAGAAACCTAGAGGAAGGTTTTCAGCATATTGTGTGGACTTCTTCCTTTCCCATCTCCCCCTGCCCCACCAATGGCTTATGGAAGTATATGGATAAAACTTGCAAAAGATAAGAATTTGTGGTGGATAGGTGATCTTTTGCAGTATTAAAGGGAGTGTCTGCATTGACGTGATCACACCTCTAGTAATGACTGGACCAAATTAACTAGTCATTTAAGATATACTGGCCACTTTTTTTCATAAAGCAAACATGTATTTTCTAACAGTTTGAAGAATATTTTTTCCCCTTCAAGGAGATCTGATGCTGCCCAGGTCCCAGATAGTAGATCTGACCTGTTTCTATCATTTTGGTTTTCATTTTGTGAGTAACTCCTCCTTAATAAAACTGACTTGCTTTATTGTCTTGTGACATCCATGTTTGCCTCTATTAGGCCTTTAGTATTCTGAACTATCCTAAGTCTATATTAACACAGAAGGTGAACTCAGCTTAAAATGTATCATACAACTTTAAGGCTATATGTGTATGTATAATAGAGGCTGCCACCACATTGTAGTAGGGATCTGATGGCTATGGGATATTTTTTTAATGGAAGGAGGAATAATGAAGGAAAAAGTTGGATTGGTTGATGTTCTCAGTGCACCATAAAGAAAGAAGAGTTAGAGAGGAATAATAACCTTATTTTATGCTTTTGTAAAGAGTTTCAGCTTTTGCCTGCGCTGTTGCTACTCTACTCATTAATTCAACAAACATTTATTATACAACCATTTAGCTATATATCAGGGAAGGACTGAAGTTCATATAGGGCATAGCCCCTTGCTCTCACATAATTTGCAGTCTTGAAGGGGGATAAGATGTAAAGAGAGATAACTATGATAAATATATGTGCTAAGTGCATTGTAGATTTACAAAACAAAATGGTGCTATTTAAGGGGTGAGGGAGGTGCCTGGGGAAACTAGGAAAGACCTTCAGAAGGGGAAAGTGACAATTAAATTGAGCTTTAATGGATGGGTAGAATTTCAGTAAGTGAAGATGGTGAGGAAGGACATTATAGTATGAGCAAAAGCGCAGAGGTAGGAGGGTGAGGGCATATTTAGACAGCTGAGTACAATTTAGTCTGACTAGCTCACAATGTGGACAGGGGAGTAACATGAAATAATCCTGAAAGATGTAAGCCACTGTCATTGTGAAGGTCTTGAATGTCAATGTCAAGCAGAATATGCACTTTTCCTGGGTAGGCAATCAGAAGCCTTGGATGTTTTTTGATTGAGGAGTGACACATTCAGATGTATAGAACAGGAAGTCTATCCCAGTAAGGGTACAAAGAATGGATTGGGAGGCAGGGACAGAGAGTGGGAATGGGAACATCTATAAAGAAGGTGCTAAAGACATTTTAGGTTGGTAACACTGATGGCCTGTAGTAGGTTGGTGAGAGATGCTACTGGAGAGAAAATAGATATGACTTAGTGATTGACCAGATATGAGAGATGAAAGAATTGGAATGATCAAAGATAATCTAATTTTTTTAAATGGGAGACTGGAAAAATGGTGGTACCACAGAAAGCAAGAGTGAAATAAGAAAAAGAACAGGGGTAGGGAAAAATATATGGTCAGAGGCAGCATGGAAAGTAGATAAAGAGCTGGGCTTAGAATCAGAAAGACCAGTGTCTAATTCCTATCTAAGGAACTTACTAGCTGCATTACCCCGATCAAGTCATTTTAAACTCTGTGTGAGTCAGGCAACTCTCTAGGATTTACATGCTTTGGTAGAAAAATATGCCTATACAGGGAGGTGTCATGCTGAAAGAAATTACAGATCTTTGGTGGATTGGCACTGGCATATATGGGCTAACTAGGGTAGTGGGGCTTATTAACTAGTGAATATAGTTGGTATGGGGATATCCAATAAAGTCCTGGGCTCAACAACTGAGTCCAATAGTATTTCTGTCTCAATGGCTGTTGTGGCCTTGACCAATATTTGTTGGTTAGTTGTAGTTTGTGCCCTGTAACAGTGAAAAATAGGGTCAGACTAGTAAAGTAAGTTTAGATTATTAAGGGTCCTGAAAGTTAGGCAAAAGAGTTTGTACTTGATTCATTAAATAATGGAGAGCTTGTACAGGTTCTTCAGGACAAAAGTGACAATGGTGAAAGTGATATTTTAGGAAGGTTTTGTTAGATATGGCACGCAGATAGGTACACAGATAGGTATGTGTAGGCAGAGATAATAGTTAAATGGGCCAGTTAGGAAGCTGCTATAATAATTTAGGTATGGGATAATGGGACTCTGATGGACCAAAGTGGTAACAATGGGTATCATAAGAATCATATCCCTATCACAAATCCTCCTCCTGGTGTGTAAAGCCCCCTTCCATATGGCTTCCACTTGTCTTTCTGGTTTAATTTCAAATGACTTCCTTTGCAGACAGTCCATTACAACTAGATTGACCTCTTTACGTATCTGTGATACTTTACCTCCTCACTCTGTGCTTTTGGTCATGGTGTCCTTGATGACTGGCATGGACTACTTTCTCAACTTCACTTTGTAGGATCCTTAGTTTCCTCAAAGCACAACTGAGGTAGTTTCCTGATCTCTTCTCCCTCCCCATCTATCACTACCTCTCACCCTCTGTCTCTTGAAATTAGTACTTTGTAATCACTTCTTTCTGTAGATGGATTTCCCCAACAAAATGTAAGCTCTTTAATGACAGTTGCTTTTTTTTAAATCTTTGTACCTTTCACAAAGCAAGCACTTAGTAAATTCTGTTGAATTAAATTGAAAGGGAGAGATCTATCCATGGGATAGGATAAATCATATTTAAATAACACTTTAATTTTTCCAAAATAGTTCCTCTCAACAATCTTGTGAGATTGATAATACAGATATTATCATACCCATTTTATACATCAGGAAATTGAGACTGAGAAAAGTTAAGATCTTCACCTATGGCCACAAAGTACTATAAGCTAGTTAAGATAGTATTGTAAAGTGGTCAAAAGGGAGCAGGGGCTGTACTCACAGTTTCAGGGCTAAGAGGAGCACTAGTGCTTACAGCAGCAGAGAAGCAGGGGCCTTTCCTGGGTATATACCAGTGCACAGAGCAGGACACCAGTGACCACACCTCTCTCTGGATCACACCATCTTGGAAGCACTGAAAACCTTCAGACCCCCGGAATTAGCTCTGAAAACAGCAGCATGGAAAAAGCCTGAAGCTTGGGGCAGTACGTCCCCATTGTGAACAGAGCCCAACTTAAACATAAAGTTCAAAGTCAAGAAAAAGACTGAAAAAGTGAGCAAACAACAACAAAATAAAAGAACTTGATCATAAAAAGCTACTATGGTGGCAGGGAAGACCAAGACAGAAACTAAGAAGAAGAGAATAAAGTGAAAACAGCCATAAGTAAAGCCTCAAAGAAAAATGCTAATTGGACATAAGGCAAATGAGAATTCCTGAATGAATTAAACAAGAAGATAGGAGTGCTAGAGGAAAAATTCGGAAAATAAATGAGAGTGATACAAGAAAATTATGAAAAAAGAGTTAACATCTTGATAAAAGATGCACAAAAATATTGAATAAAATAATACTTTAAAAATAGAATTGACCAGAGGCAGCTAGGTAGCACAGTGGATAGAGCACTGGCCCTGAAGTCAAGAGGACCTGAGTTTAAATCTGGCCTCAGACCAGACAGTTGACACTTACTAGCTGTGTGACCCTGGGCAAGTCACTTAACCCCAATTGCCTAAAAAAAAAAAATAGAATTGACCTAATGGTAAAAGAAGCATAAAATTCACTGAAGAAAAGAACAAACACAATAGGCCAAATATAAAAGAAGGTACAAAAATGTACTGAAGAAAACAACTCCTAAAAAGCAGAATAGGCCAAATGGAAAAAGGGGTACAAAACCTCATGAATAAAATAACTTCTGAAAAATTAGAATTGGACAAGTGGGAGCTAATGACTCCATGAGACATCAAGAAACAATAAAACAAAGTGGAAAAAAAAACTGAAAAAAATAGAAGAAAATGAGAAATATCTCATAAAAATATAACTGACCTGGAAAATAGACTGAGGAGAGATAATTTATGAATTATTGGACTACTGGAAGGTCATGATAAAAAAAATGAGCCTAGACATCACATTTCAAGAAATTATAAAAGAAAGCTGCTCTAAATCTTATCCACAGGGTAAAATAAAAATTGAAATCATCCACAAAATGAAAACTCTCAGAATGATATTATAGCCAAATTCCAGAGCTCTGAGGTCAAGGAGAAAATATTGCAAGTAGTCATAAAGAAACAATTCAAATATCATGGAGCCACAGCCAGGATCACAGATGTTAAAGGAGGCACAGAGCAAAGAGCACCAGGTCTGCAGTCAGGAAGACCTGAGTTCAAATCCAGCCCCAGACACTTACTAGCTGTGTGACCCTGGGCAAATCACTTAACCTTGTTTGCCTCACTTTCCTCATCTATAAAATGTGCTGGAGAAGGAAATGGTAAACCACTCCAGTATCTTCGCCAAGAAAATCCCACAAAGAGTAAAGAAGAGTTGGACACTACTGAAACCATTGAACACTAACAACATTAAAGGAGCAGAGGTCTTGGAATATGATATTCCAGAGGGCAAAGAAGCTAGGATTACAATCAAGAATAACATACCCAGCAAAACTGAGCATAATCCTTTGGGGAGGGGGATGGCAATTTTATGAAATGGAGGACTTTCAAATGTTCCTGATGAAAAGACCAGAGCTGAATAGAAAATCTGACATTCAAAAAGAAGACCCAAGAGAAGCATAAAAAGGTCAACATGAAAGAGAAATCAAAAGGGGCTCAATAAGGTCAAACTGTTTACATTTCTCTATGGGAAGATGATTCATGTAACTCTTAAGAACTTTATCATTATTAAGACAGTTAAAAGGAGTCTACATAGACAGAGAGCATGGGATGAATCAATTATGTTGTAATAATCTCCAAAAAAATGAAGGGGTGGGAAAGAGGCATGCACTGGGAGAAAGGAGAAGTAGTAGAATGGGGGGAATTTTCTAATGTAAAAGAGGTGCATAAGGAAGAGCATTTACAGTGGAGGGGATAAAATGAAAGATAAAAGAATAAACAGATGAAAATGGGATAGAGGGAAATACCTAATAATTATAACTATGAGTGTGAATGGGATCAGCTCACCCATAAAATGAAAGCAGAAAGCAGAATGGACTAGAAACCAGATTCAACAATATGTTGTTTATAAGAGACACACTTGAAACAGAAAGATACACACAGGATTAAAACAAGGGGCTGTAGTAGAATCTAATATGTTTCAGCTGAAGTTAAAAAAGGAAGGGGTAGCAAAGATGATCTCAGGCAAAGCAAAAGCAAAAATGGACCTAGTTAAAAGAGATAATCAAGGAAACTACATTTTGCTAAAAGGTACTATAGTCAATGAAGTAATATCAAATTTTTTTATAGAAAGTTTCTCTGATAAAGACCTTATTTCTGAAATATAAGGAGAACTGAGTCAGATTTATAAAAATAAGAACCACTCTCCAATGGATAAATGGTCAAAGGATAGGAACAGGACTTTTTCAGAAGAAGAAATAAAGAGTATCTATAGTCATATGAAAAATGCTCTAAATCACTATTGATTAGAAAAAGGCAAATTCAAAGAACTCTGAGGTACCACCTCACACCTATCAGAAATGACAAATTCTGGAAGGGATGATGGAAAATAGGTATGCTAATGAATTGTAGGTAGAGTAATGAACTGGTTCAACCATTCTGGAGACCTTAACCATTCTTGGAACTATGCTCAAAAGGCTATAAAACTGTGCATGCCTTTTTGACCCAGAAATACCACTACTAGGTTTGTATTCCAAAGATATCAAAGAAAAAGGAAAAAGTGTACAAAAATATTTCTATCAGCTCTTTTTGTAGTGGCAAAGAATTGGAAATCAGGAAGATTCTCATCAGTTGAGGAATAGCTGACCAAATTGTGGTATATGATGGTGAGGGAGGACTACTGTGATATAAAAAATCATGAAGGGATGGTCTCAGAAAAAACATGGCAAGAGCTATATGAACTGATGCAAAGTGAAGTGAGAAGAACTGGGAGGTCATTGTGTACAGTAACAACATTGTGTAAGGATGATCAACTGTGAAAAGCTTGGCTACTCTGATCAATATGATGATCTAAGACAATTCCAAAGGACTCATGATGAAAAAATGCTATCCATCTTCAGAGAGAAAACTGATGAATTCTGAGTGCAAATTGAGGTATAACTTTCCCACTTTTTTTGCTTTTATTTTTGATATAGCTAATATGCAATTTTTTTGCATGATTTTATTTGTATAGTTGATATATTGCTTGCCTTCTCAGTGGGTATGGGAGGGAGCAAGAAAATTTGGAAATCAAAAGAAAATTGTTTATTAAAAATAAACAATAAAAATTTTAAAAAATATAGTATTGTAATATAGGTTAAGATGTTTATCTAAGGACTCATAGTAAGCTAATAAGTATTAGTGTGGGGTTTGAACACAGGCCTCCTAACTTCACTGCTTAGTGTATTTCCCAGTACATTAAGCTGACTGACACAAGATAAGGGGAAAGGATGGATCATAATTTTTCCCGAGACTTTTAATCAGAGTGAGTGAACCAACTGTCAGCCCCAGAGCCTTCTAACTCAGGACATTTGGATCAGAATTGTGGTATAGTCTAAAGTTCCATTAGCATCACTCTGAGCCTTTGCTAAAAATTATGAGTCACCTGCACAGCCAACTGATGTCTATTTAACATATCCAAACTGTTAACTCTAAGCCAGGCCAAAAGCTGACACCAAGATCCCAAAGCTGACACCAAGGTCCCAAAGCTCACAAGAGCTGAAGAGTAGAGAATGAGCTCTTGGAGGCTTAGAACTGCCTGGGCAGCTTGAGACCAGCCCTGTGTCACTACTGTCACCTAATCCTAGAGCACTTTCATGACAGTTACTTTGAGAGATTTCACTCAGAAAAGCAAAGATCAAAAAGGTTCATAGGGTTTGGTTTTATTTTGACTTGTGAGATTTAAAAAATAGAAGTGGACTGCTTTTCATGTTCCTTATGATATTTTGATATATGTACTTAAATGTGACTATCAGCAAGTATTGCATTATCCAAAATCACATAGGACTGGGAGCCTAAGTCTCTACCATGGTTATAAAGGATAATACCTTATCCAACTATCTATTTATCTTTCTGAAAAAGCAATTTAGTTATTATTCCTTTATTATTATTATTAGTATTATTTTTAGCATTTTCTTTTAATACCTACCTGCTGTGCTTTGGAAAGGTATTCCTCCATAGCAGGTGTTACCGTGATGATTTGCACATCCTCTGATTCAGGAGTAAAGCTCATGTCTGTTTAAGTGTTCCACTAATTGGTTGTCTGGTGACTCAGATTGCATTTAGCTATATCATTGACCATTCCATAAATTGTTCCAGGAGCCAGAGAATTACTTATTACTATTGTTATTATTACTATTTGTTATTATTCTCTGTCATGAATAGTGAATAGAGTTCTGGACTTGTAGTCAGGAAGACTTGAGTTTGAATCTGCATCAAACACTTACTAGCTGCGTGACCTTGGTAAATTGTATAACTTCTCTCAGCCTTAATTTGCCTATCTGTAAAATGGGAAGAACAATATCTACTTTACAGGGTTTTGTGAGGATCAAATGGAATAATATCTACTAAGAACACTGCAAACCTTAAAATTCTTGGACACCTCCCAGATTCCATCTGGTCTGCTTGACTGTAGATGGGAATCAATAAATCTATTGCTCTCAATAAAATGAAAGACTATCAGGCCTACCATATATTCTGCTTCTATAGCTTGCAGATCTTCCAGGGAACTGTCATCTAATCTACTGATGAGTCCTAAGGACTCCTGGATCTGACTGTTAGACCTGCCACTGAACCCTTGAGACTTCTGAGCCTTTCCATATGCTCTTCAGCTGAACTTTCTTTTATATGCTTTCTTTTTAATTAGAGTATGAGCTCCTTGGGATCAGAGACTATCTTGTTTTTTCTATATGTCCTTCCATAGCTTAGAACAGTGCTTAACAGATAGTAAGCATTTTAACAAATATGTTTTCATTCATTCATTTGCCCTTATTTTTATTTCAGCAGCTGCTCCAGATGCAAGTAGATATGACTTGTAAATCAGAAGACAAAAGAGATTTAGACTTTCAGCGTTTCTTAACAACTTTATTATGTAACTGAATGAGGATCCAATAGAGGCAGGGGGAGCTTCCAACTGAAGCCTTTCTTAATCTTGACAATTGCTGGTGCCCTTCCTCCTAAAACACACAGTATTAAACTGTTTTGCATTTATTTGTGCTTTTAAAATATTTATTTGTACATATTTATATATGTACTTGTCTCCCCACTTTGAATTGTTTCTTGAGAGTAGGGATTGATTCATTCTTTGTATTTGTATTCTTACCTCTTGGCACAGTGGCTAGCAAATAGTAGACCCTGAATTTTTGATTAATGGATTGATTCTTGAAAGGGTTGAAATGAATATTTGAAGTGAATATTCAGTATAGTTATTATTAGGCGACAGAAATGCCAGAAAAAGGACACAAAAGATAATTCCCAATATTCTGTCCTTTACAACCCAATGCCTCTAGTTTATCATGTCCTTTGGTAAATTAATTTAATCCACATTCCAAAGCAATGGACGGTCTTTTCCTATAATTAGAAATATTAGTGTTATTAAGTTTTAAAGACAATACTTTGTCAGGTACAGTAAATGAACTCATTAAGATTACAGGTTAATTTACACTACACCAATCTACTCAACTTTCAAATGGAGCTAACATTAATGTGGGATAATAATTTGCTTCTTTTTATATTCCCTAGGCTCAGAGGCATTAAAGCAGTGGGATCATGCTCAGGGATCTGGTTCAAATGAAGAATTAAGGTGTACCTCTCTTTTCCTATAAATGTTATTATACTAAATTACAATAATGGCACAACAGCTACTTACCTGAAGGTAATGACATGGCCTCAAGGCTGGCTTAATTTCCTGATGGACCAGAGGCTTATCTAAGTTCAATGAACTCTTTCGGTAAGCTTCTTTTGCCTGGCTTACTGTGAGAGTCGACCAGGAACTCCTTTTCATGTATTTCCCATCAGGGGTCATAGCTAAGCCTTCACATGCAGAGCATTTCATGTCATTATTACTTTTTGAAGTCTTTAGGGAGAGATCCCCAAAGTGGCTCTGGAGAGCTTCAGGGTAGCAGTGGGAGATATGATCCACATGGTGTCGATTCACCACACTGGGTGTTCGATAAGTGCTATCACTGTCCAAATTGTCATCAGAGCTCCACCAACTACTCATCCCAGATTTATGCTTAGTTTCAGGCTTTCGCTCCTTGCTTTTGCTCCTTTTACTATGTTTAGGATGGCCATGATGATGATCATCCCCTCTACTGTCACTCTTGGTCCCATTGACATTACTTTTGGAAGAGCCTTCTAAAGAATGAGACTTGGTAAAAAGCTTCTGAACTGAATGGACAAGGTGTCGTATTCTCCCTGGGCTTTCACTCCGTTGTTCTGCAGCAGTTGAAGTCCTCTGATACTGTAAAGTGTGGAATCCATCCCTGTGTAGAGGAAGCTGTTTCTCAAACTGGTCCAAAAGATTGGCAGGGATCCGATTGATTTTAGTGCTAGTGTGAGACATGGCACAGTCGTCCCTTGTATCATAATGTGAGCTGTAATGCATTCTGGGAAAAGTGCTACTGGACATATGATCGCCCATCATCATGGGCATCATCATACATTCAGAATGGATGGAGCTCCGTGGTGAGCAGCGATGGTGATCCATGGGACAACTCTCTGTAGGGCTAAGCAGGTACGATTGCCTTGGCTCCTGCCCATGGTGAAGGTGGTCGTGCGTGTGTTCACAATCTTCAGGGGGTGTTAAGCCACAGGTATGACCGGAACATAACTGTGGTTGATTTCGACTACTGGATAATCCTTTCATATTCCTTGGAGCAGGAGAGTATCTCTCTTCATTGAAGTGCTGGGTTGGTGACCATGAGTACTGTTGATCTGTTGACAAAAGACAGAAATATTATTAAAGATCTAATATTGGTGGAAATCTTAATTAGTTTTGAAAATGAGCCACTTGGAATCAGGTATATAAATTACTGTTTTATCAGTTAAGGTTCTTTTCTATTTGGGAACACAATGGTCTCCAAGGTTATAATCACTTTTTTGTTGTTGTTTTGTACCTACTAGTTGTTCCAAGGGATGTTGTTATTCTAAACATTAAACTTTCAATTCCTACATGGTAAAATTTCTATTGGATTCTTGATGCTTGTAGTAACTACAGATAATAAATTAAAGTCATTTGGGAAAATGACCAAAAAATGACCAAAAAAACCACAAAATTTTGGTAAAATCCTCTAGCAAATGCTTCAGTTTGATTAGAAATATATTCCTCAGGTTTTTGTGCACTAAGACTTAATATTTTGAAGACAGCATTTCAGATTGTATAATTATATTTGTAGAACCCTAGATTTAACCCCTGTGCAAAAATGATAGTAATAATAATTGACGTTTTTAAAACACTTTTTGGTTTTCAAGGCACTTTATATACACTATATCAATTGAAGGTCAAAACAACCCTGTAAGCTAGATAATACAGGTATGTGTTATACAGATGTGCAGACAACCCTGTAACTACTCAAAACTGCCAAACATTATCTCTTCCACCCCAAATATTCTCTTTTCACACTAAACAGCCATCATTCATCTCATGGAGTTAGTATCTCATAAGAACATGCTATATTCAGAACCTGTTGACCTTCAGACTATCTATAGACGTAGTTTAGGGTTCTTTAAGCAAAGGTGTTGAGATGTCCACAGTTCATCAGAGCAGCATCAAATTTCATGTTTGAATTTCAGATGGCCACCTTTTTCAGTTTCAGTCCTAGGTTGGATCTTGGCTCCAAGTAGGAAGACAATAATAAGTGAAAAAAAGAAGGAAGGCAGAAAGAAATGAAAATCTGAGAGAAAGCAGAGCCTCCTCAGGTAGACCAGGTAACTATTTGTCTGCCATTCAGGTTGGAACATCAAACCCCTGACTGCATAGCCCATCCTTCTTACCTATTGCTTATCTGTTTTTTCCCTGTACTCCTAGAGGAGGCCAACTCCCCAGAATCATCTAATCAAAATATCTTTACAATTGTAAAGATCAACATGAGAAGTAGCTGTGGCATGGTAGAAAGAACAGCAGCCTGAATCAGAAAACCTGAATTCTAGACTTGGCTTGTCATTTGCTAGCCTATTTCTTCACCTGGAAAATGGAAATAATAATGCTTATATACTCCATCTCATAACAGAGGAAAAATTCTTTGAAAATTGTGAAGTGCTATAGACATGTAAGATATTATCATCTAGTCTAACCCACTCCTCAAAACAGGAATCCACTTTACAACATCCAATCTTCGAATACTTCTACTGACATATAGAGCATCACAATTCACTTTTGGATAGCTCTAATTATTAGGAATTTTCTTATCGTCACTGAGATAAGGAATCTCTAGATTTAACATGTCATTTCTAATCTCTGTGTACTGCTACAGGTCAGTGAGCATGCACTCTCTCCTTAGAGCTGCCTTTCAAAATGCCTTCCATCCTTCAAGGCCCATCTTAGGTGTTCCCTCTTTCATTTTGCCTTCCCTGGCATCCCTTTCCCTCAACTGAAAGTGATCTCTACCTTCCCAAATTTTCACAGAGTACTTTGTCTACTTCTCTGCTTTGCACCAATGTTCTCAGTTTCCTGTGTGTTTTTGTTCAGTCATATATGACTCTTTGTGATCAAATGGACTATAGTGTTCATGGGGTTTTCTTGGTAAAGATACTGGAGTGGTTTGCTATTAATCCAGTGGATTAATAGAGGTTAAGTGACTTGCCCAGGGTCACACAGCTAGTAAGTGTCTGAAGCCAGTTTTGAACTCAAGTTTTCCTGACTCCAGGCTAAGCTCTCTATCCACTGAGCCACCTAGGCAAACAGAGGTTAAGTGACTTGCACAAGGTCACACAGCTAATAAGTGTCTGAGGCCAGATTTGAACTCACATCTACCTGATTCCAGGCCCAATATTCAATCCACAGAGTCATCTAGCTGGCAGTTTCCTGTATACATATTATAAAAATCTCATGTCCCAGTAGAAGGTAGCTGTAATGAGGAAGCTTTAATGGAACTGTGACTGTATGGTGCCTCTAATATTTATATTTCTAAATCATTTACTGGCCCCTACTTTAAGAAATGGGCACTGGATGCTTAAGTCCTGCCTGTGCAGTGAGGCAAATCTTGCTTTCCTCCCTTACTTCTTCCTTCTGTCCATCTGATTTGTTACTTTTTTTCTCTTTCCCTTGTTAGAAGCAATATAGCATAATGGGTAGAGAGCTGGCTTGAGAGCCAGAAAGACTTGGGGTTACATCATAGATCTAAAACATATTGACTATGTGACCTTGGGAAAGTTATTAAACCCTTCAGTGCTTTAGACAAGTCTCTAAGACCACAAAGTGCAGAGAGGTTGGTTACCTGTGTGGGCAGAGGGTTTCCCCATTTGGATGTTCCCCTTATCAATGAAATCCTAGGTCTAGTCTTGTCCCCTTATCTTTTCCCAGCCCTAATCATATTTCAGACCTGCCTCAGCCTTGCTCATGATTTTGACTTCTTCGTCGTACTCTGCTTGGTGGTAAATATGGTCACCCTTTTGTTTTATTGAATTGTTAACTCTCAGCAAGACTTTATGAGTTTTAAATAGGCCAGAATCTAACTTCATTGGTTTCAACATAGCATCAGAAGTTTTGACCTCACCTGTTATGAAACATACTGTCTTGATTAAGTCAGACATTATCTATTATAGCCCATTGAGTTGGTCCAGGCTGAGACCAACTTCACATACAAAAGCCCATTTTTTAAGCCTCAACATTCTCTGGGTGATGTGATATAGCTGTGAATCCTGCAACACCATGATTTCAGAAAAAATGAAAATTGTGAGGTGATCAAATGGCAATAGAAAGACATAGGCCTTAAACTAAGCAGAATATAGTATGTGTGCATACCTACAAAATGAGGTGAGCTGGTTATTCAGTGAGGGCTGGTGACAATTCAAGGTCTACACCGGTCCTCTCAAAATAAAATGCACAGGGAGGTCATAGTCATACTGACTAGCTCTTCTATGGAAGTTTGATTGGAGGACCTAGATAAGAAATGCACACTACAACATGAAGGTGGAGCTGGGTGTGCTGGTGCAGCCCTATAATTCCTATTCCAAAGAAGGCTGAGGCTAGAGGGTCATGAGCTGAGAAGCTCTGAGCTACAGTAGGCTAAGTGATCAGGTTTGTGGACTAAGTTTAAAATGGTGATCCCTCAGCAGTGGGGAGTCATCAGACTGGCTGGGGGATGGCTGGGGGATGGCTGGAGTGACCTAGAACTGGTCAGAAATGGAACAGTTGAAGTCGCTGTTCCTGTGAATGGCCACTTTACTTTCTAGCTTGGGTAAAATTGGGAGACCCAGTCTCAAAAACAAAACAAAATGAAGCAAAAAAAATAAAAATAAGGGTAGGTGGTGATTTGTACTGGTGGATGGAATACCCAGATTGCTGAGGTGACAGATTTGTTAAAATATTGAATATAATTTTTTGTTTTGTTCTGTGTTTAGCAGTGAGGCACATAGTAGGTACGTTAGAGGTCATTGGATTCAACCTTATAATTTTCTGAATGAGGAAATTATATTTGAGAAGGATTATGTGATTAAGACCAGTCAAGAGTGTATGGGGGATGGGATATGGGAGGAGCAGTGCAACTTTATTTGTCTTGATTAAGGAAAGAATGTGTTACCACCTGATTTCATTTATAAAGGAGCTGGGATGTGATTCCTTACCCCCAGCTCAGTTGATTTGGTTGTAGCAGAATGTAGTTATAGATGATAAGGTTTTAATCTGTTAATAAGGTATAACACCTTGGGGTCTCTTTATGAGGTTCAAACACCTCTCTATCTGATTCAGGAAGGGAATAATGTGATTGGCTGAGCAAACAAATTAGCTAGGTCTCTGGGGACTTTAAATAACTATACCCTGGATGAATTTCAGCTGTTTGAGAGAAGTCAGTCAATGCTGGAGTAGATGTGGAATGACATCAGTTTGGAAGGGTAGGAGAGAGAATTTCTCTCTTTCTGGCCCCAGCCTTCTCACAAGCCCTAGCACCTAGCAGTTGATTTACTCAGCCAGAAGAAGCCACTCCATCTAATAGTTGAACAGTCAGTTCCAGAGAATTTTAAGTCCGGGTAAGGGGGCAGAGACACATGCTCTAGACAGAGGTGGATATAGAGAGACAGTTGTCTGACAGAGGAGCCAGCTTCAAGAAGCAGAACCCCTGGCTGTAGTGGAAGTCGGCAGGCTATGAACTCAAGAGAGAGCTAGTGCTGGCAAGTCAGAGTTAGGCCACTGAATGCACTACACAGGAAGAGAAAGGACCTCATTCCCTGCAGATGAACTTGTAAGTTGTCTTGATATGTGCGCTCCCTATATGTGTGCCTTACTAGCATTGTACCTTAAGTTTATCCCTACTCTTCCCACAGATGCTATGTGTATTCATGGAACCATGCACCTCAGGTTTTTGGGGGAATGATTTATAGCTATTATTTTTAGTGTGACTTATCAGTGAATAACTTTGCTAATAGCTGATTGTGTTATTGATTGATTCTTTTTGTTTGTTTGTTTTTTTTGGTGAGGCATCAGGGGTTGAGTGACTTGCCCAAGGTCACACAGCTAGTGACAATTGTCTGAAGCTGGATTTGAACTTGGATCCTCCTAACTCCAAGGCCAGAACTCTATCCACTACGCTACCTAGCTGCCCCCTTGGTTGATTTTTAATAGAAAACACAGCAGTGAGGGTTCCTGACCTGTAAATAATAATAGAAGTATGGCCTCACAGGGTTATTCCTAGAACCTAAGGTAACAGACACCTTTTGGTATGTCAAACTATAAATGTCAAGTTGGAGTAGTCCGGAGGTGGTGCTATACATTCATCTTCATTCATTAAACTAATCTGTGAGTAAAATACTGTGTAATCATAGAGTGGTCAGATAAAATATAGCTCCTGCCCTTATGGAGTATACAGTCTAAGAATGAAATAAAGATACAAGTACAGAAAATGAAAATATACATTATTACTTGCTAAGTATATTAGAGTATTTACAAATACAATGGTATATGAGGTGCAAAGGGGAAGATTGTTATCAATGGGGGACAAGGAATGGTTTCCTGACATAATCACATTTGAAACTGAGTTTTAAAGAATGGATTTTAAAGGTATTCATCAGAAGAGTATTGGAATAACAAACCAGGCAAAACAAACAGCAACAGTAAAGTCCCAGAGGCTACAGAAGGTAAGGGCATGTTCAAGTGATAGGAAGCATAGATTGAATGGAGGGGAGTTATGTAAGATTAGGTTAAAAAAGTAAGTTGACATAGCCTAGAGAGCATTGCATGGCTGACAAAGAAGTTCATTTAGAAGGTAATAGGGAGGCACTGAAGACTTTTGAACAGAGAAGTGACAGAGGTAAGAAAGATGTGTGGGAAGTCAGGGAGAGAATTGAGGTTATGTGATCTATTAGTAGTTCAGTCAAATTCACTCAATGAGCAGTTATTAAGTGCCTAGTACATACCAACCATTGTGCTAAATGCCAGCAATACAAAAAAGAGGAAACAGTCTCTGAACTCTGCGTTTCCAATGTAGACTGAAGAGATGTTCATATATAGATTTAAATAAAGAAGATACACTGTCATTTTAAGGGGGAAGCAGTAGTGTTTTCAGGGGAAAGGGATCAGGAAAGGCATCATGTAGAAGGTGGCCCTTCAACTGAGTCTTTAAGGAAGTGAGAGATTTTAAGAAGTTAAAGTGAGGAGGAGGAAGTGTGTTCCGGACAAGGAAGACAGGTAGTGTAAAGCCAAGAAGGCAGGAGATGAAGTGTCAGGTAGGAGGTTATTTCTGTAGTACAGATGGGTGGTAATGAAGACCTATATTAGAGTGCTGGAAGTAAAAACAGAGGAGAGGACAAATGCTAGAGATACTGGGGAAATGGAATTGGCAGGGTTTGGTAAGTGATTGGATATAAGATGTGAGGAAAAGGAAAGGGTCAAAAATAATCCTCCACTTACCCACAATAAGAAACTGAATGAATAGTGGTACCAGAGATACAGATAGTGAAGTCAGCAGGAGGTGCACATTTGAGGGAGAGATAATGAGTTCAGTTTTAGACAAGTGGGTGGATATGGAGCAGGACTGCAGAGACCTAAATATAGTTAGTTAGATGAGTTTGCATTCAGTCATGGGCCACTTGAGCTCAGTACCAGAGGGTAGAGTTTCAAAGCTGAGGGAGTGAAGCATTGTTTTGTGGTAAGGAAAACAGTGCTGTTGAAGGTTGAGTAGTAGTAGGGCAAATGGCAAAAAATCCTTAGATGTCCAGGAAGGATGGGATGGAATGGGAATTGGGCCTCTTTTAAGCACCAGATGATAGAACTACAGGTTTTCGCTTCATCCCCTCACTCACCTGACTATAACCCTGTTTGTCTCCTAGGATGGTTCCCAGAGGGGCCCTTTGGCCTCTGAGTTTGGGGCAATTGCCCTGAGATTTGACATACCCCCAGGAATCATTCTAATTAAGCCTAACTCTCTCTTGGAAATATAAGATGCTATGTGAATGATGAAATAAGTGACAAGAGCTATATATACACATTAAACAATGCCTATCCCTATAATCTAGTGCTGGCAGTCAGCTACTAGGGGATCAGAATTATAAGGAAGATACTGACTTTGACTAATTTCTAAAATCAGTAATAGCTACCTGGAAAATGTGATTGACAATGGGAAACATTAGTATTCCTAAATGCATCCAGAGACAAGTAGAACACAGGTGCTCTGCTGTTTCCTAGGTCAAGGGCAGTCCTTCAGTTCCATCCTTTTGTTAAAAAACTCATTCCCAGATCTGAGGGAAATGAAGCCATTTCTGCTGAGAGCCTCACTTTATCATGTTTCCAGATGCTTAGACAATTCCATGGCTATAGCCAAAAGGTAATCATGACTCTGGGCTTTCCTTTGTAATAGTCAGATTATAGCTAGAGCTGCCATACTGTAGTCAGGATCATGTATTTAGACAGGCTTCTCTTATATTTTAATGTAATTAAGAGCAAATTTTCAAAGGACATTCAATATTTGACTGAAAAATAACAAAGACCATTTCTGTAACAAAAGCAGAAAAGTCATCAACCTATTTTCTTCTACTTTATTTTATCATTAATACATAATTTTAAACAATTTCAGTCTCACATCATATTAAAATGGAAGCTCATTATTGCTCCCCACAAGTATCCTATTTCTTTTGGGCCAATGTTTTAGCCTAGAAGCTATAGTATGAATATAGCTACTGAAAAGAACAGTATGAAAGATGAAAGTTTAACTGAAATGAATTAAATTTGATTAGACAATGCAGTGATAACCCATTTCTATTTTCAATAGGAAGGCCCAAATTCCCATATGAATGTAAGGGAACCCTCTCTTAAATACCCTCACTTAAAACATAATAATCATAACCACAAACATGAAAATATTACATTGTAGATAATAAGAAAATAAATAAGGGCTTTTATTATCATATCTAAAAATATTTGATGCATTGTCTAAGGAATTTGGGAATTTATTTGAGAGGCAAAAGAACTGGGCTTCAATTCTAGATTTCTTTTTACTAGCTTGTATCCTTACCTGCTGTGAAACCAATAGCAATTAACCTTAGCTCTCCAATTTGGTCACCTGTTAAATGGGGTTAATGACCTACGGACCACCTATCTCACAGACTTGTTGTGAGGAAAGTGTTATGTAAATTTGAAACCTCTATATAAATTCAAGGTGTTTTTATTAGTAAGTAGGGTCCATTATTAGGGTTCATTATTAAGACTTTCTTAAAAATGAGCTGAACAGCAATAGGCTGTAGTACACAGAAAGCTAATTCAGAGTCAAGAAGACCTGGTGTCAGGTTCTACTTCTTGGGAACACTGGCTGAATCTAAGTTGTTCCTGTTGCTCAAATGAATTAAATTTGACTTATTTCCTGTGAACTTCTGCTCCAACTCTCCTCGGCTATACAGAGAAAAGGTCATACTCTGAATCTTGTCATCACCCACCACTGTTTTACTTCCATGTTCATAAACTGCGAAATTCCTTCATATGATCATAATCTGTTGTTATTCCTCTTTTCCCACTGCCTTACAAGACCTAATCCTGTAATCATTGTGACCTCCAGTCTCTCTACCCCTCTCTTCTTTCCCAGGCCATCACTCCTGTACTGGTGACATTTTTTTCTCTTTCCTATCTTGATTTCTTGGTGAACAAATTCAACTCGACACTATCATCTTCTGTTGAGTTTTTGATTTCCTTATTCTATTGTTGTTACTCTCCTGCCAAACCCCGACCATGGATTATTCCCTTTGCCATCACACCTTTATTTACTCCTGAACAAAGCTGGAGAAAATGTCCAACTGTTTTAATTGGGTACACTATAAATTTATATTACATAATCTCAACTGGACCCTTACTTCAGGAAGGTAGTCCTTTTATGCATCTGTTCCTCCTAGTGAATTCACTATCCTTTTCACCATAATGGCTTTTCCAAACATTTTCCTCCCTCTTAAAACCTCCCATGGCTTACTCCTTCTCCTCTTTCAGCTGAGACTTTGCCTCATATTTCACTGAAAAAAGTGAGACCATTCACTGAGACCTCCCTCTTTTTCCTTCCACTCCATCTCACATAACTCAGATACCTTTCCCCATTTACTTCTGTACCCCTATTTCACATGAAGAGGTAGTACTTCTCATTGCCAGTGCAAACCCTTCCCTTTTACATATACAAGTGATTCTATGCCTTCTCAGGCAGAAAGACCTCTCAATCATTCCCACTCTCACTAATATTCAATCTTACCCTGTCTGCTGGATGCTTCTCTGCTACTTACAAACATGACCATTTGTCCTCCATCCTCAGAAAACCCTCGCTTGATCCACGCTGCTGGGGCTACAGTCCTCCTTCCAAAATGACACTAATAATTACAAATAATTGGGGACAGGAATTCACCAAGTTCCTAATCTATCTAACCATACTATTATCTAGCCCAGGGGTGGGGAACCTGAGGTCTGGAGGCCACCTGTAGCCCTCCAAGTCCTCAAATGTTTTGGGCTGCACTTGAGGACAGAGGTGGTCTCCAGGCCACAGGTTCCCCACCCCTGATCTAGCATATATATCTCCATCTGATGCACAAGCACAGCATGAGGGACTTTGGTGGCATAGTGGGGAGTGTTGGACTTTGAGTCAGGAAGATCTCATTTCAAACCCTTACTAGTTTATGTGGACCTGGATGAATCATTTAATTTATCTAAGGTTCATTTTCCTCAACTATAAAATGGGGATGCAGATAATATCTACTGCAAAGAATTATTGTTTGAATCAAATAAGGTAACCCTTAAAAAGTCCTTTGCAACTGTGAAATACTATACAAATGTTAGCTATTATTGTGGTTGTTGTCAAATGGTTTGCTGATTAACTGTCAGGCTTACTTGATGTGTTAGATAGTTGTGCTTAATTTTTAAAAATCTTTATTCTTTGTTACAAAGGATATCTCTCTACATAGAAGAGGGAGAGGGCAGCAAAGGTGATGTGAAATGACATATATCAATAAGATAAAATAAAAATGCTTTGGTAGACCTAAGTATCCTCTACTTATTGAATTCTCCTGATCAGCCAACTGAGAAACCTTTACAAAAAAGGCAATATCAGTCAGGTCTTACCTGTTCTTAATAATGTTATGATGGCTTTTTTATGATCACTGCTTCTCTAAGTGCTCACAAACAATCTCTTTAATATTATTATTCTGCCAGCAAGAGAAAGCAAACTTATTGGTCTTCACAGTCTGCAAACATCACCTTCCTTCTTAGTTTGAAAACTGGGACATTTGCCATCCTTCAGTCCACTAGTATCTTACCCATTTGAACATTCACTGACTGGCTCAGCAAGCATACTTGCTGTTTTTTTATTATTCAATGTTTTTTTTTTTTTCTTAGACCTGGTAACTAATTTATCAACAACAATTAGATACTGCTTATCTCTTCATTTATCCCAAGTTTCTATTTCTTACTATGTTGACTCTACTTCTGAGGATAAAGATCATTCTTAGGAAAACTGAAGCACAAGAAGAGATGAGTTCAGATTTTTCACAGTTGTTCATTATCATTACCCTAGATACCCCGAGCAACACTATTATCCCAGCTCTGATCATTCTTGTGGCCTCATTATAGCTAGAAACAAAGCAAAACACACAAAACTACCATTTTGTTGTTTTTAGCATTTATTGCTACTTATGGATCATTCTCAGCATTAGCTCTCCTGCCACAGTTGCAGGATTATTATACTCTTCTGAATACATCCTTACTTTCCATTGTTTCTATCTTATACTTATCTTTTAAAAATCTGAATTTGATGAATTCTTCTGACATGGGAAAAATTCTACATTCTAAAAGAAGAAATTCTAAAAAGAATTCTAAAAAATTCTAAAAGAATAATAAAAATATTATAGAAGGCATTAATATGAAAAAAGTCATAGATGATTTTGTAGAGAAGACTTCATCTTTACAGTCTCAAAAAAGAGAGTATAAGATCCTGTTGAGTATATTATTTGATTGCAGAGAAGCATTTGACCTGGTAGAGTGAAAGTAGCCTTCAAAATTGTCCTCAAACAAAGGGTCTCTCATTTTTAAGACTGTGCAAACCTACTCATAGGCACAACACAGAGATAACTCCATGCAATAACTCTCTAATTGGAGGTAACTAGGTGGCACATTGGATAGAGAACAGGGCTTGGAGTCAGGAAGACCAGAATTAAAATTTGGCCTCATATACTAGCTATGTGACCCTGGGTAAGTTACTTAACCTCTGTTGGCCTCAGCTTCCTTAAATGTAAAAATGGAGATAATAATAGCATCTACCCAACAGGATTGTTGTGTGGATCAAATGACATAATATTTGTAAAATGCTTAACACGGTGTCTGGTACCTAGTAGGTACTACGTAAATGTGTATTCCTTTCTTTTTTCCCCTAATTATCAACATTAAATGAGGCATGGAACAGAGTGATGTATGATCATCAAAGTGGTTTTTTTTTTTTTTTTTGGCCACTGCCATGGAGGATGCCTTGTATAGACGAGAGTCAAAATGAAATAGGGGTTTTCTATAGATGGAGAGGTCCATGAGATACTTCTCTTTGTGCACAAAGCCCAGAAATGCTATAGGGTTTTCACAGTGATCTCCATGATCACCCAGAAGATATCAACACAGGATGTGGATGAAGAAAGCCTATTACCCAGCTGATTAAATCATTCATTCAGTGATATATATCCTGGATAGAAAGACAATGCATAGGAAGACAAATGATGATCTGGGTCCATAATTGAATTTGTTTAGTAATGTTTTTCAATGGTGTCTCACTCTTGGTTTTTGGGTTTTTGTTTTTTTTTTTTGGCAGGGATATTGGAGTGGTTTGCTATTTCCCTCTCCAGCTTATTTTACAGATTAGGAAATTGAGACAAACAAGGTTAAGTGATGTGCCCAGGGTCACACAGCTAGTAAGTTTCTGGAGGGTGAATTTGAACTCATAAAGATGAGTTTTTCTGAGTCCAGGCCTGGTGCTCTATCCGTTGTGCCGTCTATTCACCCTCTTAATTGAATATGGGGAGGAGAAGAATTGGATTGCATTTGGGAGCTACAGCATAGATTTCACTGACTCCAAGCTGCTTCCTGATGATTTTTTAACAAAAATATTAATCTGTTAAGGATATGTAACTAGGGATTATAGATCTATGCTTTCTTAGAAAAATCAAAACCATAGGTGACGCAAAGGTGATGGAAGGGTACATGTTTGGTGTCAGTAGGCTGTAGTATAGTGACACTGACAATATAAGCTTGAGGTAAGGACCAACAAATGGATAGTCTGGGTACTAGATCATAGTCATTCAATATTAAAATAAGAAGAAGGTTTTCATTGGATCAGGAAGATCCTCTTTGGAAGATGTAGGGAGGTTTATGACAAGTATTGTATAGGGTAAAAAGACACGGTCACATTGTGATCCATATCAGTGGGTAGAGTCCCTACCCCATGGAATCATAGACATGGAAGTAAGTCAGCAGAGTGAAAGATATGTCAGGTTCTAAATATGTCCTGGCCACAGAACTGGTGTGCTTTTTGAGGACCAGCCTAGCTAGATACAGAGAGATTCCCTACTAATAGCTGACAATCTAATGATAAGTTCTTTGGCCACGGCCAACCTAAATATGAATAACAGTAATAATTATTTATCCTACGTTTATAGTGTTATAGTTTTCAGTGTGACTTGGCATAATTTCGTTTAATCTTCACTACAATCTATAGGTAGACAGGGAATGAACAATTACCTTTTGTTTACAAATCTGGAAACTGAAGTTAAGATAGGTTCTGTGACTTACTAGAGATACTATAGCTACTGGGTGTCAGATCCAGGGCCATTCATTACCTAGGTATTTTCAGTTGCTGGTAGGTAGCGTCATTGGGTCATGGGTATAGAACTTGAAGGGAGCTTGGAAATCATCTAGCCCAACCTCCTTGTTTTATAGGTTAAAAGAAAAGTGAGACCCAGAGAACTTAAGGGACATTTAAGTCAAGTGACTTGTCCATGGTCTCCAAAGTAGTAAATCATAATCCAGTGTTCTTCTTTTAACCTTTATCTGTCTTCTCAGGAACTTCCACAAAGTACATGCTTAATGAGGAAGCTAGGTAACTCTTTGCTAGAGTACTGTCCTTAGAGGCAGGAAAACCTGATTTCAAATCCTTCCTGAGACACTTTTCAGCTGTGTGGCTCTGGGAAATTCACTCAATAGCAACACTTATATAATGATTTAAGGTTTGCAAAGTTCATCTCACTTGACTCTTACAACTAAATGAGTACAAATCATTACTATGATGAGGAAACACGATGAGAGATTAAGTGACTTGGAAAGGTTCACACAGCTAGTAATTCTTTGAAGCAGGATTCAAACTCGGGTCTTCCTGACTTCTAATACTTCTTTCACTGTCACCTAGCTTCCCTCAATCTCAGTTTCCTTGCCTATAAAATGGGGATAATGATGGCTCTTACCTTGAAGGGTTGTTGTGATGATTAAATGAGATATCATATGTAAATTGCTTTGAATAGCTTAAAGCTCTAGACAAATGCTAGCTATTTTTTTTTGTTTTGTTTTTGGTGAGGTAATTGGGTTTAAGTGTTTCATTCTCATAGTGGCTTATCCCATATGAGACTTGCTATATCCCCAAGTGGAATAAATTGGAGTGATACAGCCTCGGTGAGAGAGATACAAATTACTACAGAAAAACCCAGTTCCAAGAAAAGGCAGATGTCCATAGTATTCCAGAAAACTCTAGAATAAAGGGATATCACGAAATATCTTCCAAGGGCATGAGGAAAATTAACTATCCCTACACCTCAAACCATACCTGGGAAATGTGGGTTGGGGCCTACTAAAACCTTTTATCCTTTTTACAAGATGGTTTATTTCATAATACCACCTGTTCCTAAGACCTAAAAGAAATCAGCTGGTGAATCTAAAAGAAATTTAATATGCTCTTCATTTCCTGTTCATTCAATTTTGGTTAGGATTTCAGAGAAATATGTGCTTGTGGATAAGTGGGGTATGTTTGGTTGTAGGTATTGTGTTGCTTCTTTTCTTTCTTGAAGAACAGTGATGATAAAAATCTTATAGTGTGTATGTGTGTGTGTATACATGAATATATACACACATGTATGGATATTAGTTATAAATGTAGATTTGAATACACACATATACACACAGACCCTGTTACTTTTTTTCTTAGCTGGCTTATTAAAATTGTTATATAATTTTATGTGTGTTTTGGAAGTATGGAGAAGGTGGGGGGTAGAAGCAAGAAGGTAATGAAAGAAGATAAGTGGGCAATGGAGGGGAAAGAAAGAATAAATGGTAAAAAGGGATGAAAGCAGAAAAAGAACGGAAAGAAAAAATAAAAGTTGGTAGAGAGAAAGGAGTTAGAAAAAGGGAGAGAGAAGGAGAAAGTGGAGGAGAGCTAATTATGAATGCAACGCTGATCCCTGAACAGACTGATGGATGCTTTTTGAACCCTCAGGTGAAGGTCGCTTCTGGTGTGACTTCCCCATAGATCAGGGGAAGAATGCAACCAGAAAGTGGAGGATAGACAAAGTAAGGGATTTATACTATGCATCATTAACAGACAAAAGGTCATACTGCTGGCTTTTTATTAATCACCTTAGGAGGGCAGGGTTACAATTTAAATAATAAGAATGAAGCTCTCTCCATAGATCTAGAAATTCAGGTTCTATTTCACATCTGACTAGTCAGAGCTAATCTAACCACATTAACATCAGAGAGAGTTCCTAGAATAAAGATATGACACTGGTCCTTAGTTACCAAAAGAGATGTAAATTTACAAGACTACAGGGTATATTCATTTGTTTACTTTGACATCTACCTTGTTATTGTACCTAGATGCAATTAATTTTTTCCTGAGGAAACACAATGTGCCTACACAATGGCAGAGAGGGTAGTAGGTCAATAAACATTTATTAAGTGCCTAATGTCTATTTAGATTTATGAAACAGGCTTTGCTTTCCATGATGCTGCGTTGGGAATGAAAGGAAGAAGAGAGAGGGGGAAAGAAAAAGTGAGAAAATTTGCGACTAACTCAAGATGGAAAATATCTGTAGGAAAGGAAGGACCCCAGAGGCCATTTAGTCCAAGACACTCATTTTACAGTTGAGGAAACTGAGGTACTTGGAAATTTAATGATTTCCATAAGGTAACACAGTAAATATCTGAGGCAGAATTTGAAAGGTCTTCTGATTCCAGAGCCAATTCTATTTTCACTGTACCATGTTTTTGTTGCTTAGAAATCCTTTTTCCTTGTATTTCAAGCACTATGTTCCATTTACAACCTACCCAGATTCACCTCCTACTATTCTTCTATACATACATAATTAGGATTTAATACTACTAGCTGTTTGTTGGATTTGCTCAGTTTCCTACCACCATGTCTTTGGTCGTATCCTTTCCTCTACCTCGGCTTTGCTATCCTAATTTTTGCATGTTAAAATATCACCAAAAATAGAAAAGTAGATTAGTAAAAAAGACAATGTAAGGATGTATCAGAAATAATTGAAATCAACAACTTATTATTAGACAAACCCAACAACATAAAGTACTTAGGCAAACTAGGTGGTTGAGTCTGGAGAACTGGGTCTGGAGTTAAGAAGACCTGAGTTTAAAATCTGGTCTTACACACTAATTGTATGCCCTTGGGAAAATCATTTAACCTCTGCCTCAGTTTCCTCAACTTTAAAATGGGGGTAATGATAACATGTACTCACAGGATATTATGAGGATCAAATAATATAATATTTGAAAAGTACTTAACATACCCTGCAACATACTAGGCCCTTAATAAATGTTTTTCCTTCCTTACTGGGGAGGAGGGGCAGGGGAAGACTTCTTTCATTCCCCGTGTAACTGCTGTCTTAGACTTCATGATCTTCAGAGGCTCGTCATTTTGCAAGATGAAATCAACTCTGAAATTCAGACCACCTTGGCACCCCCTTCCCCTAGGGCTTGCCCTTCCTCTGGTTGGAGAGAATGGAGATGGATATCTGGCAACTCATCCCAGAACCTCCTTTTGAGGAGGGCTCAGAATTTCCCACTTAGCTATTCTCCTAGACTTTATGATTTCCAAAGCTCATCATCGTGCAAGATGACATCAATTCTGAAAATCATACTTCCTCAATACTCTCTGCGTCTGGGACCCTTATTTCCCTTTGGTTGGGAGAGGGTGGAATATGGTCACTGGAAGCTCCTCCCAAAATCACTACCATTTCAGGAAGATGCCCATGGCTTTTCAGCTTATCCTTTCCCACCTGGTTGCTCTACTGGACTTCATGATCTCCATAAACTCATCTTTCTGCAAGATGAAATCAGCTCTGTAAATCTCACCTCTTCAGGTCATTTCCCAGCCTGGCTGTAGGACTTCATCATGTCTGCACAAGAGATACCCTCCTACTCTATCCCTTCTCACCTCTTTTTAAAATATGTTATCTTTCCCCATTGGATTGTGAGCTCCTTTAGGGATTGGGATATTTTATACCTTTCTTAGTATCCCTATCACTTAACGTAGTGCCTGGAAATATAGTAGGCACTGAAAAAGTGTTTATTGACTATGGCTCTTGATAAGAACTGCTAGGAAAAAATGACAAGCAGTTTAGCAGAAATTAAGTTTAGACCAATATTTTATGCTATATGCCACAAAATCAAAGTGGATATAATACCTGTATATTAAAGATCACACCAAAAAAAAAAACAGAAGAGAAACGGATCATGTATCATATATATATATGTGTGTGTGTGTGTGTGTATGTATGATAAACCTAAATATTAAGCTCAAATTTAAAACAACATTTGTACCTAGGTATCAAAATATAATTGGACATAAGAAATCTTTATGACCTAAAACTCCAGTGTGGTTCAGACCTGCTTGCAAAGCAACATCCAATTTTCATACTATTCAGTGAGTTATTTTGGTGGCCATATATTCATCTCACAGTCACTAAATTATATTTTATCTTGGAAACTAAACAAATAGCCTTTTACCAGATCTTTGTTCCTTCACTCAAAAACAATGATTTCTGAAACCCAAATTTAAACTACCAACAAGGAAAAGTTGCTCCATTATTCTCAAGTCCAAAAGGTCTTGATTTAATTACTTTAATGTATTGGCAAATTTGCCTTCTGAAATATGCTTTTAGCTGTCCTGCAGTAATTGCAACTGTCTTCCCAAATCTAGAACTCGGTAATACTTCCCTGATAGAATTGTAAAACACTTCACTGGCTTTTCTAGGAAAAAAAAAAAAATCTCTTATTTTCTCTGCCGACCATCTCTCCTGAGTGCTCTTAGGATAATTCATAATAGGATAATGCACTAGCTAAAGATTCTAAAAGCCATAGAGAGAAAAAGAGTGTGTTTCAAAATATTTGACTTCAGAGAATTCTTTGGCACCTAGTATGATTTTTAAGATAAGAAAATGAAAAGCATATTAATCTGAGAATTTTGGGGGGTAGTACTGACAGATTTTTATTTTATTAACTTGGGAAGTTGAACATATCAAATTGATTTTTCAGTTTTAAGATGATAGAAGCTCACATTATTATTGATATTGGCACATTCTCTATAATTTAAATTCATAGGTTCCATTAGGACACACACAGATCATATTCATTTATCACCATTCTGTTGATAACTCCATAGTGGGAACCCTAACAGCAAAGGCAGGACAACTTGATCCTCCAGTAGGTCAGAAGATAAATCAAGCAACAGGGAAATGGTCAAGTCATACATCTTAGTTTCCCCAGTATCAAATATTGTCAACTTCTCAAGAAGGGAGAGAAATGTTTCATTTGGAAAGCCATAGGTGTGGCCTAAGAATGAATGAATGAATACACACATATGTGTATATATACACACATACATATATGTCTCATTTGAAAAAAATTCTGTGGAGGTACATACAAATGGATAGCAGCCTTCAATGCAAATACTATATATGAAGTTTCCTTATGCTAAAGGAGACCTAAAATTATGTGTATACAGAGGTGGAAGTCATTGAAGATGAAGATGTAAGCCAGAATGGGGAAAATTGATGATAGAAGTCTTGGAGACAGGAAGGGATGGAATTGAAGACACAAGTGGAGAAATTAGGCACAGAAAAACAGACGCTTCCTTCCCTGAGTCATCAGAGAATGGGTAAATTTATGGAGAGATTTTGATGCAGAGAGAGAGACTTTGAGGAACTTATGCTGAATGACTTCAATCTTGTCAGTAAAGTAGAAGCTGAGGTAACAGAGATGGAAGGTTGGATATTTGAATGTGGTAGAAAAGGTTGATAAAATTACCTGTGAGATAAATTTCATGTAAGAACTATTTGGGACATTGAATTTATAAGCAGGGTCTTTCCTCAGAAATAGGCTTTACATGCAAACACTGATCACACAACTCTTTTAACTTACCCCCAGCACACTTTTCCCATGCTCACTTTGTTTTTTGTTTTTAGGCAATTGGGGTTAAGTGATTTACCCAGGGTCACACAGCTAGTTAAGTGCCAAGTGTTTGGTCTGAGGCCAGATTTGAACTCAGGTCCTCCTGACTTCAGGATCGGTGCTGTATCCACTGAGCCACCTAGCTGCACTCCCCCCACCCCATGACACTTTTAAAAGCATCTAAGCTACCCTGAGCTGATAGTCATCTGGTGACCAGGGCAAGAAACTAACACAATATCTCTACCCTACCGTTTTCTTTCCTCCCTTTCAGGAGGATCATGCATGTTTAATGCTCCCTGTTTTCTTTTTTCAACTAAGCAGTACAGTTGCAGCATTGTGGGCACTGATGAAGCCTGGGAAGCATGCCTATGTTGGCAGGGTCTTGCCTGAACACTGATTAGCTGGCCATTTCAAATTTGGCAACCTATCTACATAGCAACAGCTGTTGAATACAGAAGCATCAAGGCTTTACTCCCAATTGACAAGATCTATGAGACTATTGCCTACACATGTCAGGAGGAAATAAAAATAAGAGTAAGTGACATTTATACAGTGCTTTAAGGTTCAGGGCTCTTTACATAATGTTATTTCATTTCATGAACATGATAAGATCAAGCATCTGTGATTTCCAGGCCACCAGTTTGCTGGCCTGTCAAGTGAAGGACTACTGGATTTGGTCTGCTTTGACATTTTTTTTTTTGCAAGACTACTGACCAGATTGACTTCAGCGTTACACTTGTTACTAATCTGCCCTTTACTTTGCCTTCTTATAAGTTCTGCATATACTGCTTAAGACTGAGGGCTTTAGTTACTAAATAGGATACTGGAACTGAAGCCAGGAAACCTGTGACTTTGGGGAAATAACTTTAATTTCCTCAGCCTTAGTTCCTCTATTGTAAAATTCTTATCTCCCAGGATTATTTTGAGGAAAGAACTAGAGAAAGGTATGAATATATATAATAAATTCATTATTAGTTATAATAATACTTATGTATAATAAATTTTTATTTTTGAATCGTGGCAAGGAGAAGTGGTTCCCATTGATCTATGTGTATTCAGAAGGCAGCTTGGGATAGATTCCTAATGGCTAAACCAATTGGCACTGGTGGGTTAGCAATGAAGTTTGCCACATCAGTTGATTGTTTGTGATGCAGAGCTAATCTAAGATCCCTACCTTAGAATAAAGGAAGCATAGTGGGGGGAGGAAAGGAAGCGTCTGGAAGTATAATCAATAGAACTTGACAATGAACTCCTTGTCCTGTATATGCAGATAAGCCAATACCAATCTGGGTCAGGGCAGCCAAAGCTTACATGATTGAAAGAAGGAAAATGAGCCACAAGCAACTACAAAGGTGGGGTCAGTAATCCTGAAACAACACCAGCTTTGTGCCACTAGTTCTTCAGCTTCAGAACAACCCATTAAGGGTGAGAGTAAAGGTGGGGGTATAAACCACTAGGACTATTAGGTGGATTGCTATTTTTAAGCATTTAGTAACTGCTATGCACTGTGCTAAATGCTGAATATCCAAATGCAAGTAAAAAGGCAGTCTTTGCTATCAAAAGGCTTAAATTCTAAATGGGAAAGACAGAATATAAAGAGCTGCTAGAAAATAGGGGAGGGAGATGGAGGGTATGATGAATAGATGACCAGAGTCTGGCAAGGTAAGGCAAAAGCTTATCTGTTGGAGCTGGGGGGGCCAAAGCTGAATTGCAGGTTGGTGGTGTAGAAGTGGAGATGTTAATCCATGTAGAGACAGCATGATGAGGAGATGACCAGAAGTGTGATGTCAGAGGTTTTAGTGACTCATGCTACTTGTCACAATATCAATTTTCAGGTCCAGTCTCATTCAGATTTGCCAGAGAATCTTATCACCTGCCTTACTGTACCCCAGCTCATCCTCATCTGAAATAGCAACCCTTTGTACTAGATTTAGAGACACCATGCCAGCCTCCCTGGGAGAGTTAAGCTGATAAACTTTGGAACATCCCTTTTGGGGTTGAGCTGTCCAGATTGGTGAATGAGTACAAACCTACCTAACCCACTCATTATATTTAGCCAGTCCCATACCATACATCTCATCTCTTTCCATCTATTTGCCAGAAAATCAGGGTCTCATGGGCCATCTTGCCATGTGTTCTGTTGCCACTTGCACCGTATTCTTACCTGTTTTGCCATTCATCAGGAAATGGAAATCAAAACAATTTGACCACTGATACTAGAAAGTTCATGACAATTTACTATGGTATGTCTTCACTCACCTATGACTTCCCAGATCAAAATTCCCTTCCCTGGGATACTATTATACTATATGTGTTATCTCCCTTGGTTAGATTGTAAGCTCCTTAGGGGCAAGAATACCTATTTTTCATTCTTCTCACTAATGTGGATCTAGCTGTATTATAAAAGATGATGATATTCCATCACACTTTAAAGTTTGCAAAACTCTTTGTAAGGTTATTAGTGCAAATATTGTCATCTTTATTTTACAGATGGAAAAAGGTTAAAAAAGGGGGCAGAGGACACACTCAAAGAAAGTGTTTTAGGAATATGTGAGAAGGGACTGCAAAGCAGTGCCAGGCAGTGTCTAGCATGTAGTAAGCGCCAAATGGATGTTTATTCATTCAGTCATGGCCTACAAGTGTATAACTGTCTGTCAACACTGTTAATACCCAATGCAAACACTTCTTGGGTGGGATGGCACTTTTGAAGTAGCAAGTTGACTGACATTGTTCTAGGAAGTAGGATCTCCATCATGTGAGTGTTCAGCCTTTCCTAAGCTGCACAATGCAGTCAAAAGAGCATAGGAGACCTTGGCTGTAGTCTTACTTTTGTCATTAATTTCATTTGCAAAACCAGGAGTCTGCGTGAGATACTTTCCAGTCTGTCTCTTCAATTCATCCTCAACATAGAGATTAAAATATTCTCCCTAATCATATCACTCTGCTCAAAAACCTTAACTAACTCTCTCTTGCTTCTAGGGTAAAATGCTTACTCCTTAACAGGCTAGCATATAAAGTCCTCTACAATCTGACTTCAGTCTATCTTTTAGCCTCATTTCATACTAGTTTCTTTTATACATTTTATCTCCCATACTGTATTACTAGCTGTTTCCCAAACTTTGCATTCTTCTGTGCTGAGCACAAGTCATCCTCCCTGTCTGGCATGTATTATTTCCTTTTTGAGAGGCAGTAAAGTATAGAGGATCAAGCATTGGCCTTTGTAGTCTGAAAAATCTGAGTTCAAATCCTGTTCTCATACTTATCAGTTGTGTGATCAGAGGCAAGTCATTTAACCTCTCTAATCTTCAGTTTCTTAATCTGTAAAATGGGAAGAATAATATCCACAAAACCTACCAAAGAGAACTGCTGTGAAAATCAAATGAGATAATGTAGATAAAGTATTTTTCAGACTTTCAAGTCCTATATAAAAGTCAACTTTTTCTACTCTTCAGAATCCTAATCTAGCTTGATGGTTAAATTTAGGTGATGACTCCTCCATGAAGTATCCCTTGGTCTCTCCAAACATGATTGCTTTTTCCCTTCTCACATAGTCTTAAAACACTTTCTTTGAGTTTATCCTCTGCCCCCTTTTTTAACCTCACTGTTTCCATCTGTAAAATGAAGATGACGATATTTGCTAAAAATGTTTTGCAAACTTTAAAGTGTGATGGAATATCATCATCTTTTATAATACAGCTAGATCCACATTAGTGAGAAGAATGAATGTCATTAAATAGTCACATTATTTGAATTCACACTGCATATTTCCATTGGGCAAGAACCAATGACCATATTTTGCATATAGCTATAGCTTTGAATAGTGAATTTTAATAATGTGACCACATTATTTGCACTAATTGTGGTTGGTTTACTTGCCTACCCTTCACATTTTTAAATGTTGTATGGCTAATACTTAATGAAGTTCTTTGGGCACAGCTGGTGCTCAATAAATGTTTGGTCATTGAATTTTAAGGTCATGCCTAACCCTAGCTCTAAAATCCTATGACTTTCCAGATATAAATAATGTTCTTTCTGTTTAATCCTTTTTATTTCCCTTCCACTTTCTCAATCATTGATAATTTTCTCACAAAAATCTATGGCCCTCTTCTCTTTTTGTTCTTCTCTTTGTTGTACTTTTGAACCAAGTACTTTAATAATGGTTGAAAAGTCCTATAGTAGTCCTAGAAGTCCTAGAGTAGTAATGGACCTATATTGAGGAAAAGGAGAAAGCTAGATGTTTTCAAGTAATTTGGCACAATGAAAGTACCATTAATCTCTGAAGCCATTGAAAGTGCCCAGAAGTCCCATTCAGAATCTTCAAAAGTATTTATCACCTCCTTTTCTAATTAAATTTGTTTTCTATATGCACAGATATTCAAGATTATTTCAGTTAAAGAAAATTCTGCATCCATTTTTTAGTATATCTTATTGTGAAGCCTTCCCCCCACTCACTCATTCCCATTTGGCTTGTGAAACATTCTAGTATTGCAATAGTATTTGTGTGTGTGTGTGTGTGTGTGTGTGATATTGGACTATTTTACAAAACATATGTATGGCATTTCAGCTACATCATGAGTGAAATGTGCTTTTGTGGGACAGTTTGAAGAACTGACTAAAATTTTTTTTTTAATTTTTAACATTTTTCCTCCTGTGGGAAAAGTAATTCTAAGTACCCAAGTGACTAATTTACCAGCAAACCTTTACAAACATATGCCATTTTCTCTGTATTGACAAAAGTAGCCTGCTTAGTGTCCCAAACATTCGGCAATACAATAAGTCTGAAGGACAGTTTAAGTCCCTGTGAGAGAAGGGCTCACCAGGCAATAAGTCGTGGCCTCTTGGGCCAAGTATGTTTCTATTTCCAAGAAAGTCCTCTGCTGGAAAGTGGATCTGCTAAAGGGAAGGTAGGAATTGCTTTCCTTCTGTGGGGTAAACAAAAGTTGTGTTGTAGCTGGTGTATGTTGTTGGCGTGAGTGCTTAGACAGGAGCCCCGCATCTATTGAGACCAAAGAACAAGTGATCATTCTGATAATAGGGAATGACCTGAATGGGGAAACAAGCCAAGGAGCAATTTAGAAGTCCCTCAAATTGAACTTGGTCTAGGCAAACTTGGAGAATATGGTTCTGGATTATGGGTTATAGGTTTTTGAAAGTATACACTTTGACTAGTATATTTAGTTTTTAAAAACACACAACTTACACTTTAAAAAATCCTTTTAAGAAACCTAAAAACCATTAAGAAATGTGAATATTTTCTTATGGAAAAAAACAGTAAAAGAAAACCATATAGATCACTTTTCAAAGAAGCATGTAGTGCTGCTTTGAAAATACTACATAATCACTGGATGATTGAGTATTAGGTAGTGTAGTGGAAAGGCCTCTGGCCTCAGGGAAAGGGATGGGAACAAGAATTTATTAAGTGCCTACTATGTGCCAAACACTGTAGTAAGCACTCTGCAAAATCTCATTTGATTCTTGGAGCCAGAAAATCTAGTTTTGAGAACCTGCTTGGCCACTGTTATAGTTAGGGACCTTGGGTAAATCATTTACCCCATAAGCCTTCATTTGAAAAAAAAATGTAGATAATTATGCTTGTATTATAAGTGGAAAAGGTGCTCATCTGCACTGTTACCAGCTGTGCGACCTTGGACCACTTACTTAACCTTATCTGGGCCTCAGTTTGCTTCTCTGTAAAATTAGGGGTTGGGCCACATTACTTCTAGTATCTCTACCAGTTCAATTCTGTGATGTTATAGTTCATCCTAAGGGTTATATGATCACCAAATGGGGTTATGTAAAACTCTCTATGAACCTTATACCTTAACAGAATGCTATATAAATGACAGTTATTAACAACTACAGTAGTAACTGAGACTAGATGGAAGAATTTTGCAACCCTGAAGCCTTATATAAAACATAGGATATGGTTATTGGTTGAACAAACAATGGATTTTGAGGTCAAAATATCTATGGGTTTGGGACTCACACTGTTGCTTTCAAATATCTTATCACACAGTGTTGAGAGATTTTTATATATTTTTAAAAGTTTATATATGCTAGTTGAGGGCAAGGACTGTATTATATAGTATATACTTAGTATATTGTGAATACTCAAAAGCAACTGAATACCAGCAAAGGAAATGAGAAATAATATTAGAAGGTAAAAAAAAGAGGGCACATTTAAAAACTCACAAAAGTATCTGGAATTAAAAAATACTCTTCAAAATCCCATGAAATTCCAATTGGTTTAAACAGATAATGTAATGCCTAAAGTTCAAACTATTATTCTGTGACACTCATCAAAACACATAAAAACATGAGTCTTTTCCTAGCATATACTTGTCTCATGCAGATGGGTATTTGGCACAGGGAAGGGATAATTGTTTCGTTGATAGCAGTAACAATTCTTATGCTGGAGTGGCAATTATGGGAAATATTTCAAGTGTGTTAGAGTGCAGCCACATGTACCCTTTTTTCATGTATCACAAGTTCTTTCTTTGTTATTTTTAAATACTTATCATACCAACATTGGTGAGAGATTCAGAGCAATGAAGTCTTCTGCTACCATGCATAGGAAAACTCTTGATAAATCATTCTGTTTTCGTGATAAATATTTTTTCGATGAAGTGTTAATTAAAAATGCAAATTTGTCTCCATATCAGAGGAATATTATGACCTACAATCTGTCTCCTGCTTTCCAAAGCCTGTGACCCATTTTATTGACCCCTGAGAGAACTAATGGATGGGAGGATAAAACAAAATTATTTTCATGCGTTTTAACACACAGTGAACAAGGATTAGAGATCTCAAGTATTACATGCTCATTTTACCCAGGGAATCCTAGAGGAGCACTGGGGAAAAAAAGAAAAGTTTAATTATATCTTAATTTATTCACATTTGCCATGATACCTTTTTCCTTTAAAATCCCTTTCAAGTCTAAGTCCTTCTCTAGAATATCATGGGAGGCAGTGGAAAGAGTATTAAAGTTGGAGTCATAGGACCTGAGTTCAAATTCTGAATTTCATATTAACTACCTGTGTAACATTGAGTTACACTTAACCTTTCTAGGTTTTAGCTTCCTCATTTGTAAAAGGAAGTAGTTGGGCTAGATACCTTTTTGAGCTCCAGATAGATCATCCTATGAATATAGTTTAGGACACCTAGGTGATGAATGAATAGAGTGCCCTGGAGTCAGGAGAACCCTAATTCAAATCTGGCCTCAGACACTTAAAAGCTTTGTGATCCTGGCCAAGTCACTTAACCCTTACTGCCTCAGTTTCTTCATCTGTAAAATGACCTGGAGAAGGAAATGGCATACCGCTCCACAATTTTTGCCAAGAAAACCCCAAATGGGGTCACAAAGTCAGAGACAATTGAAAGGACTCGACACCAAATGCATGTAGTTTTGGATTACATAGAATAGTGAAAAGAAGTTATTAGACCTGCTTTGAGAGTACATAACTGACTAATGTATAAATCAACCTAAATAAAGTTAATTATATCAGCAAAGGCTACTGTAAAAAACAAACAACAAAATACTGAAACAAATATATTTTCCAAGGTTTCTGAGTCCAACTAAGCTTAAATTCAGAATCTTAGAGAAAAGCATCTCCATTGATGGAGATCTCCATTAGAGTACCTGTGTTCAACTCTCAGCTTGCTTTCTTACTATCTGTGTGGCCCTGAGCCAGTCATTTCACTGCTCTGGGTATTTTTTTTCCTCAATATAAAACACGAGGCCCTTTCAGCTCTTACATATACTGATTGTACGGTCTGTAAGAAAGCACGTACTCTCTTTTCTCTTTGTTTCTTCTCCCCTCTCCAGTCTCCCTCTCTCTTTCTTCTCTTTCAAGAATTGACCAAGGAAAGAATAATTACGGGAATTAGATTGTTTGCAGATAACTCCACTAAGCCTCAGTGTCCTTATCTATAAAATGGTTGTATTGGACTAAGTAATCTACATGGGCTTTTTTCATCTATAAATCCTATGATCCAAAGCTCAGGATGCTAAGAAAATAATTTGAATCAAATTGTTTATGATCACCCATTAACTCACTAGCTCCCAGCAGTTTTATCACTCATTTCTTAAAACAAGCAAATTTCAACATGTCTACTGTTAAGCATATGACCCAGATGGCCTTGCCTGAATTATGAAGTTGTTTTTTTGTTGGTTTTTTTTTTTTTTAATACTATTGGTGTCTTGTAAAGGATCCTGGCTTCTTCTGGGAGCATCTGTTAACTCAGGAATCACTGCATATGTGAATTTATGCCTCAAGAATCAAGTTAATAATGGGTATTCCAGAACCTTATTTTTTCACTGCATAAACAATAACCTAAGTCCGACATAAGAACAGGAAAAAAATCAGATGGTATGGTGTTCCCTAAAGCTAAAGCAAATATTAATGACAGAGGACACCAACAGATCTAAGTTAAAAGAAACAAAAGAGCTTTCCCTTGTGAGTGCAAGATCTTCTATGCTTTCTACAAAGACAGGAACCAAACTCATTCAGTTATTTCCAGAAGTGGGGTGAGAGAGAAGGAAAACCCAGAGATAAGGGTCACTAGAAGCTAAGAGAAATAAAACATTTCTATTAAAAAAACAAGCAAAGAGCCCAATCATCTTGAGGAATTCTGATGACCAAAACATAAGCCCAGGAAAGAGAAATAAAAGACTTCTTTTTTTTTCTTTTTAGGCAATTGGGGTTAAGTGACTTGCCCAGGGTCACACAGCTAGTATGTGTCAAGTGTTTGATCTGAGGCCAGATTTGAACTCAGGTCCTCCTGACTTCAGGGCTGGTGCTCTATCCACTGTGCCACCTAGCTGCCCCTCCATTTCCTTTTCATCATCAAAGTCTTAGTTACTCTGATCAATACAGTGATCCGCAGTAATTGCAAGAATATTTTTTCCTTGATAAGTGTCAAGTGTGTGGTCTGAGGCCAGATTTGAACCCAAGTCCTCCTGACTTCAGGGCCAGTGCTCAATCTACTGTGCCACCTTGATGCCCATGAAATAGAAGACTTTTTAAAGGCACTCACCTTTCCACCACCAATTGCCTGACTCTACTTTCAGAAGAGATTCCTACCATTAAAGCTGTTTTGGTGGTCCCCTCTACCTTTTGGTTTAATTCATAATCAATCAATGAACCAAAAACTTTTATAAGTGCCTAATATGTGCCAGGCACTCTGCAAAATGCTGGGGACACAAAAAAGAGGCAAAAAACAATCCCTGTTTTCAAGAAGTTTACAATCTAATGAGACAACAAATATATGCAAGGCAAACTATATACAGGATAAATAGCAAATAACAGAGGGAAGGCATTAGAATTAAGAGGGATTGGGGAAGGCTTCAGGTAGAAGGTGATATTTTATTTTTTTAATAATTATTTTTAGTTTTCAATATTCACTTCCATAAGATTTTGAGTTTTAAATTTTCTCTTCCTCCCACTCCCCCCCCCACCAAGATGGTGTGCAATCTAATATAGGCTCTACTTATACATTCATATTAAACATATTTTCACATTAGTCATGATTTAAAGAATTAGAACTAATGGGAGGAACCACGAGAAAGAAGAAACAAAACAAAACAATAAAAGAAAAGGAGAGCAAATAGTATGCTTCCATCTGCATTCAGATTCCTAAGTTCTTTCTCTGGATGTGGATAGCATTTTCCATCAAGAGTCTTTTAGAATTGTCTTAGATCCCTACATTTGCCGAGAAGAGCTAAGTCAAAGTCGGTCATCACACAATGTGGCTGTTACTGTGTACGATGTTCTGGTTCTGCTCATTTCCCTCAGCATCAGTCTGTATAAGTTTTTCCAAGTTTTTCTGAAGTCTGCCTGCTCATCTTTTCTTGTAGCACAATAGTATTCCATTACATTCATATACCACAACTTGATCAGCCATTCCCCAATTGATGTACATCCTGTCAATTTCTAATTCTTTCCCACCACAAAAAGAGCTGCCATAAATATATTTGTACATGTTGGTCCTTTTCCTATTTTTATGATTTATTTGGAATACACACCTAGAAGTGGTATTGATGGGGTATGGGCCCAAGATGCACCCCCCCTCCAAAAAGAAAAAAAAAAAACACTTCTTTGAACCTACTTGAACTTTTGCCTGGTCAAGGAAGTATAGAATTCTCCTGAGGTTATTCTTATTCATATCAACTGGCTTTTCCTTATCACTTATGCACAATCTCCCAATTCTTTGTTAACCTAATTGAAGTCTAGCCCTCCATTGCCTATTACTGGTCTGATGGCCCTGGTTATACTTCCCAGCCTTGATCTTATCCAAACTCTATTCAACCACCTAGATACTCCCTTTGGGATTCTCCCAGGACCCTCCCCCAGTCACCCCAGCTTCAAGATCCTCCCTGAACTACTCCAGTTACCCCAGCTTACTGTCTACTCCCATCAAGACACCCCTTCTCCGAGCCCCCCAGTCACCCCAAACTACTTGGCCAGTCCTAGATCCCTCCCGTAGTCTTTCTGTATATAAGAGCCATCCTGGCCGTCATTTAGGGACTGTGACTTCCTCATGCCTACTCCTTATGAGTGTCACAAATGTTCAGACTCCTTAAGAGTCTGGCCAATATGGCTGTTCCTTAATAAACCTTGTCTTTGGCTGAAAGAAGGCTTGGGTCAAATTATTTCGGGCAGGACTCAGGTATTGTGATTTTGGGGTCCTGGAACCCCTAACATCTAAAACTCAACAGTATTGCTGGGTCAAAGGGTATGCACAGTTTTTATAGCCCTTTGGGAATAGTTACATATTGCTCTCCAGAATGGTAGGATCAGTTCACAACTTCACCATCGATGTAATAATGTTCCAGTTTTCCCACATCTTCTCCAATACTTCTCATTTTCCTGTTTTGTTATGTTTGCCAATCTGATAGGTGTGATATGGTACAGAAGGTGAGATTTTAATTGAGACTTAAAGAAAGCCAAGGAGTTCAGTAGTTAGACTGGAGAAAGGAGAGCATTCCAAACATGGGAGAAAGCTAGAGAAAATTCTGGGAGCCAAGAGATGGATTGTCTTGTTTGTATAACAGCTAGTGTCCCTGGATCGAAGAGCATGTGCTGGGGAATAAAGGGTAAGAAACAAACAGCATTTTGTATTTGATTCTGGAGGCCATAGGGAGCCACTGGAGTTCATTGAGTATGGGAGAAAAATGATCAGACTTGCGATTTAGAAAAATCACTTTACTGGCTGAATGGAGGATGGATTACAGTGAGGAGTGACTTGAGGGAGATAGATTTTATGTGCTCAGTTCTTTTAATTTTTTAGAGTAATGATAGCTCAAATTTCTCTAACATAAAAATTAATGGAGTGCTTTTATCTTAACTCTGTGAGGCAGATAGTACAAGGATTATGATTTCCATTTTGACCATGATGAAATAGAAGTTGGGAGAGATGGCTTCATTCTCAGTGAAATGAGGCAAGGATCACTGCCCCCATTTGACAGATAGGAAACCAGGCTCCCAACAATAAACAACTTGCCCAAATTTACAAAGTTGATAATAGAGCCATGATGAGAACCCAGGTTCTCTCTCAATCCTGTCATGTTACTATCTGAACACACTACTTGCTTTTCCCTAGAATCAGACATAATCAATATTACTCTCAGTCCCATCCAGTGAATGAATGGAGAAAAGGAATTATTCAGCACCTACTATGTGCCATATAATGTTGTTTAGATATAGCTGACAATTTAAGACACTTGGTGATGTGAGCAATAGAAAGGACTTTTAATAAATAATTATTGACTTAAATAATTCAGAGTGGAGAAAATGCCTTCAAAATTTATTAATGCAAATATAGCAAGCCTTTTTTCATTGACTTGTGATTGATGATTTAAAATATTTGCAGTTTTAAGTGAAGCGTGGGGAGATAGGTTGAGTCAGATAGTCAGCTTAATTATAATGATCTCATGTTTCTTAATTCATCACAAATCTGTTAGCCTGAATCTCCATTCCTGCAACTTGGTTTTATATACTGTTTCTGTCCTGGCCTGGACTTTTGGTTTATGCTTGTTTGGATACCAGTCTAGACTCTGTCTTCTTTCTCCAGGAGAAAATTTACTTTATTCCCTACACCAGTATCATTGGCTCTTTATCAGAAAGACCACAGCACAGTTTGCTTTAGATAATTAATTTTGGGAGATGGGCACAGAAATTCATTAAATCATCTACTAAAGCATGGAGGAGTAGGAATGAAGCAGCTAAGAGAAAGGGCCAGTATTTCTGGTTATACTGCCTAACCCTTTCACACTTCCCATTTAACAACTGCACAATGACAGACACTGAACGTTCAACAGACATTGACTAAATTAATGTTTTGCACTAAATTTTCTTGGTGAAGATAACACATTTGTTTTTACTCCCTTAGAGCAAAATAGAGTCTTTCCAGATTGCTCAAAATGTCTTATAATTTATTCGTTTTACTACTCTTTTTACATGGTGATAAATCTTCATTAATCTCAATTAAATCTTGATGGAGTCCAGAATCATTGCTGAAATCTGATTTTTATTTCTGAGATTCATTTATCCCTTTCTGCTATTTTCCTTTTCTTGGTCACCATCTGGTTTCTTTTCCTTCAAATGAGTTTTTCAATTGGTAGAGCTATCTTGTGGTTAAGGAAGGTGACTCATACTGAGATGCATTTCCCACTCCCCCTCTATCCCTCCACTCCCAATTCTAGTATCTCATATATACCAGGCTATGCCCCCCCCCCCCGCAACTGGGGTTGATGATACTAACCTAACTCTCTCAAACACCAATTAATAGATAGAAGTCAGTAACATATTCGAAAACTAAATATTATAGAAATGACAAATGCAGGGATATCGTGAGACTATTTAGTTACAAACTAAATTTTATTTACTATTATTTGTCTCTTCAGATAAAATCAGCCTAATGTAACTTCATTCAAAGAATTTATCCATCTCTTATTGGTGTAAAGTCTTGGACTTGATTCATTATAAAAAACAAATTAAATTTGTTGACCTATATTTGCTGACCTATAAGTGTCAGACCACTGAAAACAAAATCAAAATGAAAGAAAGCATGGATACAGGCAACTAGGTGGCTCAGTGGATAGAGCATTGGGACAAGAGTCAGGAAAACCTGAGTTCAAATCTGGCCTCAAACACTTAGCATCTGTGTGACTCTAGGCAAGTCACTTAACCTCTGTTTGCCTCAGTTTCCCCATCTGTAAAAATGAGGATAATAGCACCTATCTCTCAGAATTGTTGAAAGGATCAAATGAGACTATAATTGTAAAGTACTTAGCACAGTACTTGGCACATATAGTAAGCACTATATAAATGTAAGCTATTATTATTATAATTTTATGGTATGAATATAAAAGGAGTAATTGCCTATTTGGGGTGTGTGAGAGGAACTCGGTGTCCTGGGAATTTCCCACTTAGATTGGGAAACACTCAAAATCTCCCAAGGTGTCTTTAAATAAATTTAGAAAGTAAATAGTTAACAGTGCCTATTTACTTCAGAGGAATTATGGCAGCCAACAATCTGGTGTAGTGCAAAGAATATTGACCTGGGAGTCAGGAGAGCTGGCATTAATTTGCATATGCCATTTTATGCTACATGATTTAGGCCAAGTCAATTTAATTTCCTGAGCCTTCCTGAGTCTATTTTTCTTCACTGTAAAATGATCTCCACAAAGTCCTACTGTAATGCCTCATCATGGCATGGAGGTGACTCTACTCAATAAGGACATGCCAGTAGGGGCAAGCACAGGCAAGAACTATTATGCTCCAAAGTTTCAAGGGAAGTCCCAGTAATAGACCAAGCCTTCTTTCCAAGAACCAGCTTAGCTGGTTATAAGGAGGCTCATCAATATGTTGGCCCCATGGTGAGAAATATTTTGGCCATGACAACCCACAAAACACAGAAAAATACAATTATAGCCCCAGTCCTATTCTAATCCCTTCCACTTCTGCAGTGACAATAATATAATGGCAGAAAAAGGGAGATGAAACTGCTAATAATTACACAATTTTAGCACATTTGTAAAAAATTCCCACCTCTGACACATAATTGCTATACGACCCTGGAGCAGGTCACTAAAACTCTTAATGCTCCAGATAACATCCTTAAATTTTAAGTTGCAGAGCAGATGCCAAGCTGAACTGGTAGAGGGACAGTCTTCATTGGGGCTTTTATATTTTAATGAAATTATGAGTGTGGAGAAAAAATTAACTTGATAATATTTTAAATCTGAGATCCTTGTACAATGGCCAGTAAGTGGGCATACCACTAGAGGGACAGAATAGTAGACATGGAATTCTTAGGTTAAAGAATACCAGAAGATAAAGGAAAGTTGTAATTTGTACATAAATTGAAGGATAGCTGATAGGCTCTCTTTGGAGAGTCAAATAAATGAATTGTCAGAGTTGGTTTTATCATCCATCCAAAGGCAATAAGAAACTTTATTTCACGGAACATCTGTTCATGTCATATTGCAGTATCCATGGTAAGCATTTTCAAAAAGACCACCATGGAAGTAAATAAAGCCTATTCACCAAGGTCTGTTGTATAAAGAGGTAGACAAATTCTATGAAGAAATCATTTTGATACTCAATATTAAATTAAAGTACAATTTGATACTCAGTGACTTATATAGAAAAGTGAACACAAGTGAGGATATCTCTAGCAGATTTTGGTCTCTGTCATCCCTACTGTTTCATTAATTTTCAATCACTCCTCATCTGCTGGCTTCTTCTCTATTAGAAACATGCCGGTGTCTACCTTATCCTCAAAAAATCCTCTTATTCCATTTATTCCTGCTAGCTATCAAGCTATATCTCTTTGCCCTTTTGTGCCTAAACTCTTTGAGAAGGCTATCTGCAAGATACCTCCATTTCCATTCATCTCACTCCCTTCTTATCTCTGTAGTCACCTCATTATTCAATTGAAACCATTCTCTCTAAAGTTACCAATGATCTTTTATTGTTATTACTGTTATTATTTACACCTTTTCTCAATCCTCATCCTTTCCAAGCTCTCTGCAGCCTTTAACACTCTTTCCCTCTTCTTCTTTCTACTCTCTTCTCTGTGGGTTTTCATGGCACTGCTCTCTTTCCATCTGTTTGACCACTCCTTTGCCGATTCTTCATTACTTTATGCTCATCGTTCCATCTCATGCATCACTTGATCATCTCATCAGCTTTCATGGTTTAACCAATCATCTCTATGTAAATGACTTTTGCAGATACTTGTCCAACCCAACTTCTCTCCTGACTCCTAGTCTTTCATCTCTAGCTGCCTATTAAATATCTTGGACTAAATGTCTCATATATATCTTAAGCTTGACCTATCATTATTCTTCCCCCCAAAATCGTCCCCTCTTCTAATTTCCCTATTACTGTTGAGAGTACCACCAGTTTCTTAGTCATGAAGGCCCAAAACTTAGGTGACATGTTTAACTCCTCACTTAACTCCCATTTCCAACCAGTTGTCTTCTTATTTTTTTTTACCTTGATAATATCTCATGTATGCCCCCTACTCTCTCCTGACATTGCTACCATCCAGGTGGTAGCACACCTCATTTGTTATGTCTAATGGCCTTTTCTCAATCCTCATTACCTCATGCTTGGAATATTATAATAGCTCCTTATTGGTTGTGCTTCCTTAAATCTCTCCCCATTTCAATTAATCTCTACTCAGGTGTCAAATTGATATTCCTAAAATGCAAATCTGGAATTTGCCACACTCTCCCATTCAATAAACTTTAGTGATTCTTGTCACCTGCAGGATGAAGTATAAAATCCTATCTTTAGTTTTTCAAGCTTTTCATAACATAGCTCTCCTTTTCCAATCTTCTTACACCTTACTCCCCTCCATGTACTCTGTAGTCCAGAGGTACTGATCTCCTTGCTGTTCCTCACACATGCTATTTCATCTTTCAGCTCTGGGAATTTTCACTGGCTGAGCCCTGGGCCTGCAACACTTTTTCCAAGCTTAACTGGCTTCTTTTAAGTATCAGATAAAGTCATGCCTTCTGCAAGAAACCTTCCCAGTTTTCCTTAATCTTAATGCCTTCTCTCTAAGCTTACATATCTTGTTTAGATATATTGTTTGCATGTTGTTTCCCCCATTAGACTGTACAGGGTCTGGTTTTTTCTTCTTTATCTCTATTGTCTAGAATAGTGTCTGACACACAGTAGGTACTTAATAAATGCTAATTGCCCCACTGGCTAACTGATGGAAACTCTTGTCCCAGAGGAAGGAAAGAAACAAATCAGAGGATTGTAGATTATACTGAAGCCATATTTCTATATGTTAGGGCCTCAGTTTCCTCATGTATAAAATCAATGGATTGCACTATATTCCCTCTGTGTTACCTTCCAGCACTAGATCAATGATCCTATGATCCTAATATAATTACTTTTTTTTTTTTAAATCAGAAGGCTCTGGAAATGACTAGCAACAAATAACAAAATAAATGTAATTGATTGTATATTAACAGACAGGAAACAAATATATCTGTGCAGTCAGACCTGACTTGTAAAATCAAAGACCAACAATTATGCAAAAAAAATTATAGCAAGAAAACCTGTTATTTAAAATAACCTCATTCTGACATATTTTAACTAGCTGTTGACAATGAAAAATAGAAATGGAGGGATAGACATAGACACAGATTATAACAATTCTTAAAGAATTTTTACCAGTGCAAATCAATTGCCATACAAAGGAGATCAAAATAGCCTTTAATTTGCCTTATCCAGTAGACACTTTATCTCTTGTTTAGTTGATGGATGTGGTGGTCAATAGCAAGACTGGTCTAAAATGTAAAAATCTTATAGAGAAGGATGGTGGATGATTATGAGAGGTATAACTCAAAAACTTGTCCTCGGGTCCATTAGCTTTTTCAAATGTTTTCAAAACTATTTTAATATAAGTAGTTTCCTTTGTAATTCCCTATATTTTGTTTTATGCTTTTAAAAAGATAATTCTGAGAAGAGGTCCATAGACTTCACTAGACTGCTGAAGGGATCTATGTCTCAAACAAAGTAAGAACCCCCTATATAGTGCTTTATAGAACATGACAGCACGGGGGCAATATGGTTTGCAAAACTAGTTGAAGAATTGTTACAAAGATGACATGGGTGAGAAACAGTATGAGTGCGTATAAGTAAAAGGCAATACCAAAAACACATATTTGGCAGAAGGAGAGAATTCATGGATCAGTAAGCATAGATAAAACTACAGAACTGATATCTACAAAAGGTTAAAAGATTTAGAGACCACCAGTGAGTTGAGTATCTCTTTTATGCAGTATTTCTGGAAAAGTATGAACAAGACTCCAACTTGATAGGAAATTGTGGATGGGTGGAAAAAATAAGCACAATGATAAGGTCATGAATCCACTAGATTTTTCAAAGAATAATATAATGTAAGAAATTAGTCCCATTTTGGACTTAAATATTTCTAGCCAGAGACTGGTGAGAATTTTGGGGCAGGGGAAAAATAAGTTTAGAAAACAAGGGAGATGAAGTAAATGGTCAAGTCCTGGTAATTTTTATGTAGAAAAGACGTTCACTTAAAGTATTTTAAGATGCCACACACATTTTCTTTCTCCATAGGCTTTGAAATCCATCCAACTTCCCAATCCTGTCACTCCTAAGGGCAAGCAAGCAGCCAGCCATAATCACTTTTAACTACTAATCGTGTCATCTGAAATCATGAAGCATCTCTCAGTTAATTTTATTTGCCAAGAAAAAAAATGTCACTTAAAAGACTGATGTAATCAAAATGTGCATCCGAAAATTCCTGTAATCCTCTTGCCTAATATGGATTTGGGTGAAACAGGTCAATTAATTTAAAAAAAAAATTCAACTACAACAAACCTAAATGTGTGAAAGGTAGCATGTTATAGCACACTCTTCATTAGGTGGAACTTTTGTTTCCAGATAGAATAAAACAGCAACAAAAACAAGGCGATAGGCAGGGGCATGGCATAGTAGAAAGAACACTAAACTTGGGATCAGAAGACACCAGGGTTTGAATTCTGTCTGACACTTCCTAGCTATATGTATATGGGCAAGACATTTAACTTCTCTGGTCTTCGGTTCCCTCACTTGGGCAAAATGTGAGAACTTTACAATGCTCGGTAAAAGCAGAAATCTATAAAACCTCCACTTTACAGATTTTACGTAGGTGAAACCCACCAGATACACTCTTTCAAGTTGGACTCCACCACCGTCATACTCTCAGGAGACCTCTTCACCAGTATGCTCATCATCCTGAGAGTTGTATTAGCTTTGATACTCACACTTCTTCAGTACCCTCAGTTGCCTCTTTCCCTCTGATTGGAAGGCAGAGCAAAGAACTCCTCCTAAAGCCTCCATTTAAAGAGGACTCACAGCCCAGCTGACTCTCCATTTCCCACCAGCTCCTTAAATTCTACTCATTCATACCCCTGTTCCAGGTACCTTCTCATCACCCTTTTCAGTTTGCTCCCTAGGTTATAAGCTCTTTGAGGGCAGGGAATGTCTTTCTTTTTCTTATTTGTATCCCCAGTGCTTAGCACAGTGTTTGGTACATAGTAAGTGCTTAATTAATATTTATTGACTGATGGACAGATAATACTCATAAGACATTGTGCAAACCATAAAGTGTTGCATAATGTGAGCTTTTATTATTGTTATTATCAAATAAAATCCATCTGCAATAATTTCTAGGGATGTCCTAGAACCAGTAGATATTCAAACTAATTTCAGAACATTTTATATTTCCACCTAAATTTGCATGTAATGAGAACCGACATTCAGAAAAATAATTCTGAAGTACCTTAACATTCTTGCTCATAAAAAATAGTATTATGTTTATTAGATTGTGTTTATGAAGGCAGGAACAAGAGTTCATACATTTCAGAAAGCCTTTCAATAACTACAGGAATGTGGGGGAAAAGGGATTTTCTGACTACCCCTTTCTCTAGGCATTTCCTACTATATTTAATTATGATACTGCTTTTTTTAAGACTCAATCATCAATCAACAAGCATTTACTAAGTGCCAGTTACTGTATTGCACAGCTAGGTGGTATGTGGACAGGGTGCCAGGCCTGGAGTCAAGAAGACTCATCTTTCCGAGTTCAAAAATCTGGCCTCTTGGGGCAGCTAGGTGGCGCAGTGGATAGAGCACTGGCCCTGAAATCAGGAGGACCTGAGTTCAAATGCGGCCTCAGACCAAACACTTGACACTTACTAGCTGTGTGACCCTGGGCAAGTCACTTAACCCCAATTGCCTAAAAAAAACAAATCTGGCCTCAGACACCTACTAGCTGTGTGACTGTGGGCAAGTTACTAACAGCCTTTTGCCTCAGTTTCCTCTTCTATAAAATGAGTTAGGGAAGGAAGTGGCAAACCACTCCAGCATCTTTGCCATGAAAATTCCAAATAGGGTCTGGAAGAGTCGGACATGACTGAAAACCACTGAACAACAACGACAACAACAGTTTACTGTCCTAGGCACTAAGTTTACAGAGATAAAAATATAAAATAATCCCTGCTTTCAAGGAATTTCTATTCTAATAAGAAAGAGACAACATTTACTTGTATATTATAACTACATAGAGAATAACTACAAAGTAAATAAGATTAGTTAAATACAAAGTAATTAGGGAGGAAGGGCAGTAGCAATTGGGGGATCTGGAAAGACCTAGGTGGTGCTTGAGCTGTGCCTCTAAGCAACTGAGTGATTCAGTGAAGAGGAGGTGAGGAAGGAGTACATTCATGGGAGAAAGCCAATACAAAGTCAGAGAGATAGAAGATGGAGTATCACTTGTGAGAAACAGACAAAACCATTTTGACTACACCCTAGAACGAGGGAAGTTGATTACATTTGAGGATGGAAAGATAGTTTGGATTCAGGTTGTGAAGGGCATAAAGGCAAACAGGTAATTTATATTTTATCCTAGAGGTAAGGAGACACTAGAGTTTACTGAGTAAGGGAGTAACATAGTCAGATATGCACTTAAGGAACATAGCTTTAGTAGCTGTGTTTTAGATGAATTGGGGTGGAGAGAAATTTGAAGCATAGACCAATTAGCATAGCGGAGGAAACACTGGAATTGGAATGAGGAAGATCTGAGTTTGAATCTTGCCCACTGTTGCTGTGTTGAACTAGGTAAATCACTTGAATATTCAACCCTTTTTTCATCTGTAAAATGAGAATAATAGCACTCACTTTACAGAGTTAGTGTAAGCATCAAAAGAAATATGTATAAAGTGCTTTGAAAATCTAAGAGTGCTATGTAAATATCCCCCCTATATTTTAGGGGAAAGATGATGAGTGTCTGAACTAAGGTGGCTGTGTCAGAGAGAAGGGGTGAGATGTTAGAGATGTTTTGGAGGTAAAGCTAGAAGTGGAAGGGTTCCTAGAGGACATTTGGTACAATCCCCTCATTTTACAGATGAGAAAACTGAGGCCAGGGAGGTTAAATGACTTGCACAAAGTTACACAACACTAGCATAATAGATATGTTGCTGCACATTTCTATTTCAAAGTCTTATGTTCTGCATACACACACCACAACCAAACTGTTCCCATCATGCTCCCTCTCTCAGATGCATCTAAAGACACTCTCCGGAACAAGTTAGACTGTAGGGATGTTGGTTTAAATCTCACTGTAAGCACATTCCACAGTGAACTTTCTCAAGTGAGCCGAGTTCCCAGGCAAGAACTGCAACCCACACACCAGACTATCCCCAAAGATTGCCATTCAACCATATAGCGCAAGACAAAGGGAGATGGTTTTGCTAATCACAAGCAACAATGGAATTTTGGCAGTATCTTCGGAAGCTAGCTATAATTACTTGCTGGAGGGCTTAATTAAGTCAGCTCACAACAGACTGTTGGTTGTTTTCTCTGATTCCATAGTCGCTTGTCTTGGTGATAGCCCCTATGTTCTCATAGGGGACATGTCTATCACAAATTCAATATAGTTCTGTTTATGTATATTTAATGACACATTACTTATATGATTATCATCATTGCTAACTATTCAGATAACATGCAATGGTTTACAAAGTGCTTTGCTAACAACAAACCTGTGAATAAGATTATTATCCTCATTTTCTAGATGAAGAAATTAAGGACACCCTTCAACCCCCCAAGCAACAGGAATCAAATTTAGATCTTCTGATTCAAAGTTCTGTACTTTTTTCATTGTATTATATGCCTGTGTTACACTATGAAAGGAGAAGGCATTATGTAGTAGAAAAAGCAATTGAACCAAGAGTGAGGAGACCTGGGTACAAATATCACTACTAGGAGTAATATAATGACTGCCTCTTTTTTTTTTTTTCCAAACTCATCAGTTGCTTAGAGAGACAGAAGATTAGAAACTGGAAGAAACCATTAAGGTCATCTAATTCAAGTCAAATAGAATTTATTAAGCACTTATTAGATGCCAGGTGAGGGCAGCTAAGTGGCATAGTGGATAGAGCACCAAGCCTGGAGTCAGAAAGGCCCATCTTCCTGAGTTCAAATCTGGCCTCAGACACTTACTAGGCAAGTCTGGGCAAGTCACTTAACTTTGCTTCAGTTTTTTTTCATCTGTAAAATGAGCTACAGAAGGAAATGGCAAACCTCTTCAGTATCTTTGCCAAGAAAACCCCAAATGGGGTCATGAAGAGTCAGACACCCCTGAAATGACTGAATAACAACATGTGCCAGGTATTGTGCTAATCACTGGGAATACAAATAAAGGCAAAAACAGCCCCTGTCCTCAGGGAACTTACCATCTAATAGGGAGACAACCTACAAACAACTTGTACAAACAAGTTATGCTGTTTGTAGGATAATTTGAAGATAATCTCCAATGTAAGGCACTGGCATTCCAGGTATGAGGGACTGTGAGAGGAACATTAAGGAGTCAGTGTCACTGGGTCATAGAACATGTGATGGGAGTAAGGTATAACAACACTGAAAAGGTAGAAGTCAGGTCAAAAGTCAAATGGAGGATTTGATTCTAGAGGCAGTAGTCAATTATTAGAGTTTATCAACTAGGCAGTTGAAATGGTCATATTTGTAACTTTAGCAAGACTTGAGCAGAGAGACCAGTAAATGGGCTATTGAGATAGTCCAAGTGATAAAGAGTCTATGCTAGGGTAGTGGCAATGTCAGAGAAAAGGGGGCATAGAAGAGAGATGTTTCAAAGTTATAATTGACAGGATGTGGTACCCACTTAGATATGTGGGGTGAGAGGAGTGAAGAGTTGAGGATGACAGGTTCTCAGTGTGGGTGACTCTGAGGGAATGAAGGTGTCCTCTACGGTAATAGGGAAGTTAGGAAGAGAAGATCTGGAAGAGAAAGATAATGAATTCAGTTTTGAGCATATAGAATTTAGGACATCCACTTTGAGATGTTCAGTGGGTAGTTGGAGATAGGATACTGGAGGTCTGGAGAGAGGTTAAGTTGCATAAATAGATCTGAGAATAATATGCCTAGAGATGACAACTGAATTCATGTGAATTGATTTGATTGCTAAGCAAAGATAGTATAGAGGAAGAAAAAGGTGTCTAGGATAGAGCTGTAGAGGACACACATGGTCAGCAGGCATGATCTGGATGAAGATTTACCATAGGAAACTGAAAAGTATTAGCCAGATATATAGTAGGAGACTAGGAAAGTATAGCATCATGAAAACTTAGAGAGAAGAGAATTTCAAGGAGAAGATGGGGACTGATAGTTAAAGGCTACAGAGAGGTCAAGAAGGATGAGAAATGAGGAAAGAGCATTAGATACAACAACTAAGAGATCAGTGGTAACTTTGAAAAGAATAGTTTCAATCTTTTTATGTTTACAAATGAGGAAAGTGTAGTTTGGATGGATTAAATGAATTGCCCAATGTCATATAGATAATTAGGGTTTAGAGGTGAGGCAATGAGGTGAAGTGACTTGCCTAGGGTCACAAGGCTAGTAAGTGTCAAGTGTCAGAGGTCACATTTGAACTCGGGTCTTCCTGAATCCAGGGCTACTGCTCTATCCACTGCACCATCTAGCTGCCCCTAGAGTTTCTTTTACCACACCCCCAATCTACCCAATTTCATATGATTGCTATGAGGGCAAACTAAGAAAAATGTATTTGAAGTATGTACTTCAAAAAATAAAATGCAAGTAAAAGGTAATATTATTATGTAAATGCATCATTTTCTCAAATTTCCATTCTGAAATTGGAGGATATTTATAACTCACAAATTAACTCAAGATGATGGGCAATATTAGGATTTAACATTTAATTTCATTTATATACTCAGTGGGGCTTATCACTTTTTTTAAAAAGTGAATGAGTGTGTCCTTAGCCTCCCATTAGTCCTAGAAGACTTGAAATGAGAACAAGTTTTAGGAAATGACTTATCTCTGAAGTAAATGACAAAGAATATCCCTGTTTTCATGGGACTCTCAGATGCTAATGTAGAATTTCCATTGTTTTTCATATTTTTTTTTATAGTACCATATATTATCAGATCTGGAAAGGGCTTAGAGATCACATTGTCCAATGCCTTCTTTTTATGGGTGAGAAAATTGAGAGCTACTGGGGGGGGACGTGACTAGCCCAAGGAAGCAGGGCTACTGTATGTGTCAGAACCTCCTTTTGAAATTAAGATCGATGTTCTTTTCATTGCAACACAATGTCCTTATAATGTGGGCCTTAAGATTCCTGGCCCAGAGAGGGAAAGTTACAATTTTGTTCAAGAGTACATATAATTTTTATTATAGGGTCCCTAAGTCTTTGTAGCTGTGTCATGTTTTTGCCAATCCTGGGGCATCTTGCAAGCATGCTCTAGCCAAGGTTCAAAAGTCTCCTCCCTAGGAAGAGGATTTCCAGAAATGAACTGCAGTTTCTTGTAATGTGCTAGATCAAGATGGCACAAGAGATGGTGTCCGTCGGTATCATTCCTGGCTCCATCAACTGTGAAGAGACGCAGCATTCAGGAAGTAAATCCAATAGACTTTGAAAAGAACAGATGTGGCATGTGTATCCATGACTACCAAAAGTTATCCTTCTAATTTTAAAACTGTACTTTGCCATAACTCTCTTTGTCTGCCTTCTTAATAGGAAGACCCAATCCATTTCTATTTCTAGACTCAATACAAAACTGAGTATATGTTTAGTGTTTTCATGCCCTATACACCCTACATAGGGGAAGGGAATCTCAAGGTGAGCTAGATAGAGAGAAATAACTGATTGAGATGGTAAGAGAATGCTACCACAAATGGGGCACAGGCTAAATGGGAGTCAAAGCCATCCCCTCTGGCTTAACCTCAGGGGACAGAGGGTAGAAAATTTTGAAGACAGTTTACCTTTTAGCTTTACATGAAATTCAAAGTATAAGCACATATACTGATCTCAGTCATTTACTACCTGTGTGACCTTGAGCAAAACCTTTGACTTCTCCACAGGTCTCAGCTGCCACATCTGTAAAATGAAGGGGTCAGACTAAAAAGATGGCCTCTAAATTTCTTCCAGCCCTAAATCCATGATGCTAGAAGACCCTGGCACAGAGTAGGTGCTTAATAAATGTTTACTGATTGAGTAAGACCTCTCCCTTCCCTCCATAACTGTAATTAGCATGTGGTAAATGGGCTAGTGCCCTCATTAGGGCTTGTGATTCTGTGCTTCTTGCTCACAGTGGCTACTATATACTTCATGGTCTTACAGAGACACTGGGCATAATCATCCTCTTGGAATTTTCTCATAGAGAAGTCATCCCCTTCCAGAACCACTGAACCTGGGATGGGATCATTCTTTGAGCTGCCACATACTCCTTTCTCTTCATGACACTGTTTCTGTGCCACTGTTCTCTCCATCTACCCATCAGATTGTCTTCTGTGCAACTGCTCCTGCTTGATGCCCTCTGGACATAACATGGAGCCTTCCAGTCTATCTTCCCATGACTAGATTTGCCCTTGGCACATTTTCAGCTAGTTAGAGTTCTCTTTGTTGCCTTCAGCAAGGTACAGATGTGCTTTGCTGATATCAGGGCTATCCAAAATCCAAATTCACAAAGCAGATAAATTGAGGGATGATTGTCTGCATTTCAGAAAGGACTCTACTTTATAAAAGTTTTTGTCACAGATCCTTCAAATAATTAGCTCCCCAAGTGCATATGGAATAATCCTATTTTCATGTCACCCTTCACATATGCTTTTAAGGAACACATCTACCGCAAAGCAAGGCATTCCTGTAGCCTAGATGAGGCTGACTTGTCTATTTTTCTGGGTTCAACCAGAAAGTATCAATTTGTTAGACATTTTCTCTATCTTCTAATGAATAATGTGGAATTCTCTGGGTTAGAAGGAAGCCACAGCTGATCAACTATCAATCACTTTGTGTGTTACATCAGGAGGAAAAAAAAAATCTAATAGCTTTGTATGAGAAACTTGTTCTCTTCATGAAATAACCACATCATAATTTTTAAAGGTCATCTTCACCACTTTCTGTTCAGCTCTTCAGGTGGCTCATTCAAAGAAGACAAAAAAACAAAATGAAAAAAGCAAGGAAGATGACAAAAGCTAAGGCAATGCCCTTCTCATAAAGAAGGAGAAGGGGTGCAGAATGAAACTTCCAAAACTCATTATGATCAAAATATACTTTGGAAATGGTGGTCACTCCGATAAGGGCTGAGAATGAGCAAACTCGTTTTATGCTTGAAAAGTATCAAAAAGTGGCACTGACAAATAATGCAACACTAGAATTTAACGTTCAATGAACTTGACATTTCCATGGAATGACTCCAAATAAGTGCTGTATGATATTTATCAGAGTTAATATGAGTTTTCATGAATTTTCAAATTTCTTACAGATGTCATTTCAAGCATATCTCCAAATTTGCCTTTAGTGAAATTAGGTTTTCATGCCCTTAATTTTGGTCACCATTTATACAAACAATCTCCCAGGCACAAAATCATGTGACAAAAAAAAAAAAAATAACTGACCACTTTAAAATACCTGGCAAACCTACTCTTAAAAACACTGAGAGGAAGGGCTTGATACTAAAATTCACATAATCTAAACTTTTCATTTGATACCAGGAAAAGATGCAGTTCTGGTTTCAAACAAACTTTGGCCATATAATAAGAAGACAGGACTCATTGGAAAAGACTCTGATTTGGGGAGGGATTGAAGGCAAAAGGAAAAAGGCATGGAAGAGGATGAGATGGATAGGTAGTATGATGGAAGCAATGAAAAAGAACTTGGACAGACTTTTGGAGACAGTGGAGGATACAAAGACCTGGCATGCTATGGTCCATGGGGGCATGAAGAGTCAGATACAACTGAACAACAGCAACAACAAAACCAAAAGATCAGTTTTACAAAGTTAAAATAGAAATTGATTTCAGAAAAAAATGCTTTAAAATGATGACTAAAAAAATTGAGCCAGGATGTCTTGATTTTTTGGAGATAGACTTATTATCTTTTTCACAATAAATAGATGCAGCCTTTATTATTATGGTATTGGTAGAAGTACAATTCCTTTTTTTTCTTAGAAACTAGACATACTTATCAACATGAATCTCCTTTATGCTATGGTTCTTATATAAGCTTCTTCTATAACACTTCTATAAGTGTTCATTTATCACTGGGTAGCTGCAAGGGTTACACACTCGTGAAAAGAATTTGATTACCACCAATAAAAATACAGAAACAAGATGGTTTGTCATAAAGTTTACCCTGACATTTAATTTAGATTACCTTTCTTTAGTTGGTGGTGAGTGGAATACATAAAATTAAGTCACTGCTTTCGTTATATCTGCTGAGAAATGTGTGTATGGGGGTCAGGTGGGGTGAGTGTGCGTGTGTATTTCGAAGTTTCAAAGACCCTAAGTAATCCATTTCCAACCCTGAGATCTACTCTCATTTATTTTCTCAGTAGAGACATTTACTCTTTCATGGTTCTCTTATTTTTTGATTCTTTCCTTAAATCATAAATCCATGCTTCTAAGATACTACCACCTTCCCAGAATGACAAACATTACCTACTTTTATCCACCATTTTTGTCTCTGAATTCCTCTATCTGTAAATAAGTACTACATTGAAATAAATAAAAGTGGCTAAGAGGATTTAAAAGATCTCATATAGAATAAAATTATCAATATTCAATTCATCAGTTAGCATCTATTAAGTACCAGTTACCACTTTCTTCCCTGGAGTTTCTGTGTATATTTCTCTGTCTGTAAATGAGGACTGTATTGAGGAAAATAAAGGTGGCTAAGAGGATTTAAAAGATGTCACATAGATTCAAATTATTAATATTCAGTTCATCAATTAGCATCTATTAAGTACTTATCAACACTTTCTTTCCTGAAATTTCTGTGTGTATTTCTCTATTTGTAAATAAGGACTGTATTGAGGCAGTTGAGGATGGCTAAGAGGATTTAAAAGATGCCATAAAAGGCAAATTATTAATATTTAATTGACCAATAATCATTTATTAAACACTTAGCCATATGCCAGGCACTGCACTAGACACTGGCACTGAGGATATAAATACAAAGAATGAAAAAATTCCTGTGCTCAAGGAGATCACATCCTAATGGGGGGAGACACCGAGTACACTTAAAATACATCCGATGTAGAGAATAAAGACAAACGTTCCCTCTGAACATTACTTTCAAGCCTGTCATAATAACTAGCATTTATATAGCACTTTGAGATTTGCAAAGCACTTTATAGATGTTATCTCAATGAATCCTCACAATGAAGCTGTGATATTATTATTTTCATTTTTACAGGTGAGGAAACTGAGGTTAAGAAAATTTAGTGATTTGCCCAGGGTCAAATAGCTAAAAAAAAAAGTCTGGGGAAGGATTTGAAGTCAGTTTATACTGAATCAGAATATACTATTTTCTGTATGGGGCCACCTGGTTGCCTCTCCTTGATGCTTCCTTTAGGGAATTTTTTTTTTTTTTAATGATGTTCCATTACACTTATCCCTATGACCCCCTCCCCCTTTCAATGGAGCATGAAGAACACTGAATTTTGGAATCAAAGGGTCTGGGGTTTAAATCCTAGCTCTTCCATCGTTGCTTGTGTAACTTTGGTAAAGTTACTTAATTCCTCTGGTTTTCTGTTTCCTGCTCCATAAAATGGAATGGATGAGATGGTCCCTAAGGTCTCTCCTACCTCAAAATACAATGATTATCCTTTTTTCTAAGCCTTTTCAGTGTGATGGGCTCACAATTAGGAAAGTACTATTTTTCCAAAAAAAATTGTTGGGGGTACTTAGGTCAGGGCTCAGTCCCCTTTTTAATGCCAAGGGCTACTGTAGTAGTAAGTAATGTCCTTCAGTCCAATGAGGCAAAAGATGGAGAAAAAAGTAAGAGGAATGGAAAAGGGAAAGAGGAATGAAGGACAAAAAAAGATGAGAGAGAAAAAGAAATAGAAGTAGGAAATACATGTTGTTGGGGGATTCTATTCACTCTGTTATGTTTTTATTCTTGTTTTTGCCCTTTATATTTCCTTTTTTGGGGAGTTGATACCTATAATTTCATCAGTCAGGAACTACTTATGTAGAAACTCTCTCCTCCATTATAGATCACTCCTCTTTAATGTTTATTTTGGGAAGTTAATTGGGGCATGAAATGTTAAGCTTCTTGCCCAGGGTCCCATTGTCAGTATGTGCCGGAGACCAGACTTATAATCATGTCTTCATGACTCTCAGGCTTGCCCCCCCCATTCACTACTAATAGGCTGCCTCTCCACTTGTAGTCTATCTAGCTCAAGAAATGTTTATGTATATTATAAATGAAGTTTCCTGTTAGACCCTGAGAATACTAAGATCAGAACAAAAGTATTTAACCACCTCCTCTGGGCTTACTTTGTCTGCTCCCACTCCTCCTGCTGGTTTTGGACCACTAGAGTGTCAGTTGACTACTTACTCTCTGGATTCTAGGAGTAACTGCTTCCCCCCCCTCCACCTTTTTTTGTTTAGTGTTATCATTCATAAAAGCTCAATGGTATGCTTGTCACTGATTATCAGCCAGGTTTGCTTAACTTTTAGAAAAGGTATTTACTAAGTACCTATAGCAGCTATAGGTGGCACAGCGGAGAGAGTGCCAAGCCTGGAGTCAGGAAGACTCATCTTCCTGAGTTCAAATCTGGCCTCAGACCCTTACTAGGTATGTGATCCTGGGCAAGTCACTTGACCCTATTTGCCTCAGTTTCCTTATCTGTAAAATGAGCTGGAGAAGGAAATGGCAAACTACTCCACTGTCTTTGCTAAGAAGACACCAAATGGGGTCATGAAGTTGGACATGACTGAATAAAATGGGAATACTGGATTAAAGAGTTTGTATTTTATCGTACAAACCATAAGGAACCTGGTGGCACTGACGTCTAAGATTCTTTTATCCCTGGAATTACTTTTTCTTGGCTCCCATTTCCTTAGTTCACCAAATTTGGACAACTGAATTCCTCCAGGTAAAAAGAAAGAACCTTTTTCTTCTGAAGGAATTAATAGGAGTTATCCTGGAGAATTCAGGTAGATAGCACAGAACAGGATGTGATAAAATACAAACCCCTTAAGGCAACATTTAAGACCCTACATATTTGGAGCTGGAGTAGACCTTAGATGGATCATCTAATCCAGTTGTATCAAACTCAAATAGAAGTGGGGGCCACTAAAACACACATAGGAACACTTGCAGGCAATACTTTGACTTAGAAAATCACATATTAACATGACCTGTGTTTTATTATATTTTGTTGAATATTTCTCAATTGCATTTTAATCTGGTTCCCTGTGTGCTAGGGAGTGCTGGGAGCTGCCTGCTGCCTGGCAGCAGTTGTTTGAGACCCCAGATCTAATCCAACCCTCTTGTATTATAGATGGGGAAAACAAGGCCCAGAAAAGTTGATGATCTGTCCAAGTTCACTAACAGAGATAGAATTTGAATCCAGGTGCTCTGCTTCTCAATCGATTGTCATTGCTGCTACACTATCTGACCTTAAGACTGCTATACTCTTATCACCTTCTCCTCCTTTTATTTCCTTGTGGGACTGAATGAGTTGTTTATATGAAAAATTCTTTGGGCCTTGTCTCTAAGATGTAATGTCATATTTCGAGCCATTTAATTAAAAATTTTGGTCATAACCCTTTTTTTGGATGTACCCACACTGAAGGAACAAAACATTTCAAGGTACAGGAAACATTTTTTGTTTTGAGAATGTATCTACCAGGCTAAAAATGGGTATGGATGATGGGGTATAAGCCCAAGCCTAGATCTTAGCACCTTGCCCCAAAGGGAATCTGGCTCTACAGGCCCCAGCTCCTTATCTCCCTTTGAAAGCCTTAGTCCTACCTTTTGATCTTATTCAGATGCACCTTCACCCCTTGCCCCCAAAAAGAATCTGGCTCCCATTTGTTTACAGGCCCCAGAAAACCCTTAAACTTTAGGTTCCTTATCAACTCCCCTTATCTCCCTTGGAAAGCCCTAGCCCCACCTTTTGATCCTTTCTAACTCTACCTTCTAGTTCCCTTCATTATCTATTCCCATTGTCTATTCAATCTCTCAGACCTTCCAATCAGAATTCTCATCTAGACCCTTTTCCCAGCCCCCTCCTCTGGCCACCCAAAGTTACTTTAGTGTATATAAGATCCACCCTGGCCCCCATTCAAACGCTGAGATTTTCTCATGCGCAAAAGGCTGAGACTCTCATGCCCGCTCATCCCTACGGGCGTTACTAATGTTCAGATTCCTTAAGAGTCTGGCCTATATGATTTATCTCTCATAAACTTTTTCTCTGGTTGGAAGAAGATTTGAGTTGAATTCATTCAGGCAGGGCTCACATCGTGATCTTGGGGTTCCAATCACCCCAAATCTCTAGACCTCTTCATGGATAGTGGTTTTCCCTTCTCAATGTCTGGCTAGGTTAGCTAGCAGCTAACTGTTGGATACTTTAAGATGTTAAAGGTTAAGTATAAGATTCACATAATTTCCTTTTATAAACAATTCTTTCTCTGTCTTTCAACAAATTCTAGCCACTGACTGAATAGGTAGAAAGCACTTTGTAACCTAAACTAAAGGTAGATGATTACATGATTCGACTGTCTTAATAAGGAGAAATTCTGCTTCCAATCAAAATGTTTTGCTCTTTGGATCATAAGTTTCAAGCTGAAAAGGATGTTGGAAATTCAACTTCTTCATTTTACAAATGAGAAGAGAGGGGCTAAATGGCTTGCTCCAGGTAACATAGGTAACAAATGGCAGGACTGAGATGTGAACACCCATTCTTAGTCCTTTGAATAAGAATTGCCAAAACCACATTATTGTTTTTAATTTCCAAAACATTTTTACATGGCCTTAAAACTTGGACAGACAACAGATTTCTTTTCACTTTAAATAATGGTTTACCTAGCTGGAATCTATGCTATTAATCAATATAACCTAAGACTGAAGTAGCCTATTTTGGCAGCCACATTGTGCTATTGGCTTGTAGTCAGTTCACACTTCTAATTATTTTCTTAGTTATGAAACACTTTTAAGTTACACTAACCCCACATTACCATTGAATAGAACAGGACCAAATAATGAGCCCTGCAGCACATCTTGAGTGCTAGGTGGCACAGTGAATACAATGCTTGACCTAGAATTAGGAAAATCCTGAGTTTGAATTTGAATGCTTGCTAATTGTGTGATCTTGGGCAAGTCATTTAACATCTCTCAGGTTCAGTACCCTCAACTGTAAAATGGGATAATAATAGCACCTACCTCTCAGGGTTGTTGTGAGGATCAAAGGAGTTAATATTTGTAAGGGTAAAGAGCTATGTAACGCAGAACTAGCTATCATTATTATTACTACTATCTTTGGGTGGATATAAATTCATCAATACTTTTACAAACCACCTATCATTCAGCCCACACTTGTACATCTTTTTAAAGGCTATAATGAGATACCATTTTAAAAATTGTAATTTGATTTTTTTTGTTCCATTTTAAATGAAATATCTTTTTAGTTGCATTTTTGAAATGTGGATATACTATGTTTACAGTATATGGCTAATCTAATAGTATTTTTTTTTCTTTTGTACCTGATTTTGTTGGTACAGAGAACTCCTTCCGCTAATGCATATCAGTAGGTATTCTTAGAGAGTTGTTTCAGACACTTGATAGTTAGATGACTTGGCCAGAGGCATACAGACAGTATGTGTTAAAGTCAGAACTTGAATTTAGATCTTCCAGAATCTGAGTCCACCTCTATTTTCTACGCTAAGGTGCTTCTCTCCTTGCACAGTAACCTTTTCAAAAAAGGAAATGAGAGCACTATGAACTTTGAGGCATAGTGAAATCATGTTGGCTTCTAATTATCAGCAGTTATCACTGAATAGCATGTTGTAATAGAAATACCATTGAACCTGAAGTCAGGAGAGATGTGGGTTTTCATCTTGCTTCTTATACTGAGTAATCCTGAGCAACTCTATCGAACTCAGTTTTCTCATCTATAAAATGGCAACAATAATAATAGTAATAATAATACCAATAATACCTTTACTATGTTTAATCTAAAATATTTGAATAGATCTCTGACTTCATTGGTGTATATGTTCCTTCAAAAATTCAGTTTGCAATCCAGCCACACCTCCCCATTCTGTACAACTTGTGTCCATGTCCTTACATGAGTTCACTTCAAGGAATTTAAAGACTATAAAACTGCTTGGGCCACTGAGAGATGAAGTTTACAGGTTACAGGGATATTATGTTTAAGAGGAAGGATCTGAACATGGATCTCTCTGACTCTGAGATTAGCTTTAACAATGACTACCTAGCTGGGCTCTACATAGCACTTTAAGGTTTACAAATGCTCTATAAATACTATCTCATTTGATTTTCACAATGATGAGACTTTTGCCCCTCACCTCAAAAAGAATCTGGGTCCCATTTGTCTACAGGCCCCAGAAAACCCTTGAATTTTCTTTGAACTATCAAAGAAGTCTCAAGAGATTGCCTGAGGCTATAATCCACTCAATGGGCCTTTCCTTATTTTTTATTCTTATTCCTATCAACTGGCTTTATCTCCTAGGCCCAATCTCCCTTTGATATCCTAAGGAAATCTAGCATATTTCCCACCTTTGATCTTATCCAGACAGATTCCATTCAACCTCTTCCTTCCCTATCTTCCAGTTCTTTGTTACCCTGATGGAGGCTAGCCCTCCATTGTCCAGATGATCCCGTTTGACCTCCCAGACGCTCCCATTGGGATTCTCCCTAAATTCCTCCCCCAGTCACCTCAGCCTCAGATTCCTCCTCCCAGCCCCTCCCCCAATCACCCCAAATTATTTGGCTGTATATAAGATCCATCCTGGCCCCCATTTAAATGCTGAGATTTCCTCATGCTTGCTCCTCCTTAAGGGTGTCACTAATGTTCAGATTCCTTAAGAATGTGGCCTGTATGGTATATCTGTAATAAACTTTGTCTTTGGCTGAAAGACGACTTAGGTCATTCATTCGGGCAGGACCCACATGTCATGATTTTGGGTCTCAGTGCCCTTAGCATCTACACCTCAACAACAACAACTCTGGGAAGTTCATTCCTATTATTATCTTCATTTTATACATGAGAAAACAGACGCAGCCAGAGATTCGGAGTCTTGTCCAGGGCCACATATCTAATTAGTATCTGTGGCAGGATTTGAACTTAAGAATTCTTGAGTTGGGGCCAGAACTCTCTCCACTGTGACACTTCCCAAATCTAGCAAGATAATATGTGGATCAATTCTGACAGAAGATGGTGTGAAGTCTGTTAATTCTTGTCAGAAATATGTGCCAGGTAGTTGGATTAAGGAAGTGAATATGCTGTTTAAATTTATATGCTTCCTGTTGTATTTGTTGTTGTTCATTTCAGTCATGTCTGACTCCATTTGTGACCCCATTTGGATTTTTCTTGGCAAAGATACTGGAGTAGTTTGCCATTTCCTTTCTCCAGCTCATTTTACAGGTGAGGAAACTGAGGCAGACAGGGTTAGATGACTTGCCCAGGGTCACACAGCTAGTAAGTAATTGTAAATATACAATTAATTCTATATTTGCTTCAAATAGTAATTTTCCTCGATTCAACAATATTTAATTTTATGTATTTCTAAAAAATACTATCTTTGTTCATAAATGAGAAACAATTCAAATCCTTATTTGTAATATTTCGATGTTCAGTTTTTCTGTACCTGAGTTTGCCAGCATGCAAGGTCTATATGACCATAGAGATATCACAGATGATCTGAGCAATGAGGTTTTTTTAAAAAAAATGTACAAATTCCCCTTGCTGTCATTTGTAAAACCTCCACAAATTTCAGTAGCAGGACTACATCTAAGTATTTCTGCTACGTGTCCTTCTTATTCACTATCTTCAAAGTCTCATTCAGCTTTAAAACTCTCAAATTCACCCAACCTTAGATTTTTATATTTATTTTTTGTGTGGTTTCATTCTCCCACAACTAAGCAGCTACTTCAGTGTATGGCAGGTCTTCATACTTCAGCCCCAGTTAAACCAATGGATCAATAAGTATTTATAGAGTTAGTGTGGCATCAGAGCTAGTGTGCTGTGCTAGGCTTGAAATCAAGGTAACCTGGGGTTATCCAAGGTTTCCTGGATGATGTTAGCAAGTTAAATGCATATAACAAAATATATAATATTACAAAGGAAACCAATTATATTGAATTAGTTGTCAAAATATAAATAGAAACCCAGTTCACATATTTCAGGTTAAAAACACCTGACTTAGAATGTAATTGTGTCAATTACATTTATAACTGATATAACAGGTACACATTTATACTATCTTACCTTCTTCCTCCCCAACACCCAGCTAGCTATCCAAACAAGAAATAGCTTTTTGCTCTTAAATAATATTGAAGGTGTTTGTTTTCGTCCTTTGGAATCTTCAAGTGACTTAAGCAGTTATAAAAGTGGTGGTCTAGTGGAGCACTGACTAAGGCTAGATACGCAATGGTTTTCCATATGTTGACTGTGTCTCTCTCAAATATACTTTTCTACTTTTTGAATGGAGAAAACCATGTAGGTTGATGACATTGTGTTGCATAAGTAATGAGGATGACATAAAACTAATGTTCTTTCCCTTCCCACTGAAGATATGATTTCAGATCCTGCCCTTAGAAGTGGAAAAATAAGGCTTTTTTTTTGAATTAGAAAAAGGTCAGCCCAATGAGGCATTATCAACTCTGATGAAATAAAATCAATATATCCCTCATTCACTCCTTCCTTCCCTTGTAAGTTTTTTTCCTCTTTCTCCTTCCTTCTCTCCTCCCCTTCTGCTTCATGCTTTATCTTCCTGACACAGTATCTACACACTTGTTTTTAAACTTGCAGGCTCACCATATTCTTTTTTAAGCAATATGGTCTGAATCGTCCTTCTGCAGCCTAAAAATGGTAGAGTTTTGAAATAATGAGGATGGAAAATGTACACAGATGTATCTAATAACAATAATAATATGAACAATGATAACAATTATTATCAATAATGGAAAGTAGCATTTCTGTTGTTCCTTATAGTGTGGGAAGTACTTTGCAAACTATTAGAGCCTTTTGACACCCCCGTTATCCCAGCATATAGTGCACTCATTTTTATTTTATTTTGCATGTGGGGAAACTGAGATTCAGAGGGGAGAAATGAATAGTCCAGGGTCAGATGTTTAATGAGTGTTAGAAACAGAATTTGAAACCAGTCGTGGTTGACTCTAAGTCAAGCATTTTACTATGCCATATTGGCTGTGTTGTTTTTTTTTTTAAAAGTACTATGTCAATCTTTTTCCTCTTCAATAAAATAAAATAAAACTATATCCATCATAAACTTATGCATCTGCTGGAAAGTAGAGTACACAACTCCTAAAGCCTTCCTTTACAGAAATTGGTCTTCCAGCTTGCTCCATTTTGTATCTGCAGCTCTGCCTGGTTTCAATGCCACTGAACAAGAAGACTTTGTGCTAGGTATCCTTTAGAGCCTACCCCCCTTCCAGCTTCTTGTGTATTGCCTTCCTCAGTTAGATTGTAAGCTCCTTGAGGGCAGAGACTATCTTTCTTTTTCTTATTTGTCTCCCCAGTGGTTAGTACAGAGCCTGGCACATAGTAGGTGGTTAGTAAATATTTATTGTATTTTATAAGGCTCATCTTGATTGGCTTCTCATCAAACATGTCATGTTTCAGTGTTTATTTTATTACGTCATTAGCCCTAATTTTTAAATGCCTTAGTAGAGAATGTCTTTTAACCTTATGGTTACTTTGGGAGGAGTGTTGATGCTAAGACTGGAAAGAATCTAAAAGGTCATCTTCATTAGTACTTTTTTGAATTCAGGAAAACTCTACACATTTTGGGGTACATTGCAACCGGAAATCTTTTTGTTGGGTTAGGGTTCTTTGCATGCCTGAAATCTTTGTTCAGTGTTGGAATAGGGCTGAGTAATGACTTAGATCCAACATAATTTTTTCTTGAGGGAAATGCAATATACCCAATGGAATTCTGGGTTTCTCAGGAGCAGTGTGACTTCAAACCGATTTTTGTGGGGCCACTCTGACTCCATCTTAAAGAGCCAGGTACCTATCCTGATCAAATTTCCAAAGAAGGAAATTCCAGAAACTGCATGAATTCCTGCACTTAACAACTGTTATAGCATAAAGGTATGCTAGTACCTATAAAAGAATTGAACTAAATCTTTTGTTGGAAAGAATGCTGGACCTGATTCAAAGAGAGATATGTTTGACTATTGTTCTGCTACTTATTAATTGTTTGAATCTGGCAATATCACTTATCTTCTCTGAATGTCAATTACCTCAAAAGTAAAATGGGAATAAAAAGTGTAACTTAGTGGGAGTTGTTAAGAAGAAAGCACTTTGTAAACCTTAAAGTACGCTATAAATATATTACTGCTCAATTAAGGATCTTGCTGCTTACTATTACTAATAATACTACACCATCTGCCACTATGTAAACCAAAAATTTGGTGAATTTTCATTTTTGCATAATCTTGATAGGTAATGTCCCAACTTCTAGCATAAAAATAATCTGTAGCTATTACAAGTGGGACTGAATCTCCCTTTTATGGAGAACTATTCCATGCATACTGAGAACCCAATTAGTAGGGCAGGGAATAAAGTTAGTACACATAAATAATGAATAAGGGAGGAAAAAAAAGCTTCATTGGTACTTTGTTTTCCCTAGTATAAAATATTAACACCTCAGCCCAACATTTTAGGCTGTCCATAATCTGGCTTCAGTGGATCTTTCTGGCCTTGTGTGATATGATTTCCCCTTCACACACTCTATATAGTTGCTAGACTACACTACTAGCTATTACCTGAATTTTACATTCCCTCTTTGCATTTGAATGAACCATTTCCAATGCCTGGCATGCATTTTCTCCTAAACTCTTTCTCTTATAGTCTTTTCTTCTCTCTCTCTCTCTCTCTCTCTCTCTCTCTCTCTCTCTCTCTCTCTCTCTCTCTCTCTCCCTCTCTCTCTCTCTCCCTCTCTCCCTCTCTCCCTCTCTCCCTCTCTCCCTCCCTCCCTCCCTCTCTCCCTCTCAGGACTGCTCAGGGGCTCCTCCATGAAGCCTATTTCATACCCTGCCCCTCACCCATTCCCCTATTTGCTCATGCTTTCATCTGTATTATTTTTTAACCTGACCTGTGATAAATTGGTATAGGGAATTCCAAGTGAAGAAACTCTATTTACTAATATGGATTGACATTTGTTCTGTAATTTATAAGAATTTCCTGAGGCACTGAGTTTAAATGACTTGCCTAGGTCCACACAGCTTATATGTTTCAGTGGCAGAACTTGAATCCAGCACTTCATAAATTTGAGGATAGTTCTCTATCCCTTATGGCATTGTGCCTCTACAGATTTTCTTGTGTCACACTTATGTATGTATTTACTTGATCACTCTCTTATCCTTGATACTTTCTTGTACAGGTTTTCAGGATAATGTTCTCTCTTGGCTCTCTTCCTACTGGTCTGACTGTTCCTTCTCAGCCTCCTTTATTGGATATTCATCCAGGTTATGACTGCTAACTGTGGGTGTCCCCCCAAGATTCTGTCCTAGGTCCCCTCTTCCATCTCCATAATATTTTCTTTGATTTCATCAGCTCCCATGGATTCAATTATGATTTCTATGCAGATAATTTTCAGACTACTTATCTGGCTCTAACCCTTTTCCAGACCTCTAGTATCACATCACCAATTGCCCATTAGACATCTCAAACTGAATGTCCTGAAGACATTTTAAACTCAACAACTCCAAAACTGAATTCATCTTCCCCCTTCTGCACTCCTCCCTGCCAAAAAAAAAAAAAAAAACAAAACCAAAAACACCTCACTGTCTTTATTACTTGCCTATTACTGTCAAGGGTTCCATCAGTTCTCCTAGTCATCCCGGCTTGTAACACAGGTATAATCATCAACAACACACTCCCCCTTTCTCCTTGTATCCAGTCTGTTGATAAGTCCTATCAGTTCTACCTTTGCAACATCTCTTGTATGTGGCCCTTTTTCTCCTCTGATACTGTCATGTCCTTGGTATAGACACTTATCATCTTGCATCTAGACTATTACAGCCTTTTGGATGATCTCCCTGACTCATCTCATCCCACTTTAGGGGACGAGATGAGTAAGGGAAGAGAAAGAAATCCCACCTTTTGCATGAAGTGTTTCTCAGTTCATCTTAATTGCTAGTGCAAATAAGAGATTATTTCCAAATTATCCTGTTTATATATTGTTTGTACATAGATTTTTGTATGTTGTCTCCCCCATTAGATTGTTAGTTCTTTGAAGGCAGGGAGCACTTTTGCCTTTCTTTGTATCTCCAGCACTTTGCACAGTGCTCGGAACAAAGGACATTTTGTGACTTTGTTAACTTGACTTGAATTTTTCACAGTATTGTGCTCAAGATGGCACAAACCCTCAATAAATTGCTTTATTTCATCCTGCAAGCAAGTCCTAATATGGAACCTTGGGCATTCCATCTGTTCTAATCTATGATGACAAACCATTATCCTTTTAAAAGTATCAAATATAACCTCCTAGAGAATGAAAGAATGCCCTTCCTAGAAACAAATTCCCTTACAATGGACAAATGGTACAAAATGACTGACATAGCAATTTAAATTTAGCCTCTCTGAAGGCCTTCCCTGAATGCTTTTCTCATGGAGACAAAGTGGCCTTTCCTCTTCCATTGTAATCATTTTGAATGTGAGATATTAAGGTCACTTTTCTTAGTGATTCGACTTTAATTCCACAGAAAGCTTCCTTATCTTTCCTATTTCGCATGGTCATTTTCATCATCATAAAATGACTTTATTCTTACATTTTACCAGATGAATTGTAGAGAATGCAGATGGCCTTTTAATTCAATAGATAATAACAGGGGCATGGAATCTTTAGTATACCTCTTTGAAAAAAATATGATTTGTACTCACTTGATTCCCAAGCTAATCTCAGGTTTCTTTCCTTTCCTTTTTTTCCCCTTTGTATCATTGATAGGTGGCTGGTATTTCCCTAGGGCTTCCCTGTCAGCTCAAATGAAACTTCAGATTTTATCATTTTGAAGGAAGATTTTTTTTTTCAAAAAGCAGTGACTGTTTTCAATTGGGGTTTGAATCAAAAGTGAATTTCCAGTTATAGAATATTAATGTCCTAAGTTGTAAAATCCCTATACCTTGGAAAAGGAGTTCTAGGGGCTCTCATTACACCATGGCAAAAGGGCAATGATCACAATGCAATTAGAAGACTGATCCTTTCTCCAAAATGATTCAATAGAATCAGAATATTAGAGCTACAAGGGATGGCAAACATTTATTAAATGCCTAGTATGGGCTAGCCATCTTGCTATAGAGTTAGTATTGACAATATTTGAGATCTAAGAATCCTTCTAGTCCAACAAAAGTGGTTAAGTGGAACAATGGATAGAGTGTTAGACTTGGATTCAGGAAGACCTGAGTTTGAATCCTGTCTCAGTCACTTACTAGCTATATGACCCTAGACAAGTCACTTAGCCTCAGTTTCTTCATCTGTAAAATGGTGATAATAATAGAACCTACCCCAAAGAGTTGTTGTGAGTTTTGAGAATCAAATAAGGCAACAAATGTAAAACACTTTGCAAAACTTAAAGAAATTGATAAATGCTGGTTTATTATTGTTATTCTTATTATTGTCCAATTCTTTTATTTTGTAGGAAACTGAAGAACTTGGGGAAAATTTTTAAGAATATTTTAATAATAGTGTTACATGGTTTCACATATTTATCATGTACTGTCTTTATGGAACCAACAAAAGAAGCTCAATGATCTCCAGTCATAAATGACCAAATTTATACTACTTCTAGTTGTAAAAAACAAACAGCATCCCTCTTCTCCCCGACTCAAATGTCCCTTTTGGTATCTTGAGAATAGAATAAATGTCTGTTAATTTACTGGTTAAAAATAAATTAAAAACCCCCAACCACTGGATCATAGATTTAAAGCTAGAAAGGATCCTACAGGCTATCAAGTTCAAACCTCTCATTGTAAAATCAAGTAACTGAGGCCCACAGAGGTAAAATGTTTTGTCTAACATTACACAGGTAGTAAGTGGCAGAGACAGGATTTCTGACCCCAAATGCAGTTATGCTTCACTTTTGTTTGCATTTACATAGCAGCATAGAGTACAGGCCTCAGGAAGCAATCTGAGACTTTCAGTTATAGATAGTAGCTTGCATATGGGGAGTTCTTTAGGTCGACAGAATCAAAGGATTTCCTTGCCACCCACAGCCCACCACCAAAATAAGAGGACAAACAAGTATTAACTGTACACAGTATGTATTTAATGAATATTTTCATTATTTTTATATTGTATTGACTGATTTTTAATTGAATTGACCTTTTTATTAAGTGATGGATTCAAACAGTTATTTTCAACCTCTTGAGGCTGAAATCTTAACATTTTTCTCCAAGGTGTTTATGTCAATTCATTGAAAAAGCAGTGAATACAATGAACTTAGTTTTAAAAAAAAAACAAAACAAAACATGTCCTAACCAATAGATCCTAATTGAACACACACACACACACACACACGAACACACACACACACATACATACACACACACACACCAAAATCTAACACTTCAAGGCACTCCATGGTTCCACCAAATATTATCAAATGTTAACGTTTGTAGAGAATGCTGACATTTCACAAGCATTAAATCATTTGTTCACATTATGTGTGACAAATTTTTTATAGAGGACTATTTTGCCAGTTTTCCATCAAGGAAACTGTTAATTAATGTTATAATTAAATTATTTCTGTTCTTTTAAATGTTAATGAATATAGTATTATGTATTCATTAAATGCCCACCTCCACCCACCTCCCCAGCCAAAAATAAAAAAAGCCTTTCTGCTAGATATGCTTTTGACTAGTTGTTTTTATTGGGATGGTAATGATGCCTGTTTCTTCATCAGTGTCAGTCATCATTCACAATAAAGAAATCTTTTTCTTAACAGCTTAGGATAGCATCAACTTAATTTCAACCAATATTTGTATTGTCTTCTTATTAACGTCTATGGAAAAGAAATCCTAGCGTCAACAATGAGTCTTTGTCACTGAGTCCTATTTATTAATAAGGATTAGAGATATGACAGATCCACACTGCTAAAGTAGACAGGCCTGTCTAACAGTTTGACAAATATCCAGTCTAAGAAATATGTATTCAGTGCCCAAGGCACTGAGCTGAGTACTGGGTCCTTTATTTGAAAGGATAGCAGATATAAACAGACACAATTTAAGGATGCAATTTTGAAAGGAAATGTGAGATGGAGGTAAATTCATGTGTGTGGGAAGAAAAACAAACAAGGTCTACACCTATGCTTTTATCTCCACAATAACAAACTTCCAATTTCTCACTCTGGAAATCCAGTTAATTATCCAGATCAGTGACATGTACCCAATGAGCTCCTTATACATATTCATTGTATTGAGGATTCATCAACCATTAGACAATCCTTTCTATTCCAATTCCATGAATTTGTCATATTTCACATTCTTAGTGATTAATTGATGGATTTGCTGGTTTTTCTCTAGATGTTTGTTATGCAGGCAAAATTTTAGTGTTAAAAGTAAAATGACTAAAATTTCCAAATGAGCTCCTTTGAAAGTCGTAGTAAAGCAACAGAATTAAGAGAGTCTCCAGTCAATGGAAATAATTTTAGCTTTGGGTTGAGGTTGGTGTGTACACAAATCAATCAATATTAAAACATTTATTAAATGTTGGCCATGTCACAGACACTATGATGTTGGGATTAAAAGGAGCTCATATTCTCTGGCCAGGGGGGTTTATATAAATACAAAAAATATGCAAAGCAAAACAATTTTGAGGGAAGGAGGCATTAGTAGTTTGGGGTATTCAGAAAGCCCTAACCTAAGAGATAAAGTTTGAGCTAAGCTTTGAAGGAAGCTAAAGATTTGAAGAGGGAGTACATTCTAAGAAAGGGGGTGGGAGGGACAACTTGTACAAAGGCACGGAGACAAGATGAAGTGCTGTATGTGAGGTCAGTTTAGCTGGACCTCAGAGTGCAGAAATGGGTGGGTAGGAGCCATAGTGTTAAGGGTTTTCAATGTCAAAAGAAGTCTGTAATTTTTCATAGAGGTGGGGGAGGCACAGGAGTTACTGTGAAAGAGAAAACCTTGGTCATACCTGAACTTTAGGAATATCATTTTGCTGACTGTGTGAATGATGGATTTCAGAGAGAAGAGATTTAGAGGCAGGTAAGTGAGTCAGTGGCTAGCACTGGGCTTTGAGTCAGGAAAATCTGAGTTGAAATCTGCCCTGAGATATTGCTAGCTGCATGCCCCAGGGCAAGTTATTTAACCTCTGCCTCAGTTTCCTCACCTGTAAAATGGGGATAATAATAGCCCCTACCTCCCAGGGTTGTTAGGATCAAATGTGAAATACATTTATAAAGTACATCAACAAACCTTAAGCCTCTATAAAAATATTAGCTATTATGTGAGGTAGGGAGAATTTGGTATTTATTGCAGTAGTTTAGGGGGAAGGGTAATGATGACTTGAACTAAGGAGGTGATCTGTGAGCAGAAGGAAGGGGATGATTGTATGTTGCAGAGGTGCAGTTGACAAGATGAGGTAATTGCTTGGAAATGGGGGATGATGGGGGATGATGCAGAATACAGAGTTGAGATTATCTCCAACGTTTCAAACCTGGCTCACTGGAAGAATGGTGGTACACTTAAAAGTAATAGGGATATAAAGAAGAAGGCTAGGATTTTGAGGAAAGGGAATGACTTCTAGTTTGGCTCTGTTGAGCTTGACATGTCTATGATCAACATAGCTGTAATCCAAATTATCATTACAGTGATATAATCAGAAATGCTGAGATTTTTCAATGTGGTGGTGATTATTTATATAGAATAATGACCTTTCAATTTGCATAACCCTGAATGTATAAATATTATTTGTATAGAATAAGGACCTTTCAACTTGCTAAACTCCAAATTTGTCAGTTTGAATGGCAAATTAGAAGGAAATCATTCAGCAATACTGAAGAGGGGTTTGGCTTCAGTACAGCCTCCCATAGGAAGTCTTTCCTGATCTTTTCAGTTATTAATGCTCCTTCCCTCCTCTAATTATCCTGTATTTAATAATCTATTTACTTGTTATATCCCTGTAGTAGACTATAGAAATCTTGGAGGGCAGAAACTCTTTTTCATTTGTATGTATCTCCTCTGATCTGCACAAAATAGTTACGTAATAAAACATTTTTTAAAATTAATGAACTAGAAATTCCTTCCCTTACTTTAATGCTGTAAGTCTTGACTAAAGAATTACAATGGTAATTCAATTTAATTCAATTTAACAAGCATTTAATAGAAGATAAGAGGCTCTCTCCCTCCTTGCCCAATTTTCCTTGTATTTTTCTTCTCTCCTGCTGTTGTCATCTTCAAAAAGGCACTACTAATTTATTACAAAATACCTTTTTGCTTTCCTTTTTTCTGAATTTTGTATTTTTGGCAAAACAAGACTAGTTTAAAGTCACAAAGAAAATAGGTTACAGATAAAAGGGTAGGAAAGAAAGGATCACAGAATCATAGAATCTTGGAGCCAAGAGAGACCTTAGAAATTATCCAGTCCAATCTTCTTTTTTACAGATGAAGAAATTGAAACTTAGAGAGAAGGCACGTGCCCAAGTTTGCCTAACTAAACAACAGAAGAGTTAGAAATTGAATTCAGGCCTTCTGAGTTCAAGGTCAGCACTTTTTCCACTACAAAATGCTGTAAAGTCTGAGTTTTAAATTAAAACTAAGATCTAGCACATTAATTGGACATACTTACATTGCCAATAGCATAAAGGCTGATGCCAATTTTCCAGGCTTTGGGGTAGGCCAGGGGAAACAGTCCTAGGCTTTGAAAAATTTAAAGATATGGGTTTATTAAATAAAGGCTCTGCTGCATGACTTTGAACAAGTCATTTAGTCCCTCTCTCTATTTTTTCATCCAGGAAGAGGAGATAAAACTTAGATACTACCAACCTCACAGGGTCATTAAATGGACCATGTTTTTTGTTTTTTTTTTTTTTAAATGCTACATAAAAACAATAAGCAAAAGAAATTGGATTTGGAGCTGGAGGGACTTGGGTTTGAATCCAATCTCTGCAGCATAGCAGCTTTATAACCTTGAGCAAGTCACTTCTCTATAGGGCTCCAAGTCCTTCCTCATCGACAAAAGGGGGTTGGACTAGATAACCTCCAAGCTTTCTTCTAGTTCTAAATTCCATGATCCTATTATAGCTGTATAAGATTGTGAAGGAGGTGGGGGGAGGGTTTAACCCATCTGCACAATTTCTTTGTTCGGTTAGAAGATGAAGTTGGATTTATTCAATATTTCTCACAAAAGCGCTTGCCACTTTTATGTAAGCACAACTCCACTGCAAGTGCCTAATGGCCAAATACAGCACCAGCTTTATTGTGCCTAGGCCAGCAGAAAAATAAAATTACCACATGATTGTAACTAGTGCCAAGGAAAATAGAAACTGACAGTAATTCAGCACTCCCTCTGATAAAAGCTCATAATCCATATGCAGCATCCAGACCTGTGCCAACACAGGGAAATTAGATGGTTTGTGTCAAGTAATACAGTTACAAAGAAAAAAACACAAATAAAAAGAATTTGAGTCCCCACATTTATATTTAAAACATCTTACACAGAAGACGTAGATGTAGTTTAAAGAAATATCTAATCACATAGAAGAAGAACCCAGAAGGGTTGCTCTATAATATGTAAAGTCAGTTTAAAGCGATTCAACAAAAATTCGTTAAGTGCCTAGTATGTGCAAAGAGAGAGGTCTGGCATGGTTAGTAGGAAAGGGCCAGCCTTGGAATCAGGAAGATCTGGGTCCAAGTCCTGTCTCTGACATGTGCTGGCCATGTGACCATGACCAAGCCACTTAACCTTTTAGCACCCCAGGCAAATTTCTAAAATAAATAATAGACCAGTTGCCAATCTTCATATGTGGAGGGAGTTTCCACACTGGGAGTCCTTTACATTGAAACAATCACAAGACTATATTGTTTCCCCCTCATAAGAAGTGAGATGGAAGGTGGCATTAAGTGCTAGAAAGATCTAGAACCTTGGAGTCATAGATTTTTAGACTCAGATGTGACTTGACCCAATCAACTCTCTCGTTTCCTAGAAGAGGGAAATCCCTGGTCTGTTGTTTGGTTGCTTGTCATAAAGTTCTCTTACTCTGTTAAGGAAATATCTTGATAATTCTGTGGTTTTTAAAAATAACTTTTTAAAGCACACTCCCTTTTAATTTTCATTTAAAACAACAATCCTCAAAAAACAAAACCCCAAACCTTTATCATATTGTAATGATCAATTATTAGAATAAATTTCAGAAACAGACACTTTAAAAGAAAACATTTGTCAAACGGTTCACTAATTTCTAGGTGCACAGTCTGTCAGATGACTGTATAAGACACATCTAAGTTTTCCAACAACCAGTGCTGTGTATCTGTACTCTACCTAGTTCCTCCTCTGCTGGCCCTGGAAAACTGATCCCAGGCTGGGCTAGATCTCCGCCCTCTTCCTCTGTAAAGACAGAAACAAAGTAAGGGTTTAACATCTCTTCACCTTGGATCACAGTCTTCCAAAGTGAATCTTTAAAACAATTGTTCATTCCCAAACATTTGAGATTTTTGCATTTTTTTTTAGGTGCTGTGGTTTGATATTGAATGACTGCTGGAAAGTCTTTCCTTTGCCCTGAAAAACAGACCTAGGAATTTGTGTCCATATTTCTCTCATCTCTGTTTCAGTACCAAGGCAGTGCCATATTTACTTGGTGTGTCCTGATCATTCATATTTACCTGAACCTGGATAGCCTCAGATCAATTTAGAATTTCAAAAGCTATGCTAAAGGAAGAATCTTAGAAAGACTTCTCTAATTATTCTGTGCTTCATCTGGCTACATCAGGGATTGCTGTTATTGTTTTGAATGGTCTGTTTTATCCAAAATACTAACTCATTTCCACCTATTGAAAGAATATTATAGTCATTGATATTTTGCCCATGTTAACTGTCCATGTAAAAGCATATACCTGAATTACAGAATTGAAGAGCCAGAAAAGAACTCAGAGCCCATCTAACACAATCCCCTTGCTTTATAGATGAGCAATTTGATACCCAAACAGAAGTGATTTGTCCAAGTTAATGTAGCTTGGACAATATCATATACATCATATTACATATCAATCACGTCTTCTCCCCTTTAACTTAATATTTTTTTCCACTACATAGTTGCTTCTATCTCTGTGGAGCTTTATTGGTGTTAATGATGACAGTCATATCTATATATTTCCAGGTCTGTTATTTGGAATCAAGAAGTATCAAAGAACATCAGATTAATACCTATACATATTAACATATGTATGTATATACACATATATATATAATATTGGTTTGGCTATGTAGAGAATCTATTATTGATGATAGCTGACACATAATAATTTATGTATTGAAAAGCATTTTGAGTGCATTTGATCCTTATTAGCAGCACAACAAGATAGGTCCTAACATTATTAGAATCATAGCTCTGGAGCTGAAAGGAAACTTAGAGGCTATCTGATCCAGTTTCATTTTATAGATGAAGAAACTGAGGCCCAGGATATTCATGGGATCAAAGATTAAGCACTAGGAGGGTCTTTAGAAGTCATCTAGTTCAACCTTTTTTTTATAGATGAGGAATCTGAGGACCAGTGAGTTTACATGACTCGCCAAAGGTCATCCAAGTATTAAATGTCATAGCCAGCATTTATACTCAAGCCTTCTGACTCAACATTTAACCCTGTTCCACCACTTGGTGACTTGTCTATAGGCACAGAGGCATTGTACATTAGAGATGAAATTTTAATTGAAGTTCTCTTACTAGGTTTGAACCCAACTCTTTCCTCAGTCTAGTGCTTTTGCTATTGCACAGTACATAGTGGAAACAAATTCACCCTTTTAGTGCATTTTCCTTAATTAAGTAACTTGTTTCTATCCAACATATATATGTATATATATATATATGTATATGTATATATATATATATATCTCCATTAATCGTGCATGTTTATCTTTGTATATACACTCTTTCCTCCCACTGCTTACAGTTTTTCTTTTTGTTACAAAAATGAACACATCACTGCATTAACATTGTACTCTGGGAAGAAAAAAATACCTCAGGCATACAAATATGAAATCATATTAAAATTACTGGGAAGGTTTATAAATGGGTTAATATATGGATTCACATATAAAATAATATAAATGGATAAATCTCAAAACTGTTTTTTCTGATACAAAAAATGATATTTCAAGTGCATTATTCTATTTTTGGACCCCTGCACACAACCACAGTTTAGAATAAAATGTCACATACCTCCAAGGTAACATGCATTGCCATAAATATATGTTTAAAAATAGTTCACACATATATTGAAATGCATACTGCAGTTAAATTTGAAAACCTATTCGTTTCATCTGTAAACCCATTCAGAGTTGTACTAGTTATAAATGGACTCTGTCATTTCAACTGTTTGTGAAAAGAAGATGATTTTGAAATGGGAATGATCAATTGGATATTGGCTGAAGCCATATTCTACTGTCCTGGATTGTGTTTACTGAATACTTAGCCAGAGGTCATCTGTTTTCTAAATGCTCCTTTGAATTGAAATAAATACTTTAGAAGACAGTTTATAAATATATATATATATATATATATATATCTAGTACAATTCAACCAGTCTCCATTTTTTGCGTGCTTATAGCACTTTCAGCATTGTCTAATTTTTTCCCTCCCAGCTAATGAACTATCTACCAGAAAGCTTGTCAGTCCAATAACCACATTAAGAACAATATGAAGCCAGAGATGGATATGCTTTCTGCTTCTTTTTGAAATCTAATGGACAGTTCTAATTAAATACCCTCTTTTATTGGCCAGTTTCCATGGAGATAATGGTCACATGATCAACCTGATTAACTCCAAAGCAGAATCTGCATTTGTTGCCAAAAACAAGAATGTTTGACTATCAGAATGACCAATAACTAAAAGCAGAATAGACATTACATTTTAAATCAAGTTCCATATCGTGCCCTCTTAAACTAGAACAAGCTCTCAGGTTTGTGAGAAGACTGCCTCAGATTCCAATGGAAATGAAATTTCAAGGGTATTGTATGCTTGAAGTCTTTTTTCCTCAGCCAATAGGCAAAAACTGTGACTAGTTACATTGGATCATTGTAGGCTGGCAGTTCATCAAATCAACTAAATAACTAACAAACATTTATTAAGCCCATATTACGTTCCAGGCACCATGCTAGGTACTGGCAAATACAACGAAAATAGCAAAAGACAGTTCCTGCCCTTGAGGAGTTTATATTCTAATGGGAAAACATAACATGTATAAATTATTCTGTGATCAGGTTAATAATATGATGTAAGTGAAAGTGCTTCATTAACCATAAAGGCTAAAGAAATAGGAACTATTAATTTCCAGCTAACTCTCCATCTTGCACCTGCAGCTCCTGCTTGGTTAGAACTCCATGAAACATGATTGTATCCCCTGGTGGTCACCTGCCTCTGCTCACCCTTTCTAGCTTCCTCTTGTGTGTTGTCTTACCCCCATTAGATTGGAAGCTCCTCGAGAGCAGGGACTGTTTTTCCTTTTTAATTTGTTCCCCCAGCACTTAGCACAGTTACCTGGCATATAGTAGGTACTTAATAAAATGTTTGTTGAATTGAATTATAACAACTACCAAAATTGTCTGAAATTCAAATTATCTTCCATAGGTATGGATCTCTCATGCCTAATGGTCTCTGTCTTTACCTCTCCCTCTAGAAATACTTTGAGCACTTTGAGGCTCAGTTCAAATGATACTTATATAAAACTAGAATGACCAAGATATTGATCCCTACCTCAAGAAGCTTAAAAAATAGTAGGCAAGATAAGGTATAGACAAAAGTAAAAACTAATAAAATCAGATACATGCATAGGAGAGGTACAAATTTCTACAAGACAGCTGACAGATAAAATGCATTTACATGGTAAAGAAAGAAGCCAAGGTCTTGCATTCAAGATAGTCTATTATATACAAATGTTTAGCAAGTATCTGTTCATTAGGTTTTGCAAAAATATTGTGAACATAAATAAAACCAAGTATGTATGTATACATTATCATTCTGTAAGCATCTCAGACTCAGGTTCTGAAAGAGAATTTATTATATTTCTCCTAAAACTCCTTTTCTCCAAATTTATCTATTTTCATGTCATTTTCCTACTCAAAAATCTGCATTGCCTCCCTATTGCCTCTAGAACAAAGTATAAAATCCTCAGCCTGACATTTTAAAGGCAGCCAACAATCTGGCTCCAGTCTGTTTCCAGATTTCTATAACACAACTCCCCATCATGGATTCTCTATTCTAGTCAAACTGGTCTATTCACCTATTTCTTGTATATGGCATTCCATCTCCTAGCAGTGTGTGTGGTCTCCCATGCCTGGATTGCACTGCCATCTCACCTTTTCATCTTAGAATCCCTAGTGTCTCAATTCAGGTGCCACTTCCTATATAATCCTTTTCTGAAGTGTCCTTACCTCATCAAGTCTCCTAATTTTTCATACCTTCTCTGTCCTAAGGTAACTCTCTCTTTACACATCTGTGTAAATATTGTATCCTTTCAGTAGATTTTAAGTCCCTTGAGGACAGCGATTACTTCATTTTGGTTTTGTATTCTCAGTGCCTAACACAGTATCTGGTACAGAGCAAATCTTTCATATAATTGGCTTGAAATAGATGAATATGCATATTTTGAATATGAATATTTTGGATCTTCCTATTCTGCCCCTATCACTTATTAGGGGAAGAAAACTGAGCTTATCCCCTATTTGCATATGCTCAAAACAAAATAAATTTAGGATTCTATAATGGAACAATAGTTCCATTAGCTATGATTTTTAGACATTATGAGATTGGGAAACCATAAACTAAGTGTGTCTATAGCTCAACCCCTTTATTTTTTCTTATCTAAACCACTAAAACTGTCATAGCCAAAATGGACTAGTGCCTATATAGACAATATATGTGAGATTAATCTGTGCTGTAAAATTAATAGCATCTGTATCCCAGTAATGCCTAAATATCTATCACATTTTCTTGGCAAAAATAGAAGTGTTCCTTAGACTGAAAAAAAAAAATGGAATCATTCACTTACACATCTGAGTGCTTCTAATGAGTTTTAGTCTTCAATAGAGAAACACAGTCTTTTTACTGTTATGACTTCTGATGGGATTTTCCTTACTTCAGACTGCTCTCTTACAATATTTTCCAGCTGAATTCACTTTATGAATTATTTTTTCTTATATACTGGAGCCTAATGATAGCAGCATGACCTAACATAGCATATTTCACCTCTGGCAAATTGTGTGTGAAGTCTTTTTGCCTTTTCATTATCTTTTTTTTATATTATTATTATTATTAAAGAACCAATGCCTGAGTTTTACATAGACTGAACGATTTCTGTGAAGGAATTGTTTGTATCCTTCATGTACTGACTCTTGAGAGTACAGGAGACAAGGAGAGCCTTGGAGACACCCTATCAGGTGCAAATGGTATAAGGGAAAGAGCCTTGGTTTGGGTTAGACTCATGTTCAAATCCCAAGTCTGGGACTTATTGCCTATGTTGCTTTGGATAACGCTTTATTCTCATCTGTTTAAGAAAGCAGGTTGGACTAGAAAACTTCCAGCATCCTTTCTAGCTCTAAACATATGATTTTTACGAATGTTCTCAAATAACAAAGTCTGGGATCACATTTCCTCATGGATAATCACACTTCATGATCTTATCTACTCAGGCCAGTGCCTAGGACCTTTCCTCTCCCTTAAGGTTTTCAAATGTCATTCGATCCTCTGACACAAAGATCTATATCCTCCCAGAAGCACATGGATAGAATACATTGACATGGAAACCTAGGGAAAGCCACAACTCACATAGCTGGGCAAAAGAATTCTGTGACTGCTGTAGGAAATTACCTAGCTCCATGTTGCCATTCGAGTCCTACACTTAGAAATCACACAGCTACTTTAATATAGGAGCTTGCCCCCCAATTACAAGGGGAGGAGACCAAATCGAAACAGATTACCAGAAACTGAGTTGTGTCTGCTGCTGCCTTTTATACATAAGCACTTTCATTGGAGGAAAAATGATAGATGAGAATGACCTCGAGTATGCTGCTTTTCTCTTAAATCTTATACCTGCTTACTGATCCTGTCTTTTTGCCTCTTATGGTTCCCCTCCTTGCTTGTGATTGTGTGGTGGCCACAAATTTCGCTAATCATAATAATAGCTTATAATTATGTGGTATTTTAATCTTTCCAAATGATTAAATTCACAACTTTTCTGTGAGATAGGTGATGCAATTATTATAACCCCTATTTTAAAAATGAGAAGGATAGGATTCCAGGTACTGAGATGACTTTCCCAAGTCACACAGCTTGTTATTGGTAAGGTAGAGAGATCCAAACCCTGGTCTTCTGATAAGAAACCAATGCTCCTTCAACAATACTGCATTGGCTCTCTCATGTGATGAACAGATGTAATGCAATGTGTCCTCAGAGAAAATAAGTACATTTCTCCAGTATTTGTTTCACTCACCACTAGCATCTTACTCTAGTGCTTCATTATGCTACAGAGGTAACCTAGTGTTCTCAAACTATGGCAGTAAAGGCCAAGTTCTGGCAGGTACTTATGAGCTGAACAAGCTTGAAGTTTGGGCCAATTGACACAGACAGTATACCTGTCATTAGAAGACTGCAAAATCACGGAATGTTTGAGCTGGAAGAAACTTTAGAGTTCAGTGAATCTAATGACTTTTCACAAGGGTGGAAATCAGGATCTAGAGACAAGAAATGAATTTTGCTAGATCACAGATGGAGGATGCAAACCTGTCTTCCAATTCTAAACCCAGTACTATTTCTCTGACCTTGATAAGTTAAGACGTTGGTCACCAGACGTGGCTCATGACATATTGTGTTTTTTAGCTGCAGCAATTCATGTAACTGTTACTAATGTCTAGACTAGCGGTGATTAGGGAGCATGTATATATACCAAAAAAGTTACAGGTCCCTAGAGTATTGAAATGAGTTATTGACTGGGGAGAGAAATGAGGTAATGGATAGAGCTCAATTCATAGTCAGATAGTCCAGGGTTCAAATCCTTTAACACATACTGGCTATACAACCCTGGACAAATGCCTTAGCCTCTCAGGGCTGTAAGCAAATTGCTAAGAGTATAAATTAGTCATCTGCATTGGTAGAAACATTTAAAAAATGACAGTTCCTTACACCAATGAAATCCCAAATGGAAACCAAAAACAAAACAAAAACAAACAAAAAAACCCAACTCCTATAATCTAAAAAGCTGCATTTTAATACATCTTTCAGACTGTTTAACTTGCTCTTTCTCTGGTTATACGGGTAACTTTAATGAAGCCTTTTGGCTACGTTTATCAAGAGCAAAATTTCACTTGATGAACCCTGGTAGCTGGAGACAGTGAATCATCACTGTAATGGACTTTTAAATTGGGGCCATCCTGGAAGAAGTATAAGAGGTTCTCTTCATAAGGTGGTTTCAGGGGCTCAGAGTCTCTTCTTTAAGCCTGTTGCAAAACATCACTTGCTTACTGACACAAGTTATTTTTGACAGCCTTTAGCTTTTCACACTGTCATTATAGAAAAGGTTTAAAATGCCAATACCCTTTAGATTCACACTAAGTGGCAAACAACTTCTATCAGATCCTCTATTGAGGGCAGACTTTGATATGACTGAATAATGGGGAGGCCAAAGACATGCTTTTGCTTAACCAGGAAAAAAAACTCACAAAATTGGAATCTCACATTTAGACATTTGAATGCATCTAATGTATTTAGTCTCCTCCAGAGAAAAATACATCTCTTGTGATTCCACTATGCGCCTGGCAGCCACAGGAACATGGACCACCCACATGGACACAGATGTGAGTGCTTACTACCCAGGCAGGAACAGGGGCAGCTTGACTCTACCTGTGAGGAGAGCCCAATGGAGTGCCTTCTGTCTCTTTTCCAATGTGCAGGTACTATGAAAACCAGCTGATGGCTCCCATCCATTGCTAGTTATTACGTCTTCTAACCCAGTTAGCTCACTAAGGTTTTCAGAGTACTCTGGGCTGTTCTTGCAAAGAGAGAGGCAGGAAAATAATTCCTTCAGGACACTATCACTGTAGCTGATTTCAGTTTCTTTATTTATGGCATCTTCCTCTCTGAAATCACCTCTCATTTACACTCTGTATCTTGTATGTACCTAGTTGTTTACTAGGTAAACAACTTAATGCCCTAAAAATGTGAGCTTCTTGAGGGCAGTAACTGTTTTTATCTTTGAGTTCCCATCACTTAACAAAGTGACTGGCACACAGTAAACACTTAATACATACTTAAAAAAACTGATCTCTTGAATTTAGTGCTTTGAAGTATTATAAATAATTATATTCAATTATTAATTAATAATCAATAAATTAATAATAAATATATTGTGAATAATTCACATTTATAATATCACTTTAAGGTCTGCGAAGCACAATGATTCGGTGAGGTAGCCAGTCCAAGTATCCTTATCCCCATTTTACACATGATAAAACTGAGGTCAGGAAGCTGAAGCGACAAACTTAGCACACAACTAATAAGTATCAGATCCAGGACTGGTTTAGTACAAAATTGAACTTTTGTTTATGTACCTGAAATAGTGGACTCCTACTATGAAATCTTACTGGTCTATGCATGTTATTTAGGTTTGGATTCTAAAGGAGCCAGGTAGTCTTATGTCAGTGGAGTCAATAGCTAGTCAGTGGTCCATGATGAACTGACTTAAAGTCACTTGTCTTAGCCACAGCAATCTGAAACTCTCCTTTACCTGAGAATAGATGGAAATGGAATGAAACAATAGATACCCATGACCTAGTTCTTTTTCTAAAATACCTCACTGCTACATTTGGCATTTAGATGATATATCATATTATTTCTCTTCCAGCAGATGGATTTCCTTGTTAAGGTTTTTTTTTTTCAATCTTATATTTAAATGAGTTTGCATTCCTAGAGCACATGGGCAAATTTGTTGGAAACAGTAATGAGGTGAGTCCTATATAATTTTTTTAAATTTTATTTTAAAATTATATGTATATATGTCTGTATATGTAATTCCTTTGGTATAGGGAGCATCCGCAACTCCAATGTAACTCAAAGTCCTAACCTGGGACACTGAAAGAATGTCAGTCAATAACAGAATATTAATAAGAGGATGTTAATCAGTAAATATTTACTAAATGCCAGCTATGTGCCAGGCATTGTGCTAAGCTTTGGGGATATGAAAAGAAGCAAAAGATGGTCCTCACCCAACTCACAGTCTGGGCAAGATTATAAATAAATAAATATAAGCAAGCTATATACAAGACAAATAGGAAATAATGAACAGAGAAAAGGCACTAGAATTAGGAGGTGTTGAGAAAGGCTTCTTGCAGATGATGAAATTTTAGCTGGGACTTAAAGGAAGTCAGGGAAACCAGTAGGAGAGATGAGAAAGGAGTATTCTAGGCATAGGAGACTGACAGAGAAAATGCCCAGAGCTAAGAGGTGGAATGTCTTGTTTGTGGAACAAGCAGGAAGCCAGTGTCACTGGATTTTCTGGTATATGGTGGGCAGTAAGGCATAAGAAGATTGGAAAAATGCAAGGGGGCTAGGTTGTGAAGGGCTTTGAATGCCAAACAGCATTTTGTATTCTATCCTGGAGACAATTGGGAGCTAATGGAGTTTGAGTAGGAGGATGACATGGTTGGACATGTTCTTTAGGAAAATTATTTTAGTGGCTGAATGGAGGGTGGATTAGAGTGGGGAGAGACTTTAAGCAGGCAGACCCACCAGCAGATTAATGAAATAGTCCAGGTATGAGGTGATGAAGATCTGTATTATGAATGGTAGACGTGATGGATAACAGAAGGGAGCATTTTCAAGAGATGTTGCAAAAGTGCAATTGATAGGCCATGAAACAGATTGACTCTGGCAGGGGTGTAGGGTGTGTGTGTGTGTGTGTGTGTGAGTGTGAGAGAGAGAGAGACAGACAGAGAGAGAGAGAGAGAGCGCTTATGAAGAGTTAAGGATGACTCCTAGATTGGCAGCCTGGAGGAAAGGTAGGATAATGTTGCCCTCTATAGTGATACAGAAGTTAGTAAGAGGGGAAGGGTTTAGGGAGAAAGATAATCAGTTCAGTTTTGGTCATGTTAAATTTAAGATATCGATTGGATATCCAGATGTCTGAAAGGAATCTGGGCATATGAGATTGTAGGTCAGCAGAGAGGTCAGGGCAGGATAGAAAGATTTCAGGATCATCATAGAGATGATAATTAAGTCCATGGAAACTGATGAGATCACCAAGTGAAATAGTATAGAGGGAGAAGAGAAGATAGTTCTAGACAGAGCCCTGTGGTACACCGATGGTTAGAGGTCATGCTATGGATGGGGATCTAGAAAAGGAAACTGAAAAGGAGTGGTCAGATAGGTAGGAGGAAAACCAAGGCAGAGTGGTATCCTGAAAACCTAGAGAGAAGACAATATTAAGGGGAGGGTGATCAACAGTGACAAAGACTGAAGATGCTTTAATTTCCCACTAAAGCGAACCTATCAAGTTAAGATAAATACATTGATTTAAAGTTTATAAAGTGCTTTCTTCACAACTCTGTGAGACAGGTAGTGAATTATTGTCTTTTTTATACAGATAAGGAAGTGGAGGCACATTCATGTTGGGAGATCTGTCTAGGGTCACACAGTAATTCTTCTCCAAAGTAATCTTACCAATTAACAATTGGTGAAAACTTGATGCTTTTCTTTGCAAAATATTGAACAAACTAATGAAAACTTAACATCTAGGGAAGAGCCTATAAAATACTGGAATCTGATGACTTAGAAAATATACTTTGCATTAATGTTCTTGGATATCTGAATTTACATTCTACATTTCTACATTTATAAAGTACCAAACAATACCCTTCTGTAACTAGTACTCTCCTCTAATGTATTGTAAGAGTCCCATAAGACTTTTCAGTTGCTATTAGGCCTGTCATTTGCTTTCCAGATATAAATATAATTTATTTAACATCAGGGATTAATTGGTTTAACTGAGTTGAATTTGGATAATTATGGAATCATAGCATTCATTTGTGAATACTAGAGACATTTCACATGGAAGGGAGACAATCCTGCTGGGACAGTGAAATGAGAACCTGTAGATACAAAGTCCAGTAGCAATGGCTTGGAATGAAGGAAAAAGAGATTTGTTATCAGGAGGAGCGTGAGATGGGCATCTAGGTGTCACAGTGAGTAGAGCATGGGGCTTGCAATCAGGAAGACATCTTCATGAATTCAAATCCAGGATCAGACACTTATTAGCTATGTGACCCTGGGCAAATCACTTAACCCTGTTTGCCTCAGTTTACTCATATATAAAATGAGTTGGAGGAGAAAATGACAAATAATTCCAATATACATTTCAAGAAAACCCCAAAATGGGGTCATAAAGAGTTGGACATGACTGAAGTGACTTAATAACAACAAGGAGCGTCAGATAGATCACCACTCAAAGCACTTAAGACAAAAGCCAGAGTCTTTCCTGCTTTTTAAACATTTCCTAAGAAAAAGTTTCAAGTATTTCCAGGTGCAAACATTTGCAGCTTCACAAGTACTTAGAATAGATTTTGGCTTTGCAATGCTTTATTACAGTGACTATTTGGTTATACACATGATTTTTCCAGATCTATTTACTATTGCTGACAGCAGGTTTTTACCCTTATAGTTACCAGTAGACAGTTAGGTTTAAGAATAATGACTTAGGAGAGAGAGAGAGAGAGAGTGTATATATGTATGTATGTGTGAATGTATCTATACACACATGTATTTCATAAGTTAAGGGGTAAAGGACGATTTTTATTTCATAGGTTTTTCTGTTATGTTTTGTCAGTGGGGTTTAATTGCTATGTTATTTGACATCTTGTGATGAGCTTTATTTGTAAGTAGAGAGTACACTGGAGAGTACAAGCCATCCCAAAAGTCTTAGAGTAATTTTGTGCTTAAAACTACACTAAGACTTTTGGGATAGTCTGTATTTCCTTTCTACTCATTGGACCTGAGCATACTGTGAAGTCCACTAAGTTGAAGTGAGAGCCTTCCATTATATCTCAGTGGTGGTTCATCTGTGATGTTGATTTCAGTATGGGTGGAAAATCTAGGTTACCTACATTGTCAGGAACAAGTTGGGACCCCTCCTCCCAAGATTACATTTCTGTGGAGGTTCACGTGGTTCACTATTTGTGGGTCAAGATAAGGCTACCAGCATTAGCACAGCAGGGACCCATTGAGAATTAAATAAAAAAAACAAAACAAAACACAAACTACTTTTTCCTCAAGGACTAAACTATAATTTGGCAGCAATTTTTTTTATTGATTTATTTCCTTCCAGTGCAAATTCTAGCAGATCTCTGGAGAAACTAAGATAATAGTCTTAAGGTGTTATGATCTGCATTGTTGAACTGCCATGGTACCTTTGTAGATAGCCACCATTGCTAACCATTTGGTAGGACAATTATGTGCTCAGTGACACCATGTGACCTTCATCAAGTACTGTTAGGAGAAAAGGGAAAAAAAATTCTAAAATTAGTTAAGAGAGCTCATTACTTTAAGTTGTTGTTGGAATGGCTCTTTGGACAGCTCATTGCCTGCTCAGATGACATGAGGTCAGGCTCTGCCTCAGAGATGTTAGCTATTTCACTTTTGCTACTATCTTTTTACAGATAGCCCAACTTAAGCCCAAAGTGTGGTGTAGTGGAAAGAACAGTGAAATTAGTTATAGGACCTGAGTCAAAATCCTGACTCTGCCATTTATTACCTGTGGCACCTTAAGTGATTCGCTTTACATTTCTGGCCTTTCACCAGCTATGTTGATATGTGTCTGGGGGTTATTATTAATGGTCTTTTAAAATTAGCTTTCAGAGACCACCTAAGCCATATGCCTGAGAGTGATTTATCACATTCTTTAGCTTATTTTTCCACTTCCTCCATCTCTCCACTAGATGGCACCAAAAGGAGTCCCATAGATAGTTGCTATAGAACACTTCACCTCACACCAGTAAATAGGTGTTGGTCCAAAGGGCTTCCAAGTTTGTTGCTTTGAGACACATTTTTATTCCTCTCCAAAGAGTGTCTCCCAACCGCCCTGACTCCTGAGGGGAATTTCTTTTATATCTTTTCCACCTTAAGGACAGGAAGCTTGCTTTCCCATCCTGTCTGGAACAACTCCTCGTATTTTCTGAGAATGAGGATAAGCCCTCTTCTCTCCCATCCCTTTTCTGTCCCCATTCCCTTCTCCTCCTTTTTATTCCCATAATGCCATACCATGAAATTATTCTTGAAGTCTGGTAAGTCTGAAATAGATGCCAAAACCCTGGTGGTGGGAGAGGGATGTAAGCCATGAGTTTTCTGCTGGCATTTTTGCCATCCCCAGCCGAGAGTTTTATTTGAATAGAATCCTTCTCACTTAGAAATGCATTGCTATAACCTGTCTGAGAGTGTTTCTTCATCTTTGGACCAGATGATCCTTAAGTTCTTTCTGTGCTAGCTTTTATGATCACCCACCCTTCTTTGCAGAGGTGGGGGGGGTTATGGATGTAGAACACTGCTTCCAAGGGGGTTTTTATTGATTTGTTTTCTTCCAGTGCAAATTCTAGTAGATCTCTGGAGAAACTAAGATAATAGTCTTAAATTGTTATGATCTGCATTGTTGAACTACCATGGTACCTTTGTAGATAGCCACCATTGCTAACCATTTGGTAGGACAGTTATGTGCTCAGTGGTACGAAGTGACCTTCATCAAGGACTGTTAGGAGAAAAGGGAAAAAATGATGATCTTTTAGTCACTGGATTGGGCATATTTTCTTATAAAGAAACAAATGTTTACATATTTATACATTTCTATAAAGTATGGAAAGACAGAAATAATTCCTACTTGACGTATGGGAAAACTAAGGCTCATGGAGATTAATTTGCTAGAGGTCACACAATCATTGCAGTACCAGCAACAAATCGAAGACTGTGTGCTCTTTGCAGGATACCACACTAAATTAAAAAATGGACAGCATGGAAGACATGTTTTCCTTTGGTTTCTGAAGAGAATAGTCTAGTCTTTTCATCATAGGATGAAATATTTTCTTTTCAAATGAGTGTTTTTACATATTTAGTGGAAGATTCAGAGTTCTTCTAACATCAGTTTTTAAAGGAACCATTAAGTTGCAAAGGTCAGAATGGCATGGTAGAACGAGGCCCTGGGTTTCAATACTAGCTCTCCTATTTAATACCTGTCTTACTTTGAACAAGTTACTTAAATTCTCTTGGCCTCAGTTCTATATCATAGGATTATAGGATCAAAGAGAGGAAAGCACCTCAAAGGCCAGTTAGTCCAACTTCTTTGTTTTACAGATGAAAAAACTGAGACCCAGGGAGACTAAGCAACTACCTGGAGGTCACAAGTTGTATGTTAAGTGCAGAGCCAGGATATGAATCCTAGTCCTATAACTCTAAATCTAGTTTTTCTACTATGCCATTTTGTGTTGTAATTGTTCCCCTGAGATAACACGTTCATTACGATCTCTCTGTCTTTGATCATATTATTTTCCTTACCTGGAATGCTTTTCTACCTCTTCTTTCTAAAAAATTCATAAAGCCTTCAAGGCTACTTTAATTTTAAAGTCTTATTTGATTAACAAATCTCCTAATCATTCACAGATTTACCTATTTTTAATGTGTATTGTTCTTTTAATGTTATATATAAAATTATAAATTAAACTTTTATATATTAAAATGCCTTACACCTCCCTACTCTAGTAACAAATAATAAAGAGGACAAAAAAAGCATTTTGGCATCACATCATTTGAATCTGACTGTACATACAGTGTTCTACACCCATAACCCCCCACTTCTGCAAAGAAGGGTGGGTGATCATAAAAGCTAGCACAGAAAGAACTTAAGGATCATCTGGTTCAAAGATGAAGAAACACTCTCAGACAGGTTAAGGGAGCTCTCATCCTTGTCTTCCATTTCTCTCTACTTCAAATGTATTTGACTTTTCTCCCTAGTTAGATTGCAAGGCCTTTGAAGACATTAACCAAATCTAATATTTCTCTCATGTCCCCCACCCCCAGTTTCTGATTCATAAAGCTAGGCATATAGCAGACACTCTCAACAAATTCTCTTGTTAATAAAATGAATGACAATTTTCTGGCATCTTATACAGCAATCTGAGACACTTTATCATTTGAAAGTTAACTTTTGAAGGAGGAATGAACAAGGCCATGTCTTTAGCCACTTCCTTTAATGAGAAGGGCTGAAATCTGCTCAAATTGAAGATTCATTTATGCTCTGTTAGGACAATGACATTGATTAGTTTTAATGCTGATTTCCTCTTCCATTTTGTTCACAGCTGTGTAACTCAACTCAACAAACATTTATGCAACCAGCCTGCATTCAGCCCCTGTTGTAAAGATTACTAATGGATTTCTTTAAGCATCCTGGAATAGTCACATTTTTACACTGAATTATGAATTGCATCTCAAAACAAATTGCCCCAGTATATCCATAAAACCTGTCACTTCAGTGAGACTGTGAAAGAAAAAAACCCTCCTAGTCACCGTGATGTGCCCTATGCCCTGAAAAATAACAATGAATATTATTGCGTGAAAGTAGGTGGTAGAGAAAACTAATTATACTCCTGTAACAAGAGAACCATTGTTGCTATTCTGTCCCTTGGGGAAAACAATCAAACAAGGAGAAAATGAGTAGTGTTGGTATAAAAAAGTCCTACCTACAGTAAGTCATACCTGGAGGAGAGAAACATTCTAGCCCTTACATTCTCTTCCTTCTTTTCCCATGACACCAGATTGGAGGGAAGGAATGAAGAGAGACGTCTATGTCCATAAGACTTTTGGCATGGTGCCTGTGACATGTCAAACAGGGCCAGCCAATAGAGGACCAAGAGGTGAGGTATAAGGGGAGTAAGTATGGCAGGGGAAAAGTGATCCTTCCGAAGATCAAGGTTTCCAGATAGGTAGCTAGCATAGTAGATAAGAGTGCTGGACTTGGAGTCTGGAAGACAAGTTCAAATACTACTTCAGACACTTATTTGTCTGACCCTGAGTAAGGCATTTAATGAGACTCGGTTTCCTCATCTGCAAAATGGGGATTATACTACCACCTACTTCACAGGGTTACTGTAATGAACATAGGAGATAACATTTGCAAAGTGCTTTGCAAACCTTAAAGCACTAGATAAATGCTAGCCATTTGTCAATAATAATTAGAAATAATAATAATATGATTATAATTATTGATACCCTGGTTCAATGCCCCCTTCTTCTCATGCTAGTTATACCTCTGAATAACAGAATTCATCTAAATCTCATTCATCATGCAATTCCATAAGAGCTATTCCCTAGCTTTGAGGCTCTAATCAAACAAAGTTAGATTATAGGCTGGTCCTTCCATGTAATTTAAAAAGTTGTTGTCCAAAAGAAATCAGTGCTGCTTAGCAGCCAAGATACGCTTAATTTCTAGACCCTCTGGAACCTGAAGGGAAATTTGCGAAGGTCCTTCAGTACATTAGTACAGTGCCCTTTTGCTTCATCTTCAAATATCCTAAGGTTTCAAGACAAAATCATAGGTTTTTACATTTTCAGAGTCATCTGTGCCCATATAGGAATATTATTCACATCCAATGCTATATTCATTATGTTTCCCCAATATAATTTAAATATGAATTCTGCCTGAATATGAAGTTCAATCCTTTGAGCTACTATTTTTATAAAGGAATGTTTTATGTTAAATTTTGTTTAAGATAAGGACATATTGCTTATGCAGAAAACTATTTTAATGTGAAGGCCTTGGCATCCAGTAATAGTTACCTTGTAAACTATATGGTCTGAAATTCTGGGGATTAATAATAATTAATGGAGATTAATAATTCACATGGTCACTTTCTATATCTGTGTTGTTGATTTAAAAGTCTCTCTAATTAGCAAAAAACATTGAAAAAACAAAGATTGCCTTTCAAAATCTGATGCCAACCCACAATTGGATCATACTTAATTCCCAAAAAATTTGGTCTCACAGTGTAGTTGCAAGGGCATTAGACTCAGGAGACCTGGGTTCAAATTCCACTTCTGATATATGGTACCTGTGTGACATTAGGAAATGATATAAGCTCCAAGCCTCAATTTCTTCATCTATAAAATAGGCATCATAATACCTATGGTACCAATCTCATAGGGATATTATGAGGAATGATGTATGTCAAATGCTTCATAAACCTTAAAATGTCAAGGACATGATAACTCCTATTATTATAAATCAATCATCAGTGGTTTCCTACTGGGGACACAAAGAGAAAAATAAAATGTCTTTCCCACAAGGAGCCTATAGTTTATCAGGGAAAGTAACATACACATACATAGGTATATGCAAAATAAACCTAAAGTAAGTTGTTTGGAGCCAGATTGTGAAGAACTTTATGTACACAGAGGAGAGTGATTATTAGGAATATTTATTCCATAATTCTAAATTACCAAGGCTTATAATTTCCCCATTTGCAGGTTGTCATAAAGTAAATGCTATAGTAAGGGTCAAAAGGAAATTAAACTTCAGATACTGCATTGACCCATCTGAAGAACTGGCGGCCAAAGACACTCAGGGAAAAGCATTGGTCCTCTATTTTATAGAATAACAGTAATAATGACTGTCATTTACAAAGTATCTTCCAGTTCATAAAGCATTTTCTCATACTTTATCCCTTGTGATCAGAACTTAGCACAATACCTGGCACCTAGTAAGATTAATAAATGCTTATTATTGGTGATATTCATAAAAACTAGGTACTTTACAGTTTTCAAAAATACATTTACATAATTTGGTCTCTATAGTTTGGGCAACTATTAGTATCCTTCTTTTACAGATGAGGAAACATTCAGAAATGTGAAACTATTTATATAAGGTTATATGCCCTGTACATAGAGGAGCCAGTACTCAAACTCTGGGTCCCTGATTCCAGGTTGAGGGATCTTGTCATTCCACCCCTAATTTTAAAGTTATTTTTTTATAAATTGATAGTAGTACTAGCAGTGATTTACATTTCTGTAACACGCCAAGGTAAAGAAAACTTTCCTCACAACAAGACCATGAGATGGGGAATACAAATATTATGATTTCCATTTTACAAATGAAAGAATAGGTGTAGACAGGAGAAGTGATTTGTAGACAATGTCCCAGCTAGTAAGTGTCAGGGCTAGGTGTGTTGGCCAGCTGAATGAAACAAGGGCAAGGACACTGGGCTTGAATTCAGAGGACTAGGCTCAAATCTTAGATTTGTTATTTACCTCTGGTGTGACCTTGGACAAATCACTTCATTTCTCTGGGTCTCTATTTTGTCACCTGAAGGAACTGAAGTAGAAGATCTCTAAGGTCCCCTTCAGTTTTGAATTCCACCAATAGGTCACCTAAGATTCCAGGTCTGGAGTAGGCCCCACTATGCCCTGCTCTAGTATAGTCAGTAATGCAATAATGACTTCTACCTATCTCCTCTACTTTTTGATTATACAATAGGTATTGTTATTTTGACAGGGATTTTTAAGAGTGTTTTAACTTAATTTGTAAAATACTGCTGTTCAAATATTCCTAAATACTAAATCTAGTACACACTGCCTTACTTTTCAATGCATGCTAAATATAGGAGCATCTCTCTAGATGTCACCATCTTCTCTATAGATTGGTTCTTTATATGTTTTGGACTCCAACTAAAAATGTTTTGTTAGTGAAGTGTTCATGGAATGTTATTATCTGGTTTGGCACAAGGTGATTTCATCTACATGGAGATTCCTCAGTAAGGGTCTGTAGGAAAGCAGTATAGTTGAGTTCCAGTGTATACTATTGTGTAGGTATTATAATAACATCAATTATGTGAGTGTGTATCTATGTGTGTGCAAAGACATGGAGATATTTATGTGCATGCATATGTAGTCACATACATAAATATATAAGGTGTCCCAAAAGACTTAGTGCAGCTTTAAGCTGTAATAACTTCAGAATTATAAATGCAACAACCCTACAAAAATCATTTGAAAGTTTAATTATTTAAATTTCTTTTGTATCTAGTTTTGAGGATTTTGAATAATAACTTTTTATTTTTAATTTCAACAATACATGGCATCCTGTAATTATGCATTACGTACATGATGGCTTATGGATGATGCTTTCTCAGACCAGGGGATCTGTAGAAATCATCTTGCTTGGTCACCAGGGTCATCATATCTATATCCATTAGACTTTTTCTTGTAGGGTCATGTTAAAACTCAACTATGCACCATGACCTCATTGTTTGAATGATCTTAATGTTGAGATTATAAATACAATCCTTCTAGACATTGAGTAGCAGCTGATGAAAGTTTTTAGCAATTTCAAAAATTGACTACAGCAATGTGTGTAGCATGAGATAGCAGTTATATAGAATTTTAATAAGATCCACAGATAATTTGAAATTTCAAGTAATTAACCTTTCAAATATGCTTTTTATAAGTTGGTAGCATTTACAATTCTTGTTACTTTAAAAAATTTAAAACTGCAATAAGACTTTTGGGACACTATGTGTATATGATATCTTCCCAAACTTTGGAATATATATATATATATATGAAACTGCTCTGTTGTAAGGTAATTTATTAATATTATTGTTTTTATAATTATGGATAATAATAATATAATAACTCTATGCCTTTGATTGTACTAGTATAGACAACTTCTGGTGAGAAAACTCCTTCCCCAGTTCAGGCTAACCATTACTTTGTAAATTTATCATCTTAGGGGCATATAGCCTAAAGCATTGAGAGATTGAGTGATTTCAGCAATGTTGTACAACCAATATGTGTCAGAGGCAGGGTCTGAACCCAGGTCCTGCTGATTCTGAGCTGCCTCTCACATGTATCTATTCTATACCTCTACCTCTCATTGAACATATAGCTTCATATGTACACTCAACATCTCTCACAAGATCCCCTCATCTCCACAACCATTCTAATTTGTTCCTTCTTCTCCTTTCAATGGCACTGTTGCTTCAGATTCTTCCTTTGTATCCAATCTCTCCCCTCTGCAGTCCGTCTATTAAACTGCCAAATATGTCCATGGCATAACTCTAAACATGTCAGTCCCCTGCTGAAGGATGTTCAATGGTTCCCTATTAACTCTTGACTAAAAAAACAAACTTCTCTTTTTATTTAAAGTTCCTCATCATTTGGCTTCATCCTACCTTTCTGGACTTTTTAAACCCTGCCCCTCCCCAAACCATCCTCACACACTTGATAATCTCACCAAATTGGCTTGCTTACTATCCCCTACATAAACACTGCAGGTCTTGCTTCTCTTGTAGCCTTTCACACAGGCAGCCTGGTATGCCTGAAATACCTTCCTTACTTATCTGCCCAAGCTCCCTTCAAGACTAAGATCAAAGGCACCTCCTTCAAGAGACTTTCCACATTTTCCCGGTAGTCATTACTCCCTCCCAAACAATTTTGTATTTATTTTGTATATACTATGTATTAACTTATCTTTGAACATGTTCTACTTCCCCATCCCTAGAAGGATGTACTGTAAGATAGATACAGTGATCCTGGTGACCAATCATTGAATAATAGTATGTTCAATGATATTTCACTTTAAAATTTAAATCCCAATGCCTAATAGTGCCTAGCATTTAATACATTCTTGTAATTGATTGACATGTATATGTATACAAAACTGTGTGTATGCATACAAACATACATACAAATAGATATATTTATCTAATATTATATATTATCTATATTTATTATATCTATATATTATATATAATTATATATATTATCTATATTTATATATTTATACACAAATAGGTATATATATATATGTTCTGTGATTTCATTAATATCGGAAATTTTTATGTGAGGAACTCCTTTCAAGTTTCCTGTAACTCATAGTCTTAGTTGTTATTGTTCAGTCATTTTATTCATGTCCAACTCTTTGTGACCCCATTTGGGTTTTTCTTGCCAAAGATACTGGATTGATTTGCCATTTCCTTCTCCAACTCATTTTACAGATGAGAAAACTGAGGCAAATTGGGTTAAGTGACTCGTCCAGGGTCACATAGCTAATAAGTGTCTGAGATCAGATTTGAACTCAAGTCTTTCTGATTCTAGGCCCAGGTTCTATCCAATGTGCCACCTGGTTTTATAGAGCTTCCTAGATCATTAAGAGGTTGTGACTCCCCCAGAATCACACTGTCAGTATGTGTCAGAGGTGAAGTGTGAAACCAGGTTTTGCTGGATTCAAGGCCAGTTCTCTACTAATTATATTAAGCTGCCTCTCATTATGTGAACACACCTACATGTATGTACATGTAAGCAGTCTGTACACACAAGTATACAATCACAAATACACACACATAAAATATATATAGATTTTTTTAAAAAAGATGATCTATATTACTCCATAGCTTGTCCAAATAATGAATTTATTTAATGGAACTAGGCACACTGATAGACAAATGAATAATGGCATAAAATTGTTGTTTTACTTCTAGATTTAGAGGTGAAAAGAACTCTAGACCTCATTTAATCCAACCCCTTCATTTTAAAGAAGAGAAAATTGAGTCATAGAGAGGTTATAGTTTTTCTAAGTTCACATGGGTAGTAAGCACCAGAGCTAAAGTCCTCCCTCTAAATAAGGAAGGACATAAATCCAATACTTTTCTCCTTCTAAATGTATGCTCACAAAATTATGTTATATTTCCACAGGTTGCCTGTTATTACATTTCCACCTTATTTGAAGCATGTTCACAAGCCAAAGGTAGCATATAATATTCTGGTAGCCCAGTTGTCCCTGAAGAAATCCTTCTTAGAATATGTTATGGCATAGAAAATATATGAAGAGAGAATCACCACCTTTCTGCTTTTTCCTGCCTAAAACTCACCCATCTTCTCTAAGTTTAAATAACATTCCCTATACCACATTCTATAATTCCTTCAAGCTATCATCCTATATTTCTTAAAGTGTAAGTCTATCCATGTCACTCTGTTATTCCATGAATTCCAATGGTTTCTTATTACATTTGGAAAGAAATATAAATTCCTCTGTTTGACACTTAAACACCTCCAGAATTTGGTCTCAATTTACTTTTTCAGACTTATTAGTCCTTACTCCCTTTCATTAATTCTATGATCTACACTATCTCCTTTGTTCTTCTTCATGCATGACATCCAAGTTCCTCCCTCCACGCCTTTGTACTAGTTCTTTTCCAAACCTAGAATATACACTATGTCCTTACCTGGTTTCTTTCAAGGCTCACCTCAACTATTAGCTTAGACATGAAGCCTTTTCTGATTTGCCCAGCCACTAGTACTTGTTGTTCGGTTATTCAGTCATATCCAACTCTATGGGACCCCAAGGACATAGTGCATGGAGTTTTCTTGGCAAAAATTTTGGAGTGGTATGCTATTTCCTTTTCCAGTGTGCCCCCATTTTGCAGATGAGGAACTGAGGCAAGTAGGGGTTGGGTGACTTACCTAGTGACTTTCTTATACAGCTAGTTAGTGTCTAAGGCTAGATTTGAATTCAGATCTTCCAAACTCCAGGACTAGTGCTCTATCCACTAGATTCCCTACTACTACCTACTCACCTCTAATTAATCACGTATCTCTTTTCTATTTTGTACAAAACTATACATTTGAATGTTTCTACTCTTGTTACTCTGTTAGATCCTCAAGAGCCAGGGACTCTAGCCCATAGTACAATTCCTGGAACAAAATAGATACAGAATGAATGCTTGTTGATTAACGGAATGATTGAAACCTCTAACAAAGTAAGAGTTTCTTGGTTATCATGCAGGGCAGGTTTGGGGGATGCTCTTTGAAGGTGTATGTGGCAAAACAAAACACCTCTGCGCTTGCTTATGTTTAGATATTAATAAGACCATGTTTCAAGCTACATCTCACTTAAATATTTTAAGTATTGTGCTTTGAATTGTTTAAGATGGTGGGTAAGTATGGTGGCTCACACATTTAATCCTTGCTACTACGGGAGGCTGAGGCTGGTAGATAGCTTGAAATTGGGAGCTCTGAGATGCAAGCCTATCACGTGTATCAACTCAATATGTCACTAATAAAGTGAGGCCCTGGGAGCAGGGAGCCACCAGCCTTCTTAAGGAAGGACAAACTGACCAAGGTCATAAATGAAACAGATCAAAGCTTCCATACCCATCAGTGGTGGAGTCAGGCCAATGAGTGGTTGCTGTACTGTCAGCCTGGAGTCAGAAAGATTCATTTTCCTGATTTCAAACCTGCCCTCAGACCCTTCCTAGCTGTGTGACCCTAGGTAAGTCACTTAACACTACTTGCTTCAGTTTCCTCATCTGTAAAATAAACTGGAGAAAGAAATGGTGAACTACTCCAGTATCTTCGCCAAGAAAACCCCAAAATGGGGTCATGAAGAGTGAGACACAACTGAAAACAATTAAACAACACAATTGCAAAATGCATAACTGAAATTGCCACCTCATCTACACTGAAACAATAAAATGGATGAAAACCATATATTATCCACACTGTGACAACTGTATGGGTATTCCATTGAATCAACCCACACATATATACACAATAGACAGGCACTGCAGATAGACAAGGAGATAGCCCCAAAATTGAGGAGGTAGGGAAGGAGGAGTCTTGGTGATACCACATTTGGGAAAATGATAATCCCAAACTACTTACTTCCACTAAAGTATACTTCTTTAACACTTAGATTCTCAGTTATGCTTCATGACCATAGTTCATAGAACAGTACAGTCTTGGGGAATTATAATTTAAAATAGTACAAATATTTTAAGCATAAGTAAACCTTAGCATGGTAAGCATAAGTAGACTTTGGCAGATTACTAATGACAAAATGTGCATTAGAATTAGTGAAGGAAAGAAAAAAATTACATTACTGAGGACAAATATGGCTAGGAGAAGAAGGTAAGCTGAGTAAGTACCAAGAAAGAAACACAACAGATAGCCAAACTGAGAAATACATTGTTACTGAAGTAACAAGATCGAAGGATTCAAGCACATTAGGTGATGCTCTGGATACTGAGAGTACACTAAAAAACACTTCACAGGGGTATGAGAGGAGTGACGACTAGATGACAATTTTTTGCAGTGAAAGAAAAAATAGATATGAGAATTTTAATGGATGGTAAGCCCAATATGAATTAACAGTGTTCTATGGCAGACAAGAAAGCTGAATTAAGAGAGCCATCACTTCCAGGAATACAGAAATACTAATCCTTCTGTATGTTGCCCTATTCCGGTCACATCGAAGGACTAAGTCCAATTCTGGGTGTCACAGTTGAGGTAGGACATTGGTAAACTGGAGGGTGTGCAGAGAAAGGTAACTGGGATGCTGAATGCCTTTTAGTTTAGGTCGCATAAGCATCTGTTGCAGGAACTGGGCATGTTTAGCTAAGAGAAGACTTGATGGAATATAATAGCTATCTTCAAGTATTTGAGGGCCATCATGTGGAAGGAGAATTGGACATGCTCTGCCTGGTTCTAGAGAGGATCATTGACATGAATTCTGGAAGGTTTCTCAGAGTTCAGTCAGTCAATAAGTACTTATTAAATGCATACTATGTTCCAGACACTGTGCTAAGCCCTAGGGATGCAAAGAAAAGCAGAAATACAGTCCTTGTCCTCCATCTAGTACAACCTCCTCATTTTACAGATGAGGAAACTGAGGCATAGCAAGGTTAAATGACTTTCTCAAAGTCAGATAGGCAGTATTTCAATCTTGGTTCCCTGAGTTTCGGCTCAGAGTGCTTTCCCTTATATCCCATTGTTTCCATGAGGAGGCAATGGATAGCATTTGCAAAGATGTAAGTTTATGCTTGATGTTAGGGAAAACTTCTTAACAGTTACAGTTCTCCCAAAGTGGAAGGAGCTAGTCTGGGAAATGATTCTAAAAGACCTCACTAGTAGTCTTCAAGGCAAGGTTGGATAACCTTGGATGGCTAGGTATGGTTTGGACTAGATAGCAACTGAAGTCCTTTCTGAATCTGAGATACCTTAGTTGTGTGATTGGAAGAATATTATAAATGGGTGATTGGAGGAATGATATAGTGAAGTTTTATGATTTTCTATTGGGCGTTATAAAACTGTAATCGTGCTACCACAAAATGACATGGTTGTAAACAATCCTTGTTGTTCAGTCATTTCAGTCGTGTCTGACTCTTCACGAGTTCATTTGGGTTTTTCTTGGCAAAGATACTGGAGTGGTTTGCCATCTCTTTCTCTAGCTCATTTTATAGATGAGGAAACTGAGGCAAACAGGGTTAAATGAATTGCTCAGGGTCACACAGCTTATATGTGTCTGAGGCCAGATTTGAACTTGAGAAGGTGAGTCTTTCTGACTCCAGGCCCAACTGCACCAACTAGTTGCACCCTTCGTGCCCCACCCCCCAACAATCTTTGTGTTTGTAACGTGATTTGTAATACTGGGACATTAAATGATTATGCTTTGCTTAATTCAGCAGTGTTCTCTTAGTCATGTATAAAAGTAAGTTTAGAACTACAGATATAGTAAAATGTAAGACATAGTATAGATGGGTTATCAACATTATTAGGCCTGATTAAGAAACTCTTTGCTTCTTAAAACAATTGATAAACATTCTCTCTTTTCTGTTTTTAGGTCTCACTGAATAAAAGTTCTTTCCATTTTTAGCCATTTAGCAAATATAAGCCCCCAGTGGAGGAGAAAATCTTCCAATGCAGGGACTGTTTTATATTACCTCTGCATCCATAGTGCCTAAAAGGAAATCTTGCACATAATAGGCACTTCATATATTTTTGTTGACTTGAATTAGTTCAAGCCAAGATTATTGATAGTTATTTTAATCAAGAGAACTTCCAAAAATAGGTTGCTGATTGGTTCCTTTCTCTCCTATATCACTAAATATCCAATTCCTTGCCCATTAGTTATAAATGCTGAATTTTGATCTATATTTCTGGGCCTAACTATTATTCATTTAGGACTATTAATTAATGGCAGTAGCATTTGTTAAAATATGACAAATGTTGTGGGTTACTTATGATTCATGGGCAAATCAAGCCCCCGGCATCAGTCACCTGTCTCTTAAAACTGCACTTACTAGGCAGATTTGCTTATAGGAAACATGGTTCACTGCAGGTTTCAGGCCAACACCAAGACTGCAATTTAATTGTACTGCCATTGAATTTCAGATTGATTTTAGTTTAACAAATTATGTAGTTCTTGAGGGGGGCAGTTGTTAACCAGAAACCAACTGTGGCAAACTGTGGCAGCTCAGCCTCTTCCAATGTTATTTCAGCAAAATGTAATAGCTGCTCTCTGTGGATGAACTAGCAATAATTTTTTTTTAAAAAAAGTTAAATAATTTAAAAAGGAGAGAGAGCACCAGTCAGCCAGCCATTCACAAAGGCAGCTGTTCCAGTTTCCCCATCTGTGAATGTTCTTGGGCTTAGTGATGGCATCAATGCATGTATTTTATGCAATTCAGGGACACAAGTGCATGATTATCACAATGACAGCTTCACTGACAGCCTATCTGCCTCGGGCAATTTATGTTTTCTATAATGAAAAGCTCTGGCAATTTCATCCTATTTGGCATAAAGCATGAGACAGGATTCATGGTCTGGAAAAGCAACCAAAAGGAATTACTCTACCATTGACGATATGTCTTTGCCCACCATGTTTGCGTATATCACAGCTGTTGCTTAGACAAACAAATGCCTTAATTCCTCAATACCTTCCACAACCATACCCCAACCCTTGAATTTACTTAACAGAAAATGTTTCGATAGAGGATCTTGATGCTTTCCAAGGCATTTTTTTTTTGAGCTGTCTGGTACGTGATAAAGTGAATGCACTTCAGGGCATGGGCTAGCATTTGCTGAACTAGACTGAACCAAAGATAACTCATTGTAAAGAAATTAAATAGGCAGCCTTGGTTTGGGTGCTGAGTCCAGAACCTGCCACTTTTTACTTTCTCTTTCATACTTTCTTTTTACAGTATAACACAATAGGTAGTTATGAAACATCTGCTGGGTACAGAGCCTTGTAATGAGTGTAAGGAAGATGCCAAGTAAACTAAAACCTAGCCTCTGCTCATATGGAGCTCAATGTATATTAGATGATTAAAAATGTGCATTTTGTTGTTGAGTTGTTTCGGTTATGTCTGACTCTTTGTGACCCTGTTTGGAGTTTTCTTGGCAAAGATACTAGAGTGGTGTGCTATTTCCTTCTCTAGCTCATTTTACAGATGAGAAAACTGAGGCAAAGAGGGTTAAGTGACTTGCACAGGGTCATGCAACTAATAAGTTTCTGAGGCCAGGTTTGAACTCAGGTCTTCCTGACTTCAGGTCTAGCACTCTATCCACTGCACTACATCCACCTGCCCATATAGATTAGCTAAAATGCACAGGGTCACCATACTAAGTGCATTATAGAAGGTCAAGGTACTATGTGAGGTTAAAGGTAAATTGTTGCCATTTCTCAGAAGATCAAGCAAAGCTTCATGGAGGAAGAGGCTTTGAGAAGTAGTAGGAATTCAACAGGCAAAGCTGTAGGATAAAGGTCAGAAACCTCAGTTCTTAACATAGATCTCCATACAAATTTAAGTTAATTTTCCATCGGATGAGCTAGGCTTGTCATTAGGTCTTACTGTATAGGAGAGTAGGAAGGAAGATCAGACATCATCTATTCAAACTCTCATCTTACTGATAGGGAAACTAATACCCAGAGAGAAATTTGCTTAAAGTAACACAGGGATTTTCATCCTGGTCTTTGGACTTACAATACAATGCAGTACGGTGCTCTGTTAGGCAAGTCACAACCAAGTAATAGGCTAATTCTCCTTTATTTCTAAAACTGGCACCACAGTGTTTATCCATCCACCTTCTAGGGTGATAGTTTATGTGCATTCATGGATAAGGGTTAATTAAGTACTTTGAAATGCAGAATAGCTTCATTTTTCTATCACTGCAACACATTACAAACTTGAAACACAGTCTGTTTTTCTCTTCCCTTTTCATTATTTTCCTTGATTTTATGAAATAAAAATCAACAGTATTGGATTTAATAATATATCTTGCCTCTATTTTCTTATGCATGCATCAGCCATGGTTGGAATTTTTAAATGTGGAGTTTTGAAAAATAATTTTTTTAATTGAACCAAAAAAAAAATCCAGCACACTGTATGTACTGCTGTGAACAGAATAGGAAACTACAGTGCGTGTGTTTGTGTGTGCGCATATATATGTATATATGTATATATACATACACATAATATATGTATATATATGGAAAAGTATATTTACTTTCGATTAAATGTTTTTATAGCATGAGGCAGGTCTAGTCAATCAACTTAATCTCAATTGTACTCCCAAACTTACAAGAAATATATGGCTGGGATAGAGAAAAGGAAGACAAAAATAATATCTGTGCAAGGTGATGGCACAGCTTAAATAAGAACCATCTTATTACCCTCGCTCATTTCCCAAACTTATTTTTAAAAGAAATTCTTCAACTTCCCTGCAATTTTCTCCTCTTTTTGTGAGAGAGGTTCTTAGAACCCCTGACCTTAATTTTTGGTTTTTTTTCTTGCTCTATAGATCTCCATACAAATTTAAGCTGGTCTTCCATATTTTGTATTTTTATCATTTTGCTTGGCAACATAAAGTTCCAACAGGAAAGAAATGACCCAAAAAAGTGGAGCAGAAGTCAGAGGTAAAACAGAATTGAGTACTAGGACAAATCTATTGTGATGGATTTGGAAGATTCAGTTTGTGTCACTGCAAGAAGCTCAGATGCCATATAATAATAAACTACTGTCCCCACTCCTCAAATAACATGGCCAGCTAGGGTTAGGGTAATTTTTCATGCATTGCCCTTAATGGTTTAACAGATTGATGATGATTAATACATACACTATAGCTAACATCATTAGTATGTTTAGATCAAATGTCATAGCCATCTAAACAGAACTCCCAGACCAGCCAATAGTTCAAGCATCCACAGTCTGATCTCAATTTGTTCAGCCCAGCTGGACTTAGCAGGAAATGTTGTTAATTTCTTGGGGGTCATTGAACTCCTATTTGACTTTTTCTGATGGGTGTTCCTAATTTGTTCATTCATTAACTCAACAAATATGTATTAAAGAAGGACCTGAATTTAATAATATTTGAAGGACCAAGCAGATGTTTATATCAGTTAGGGTGCGTGGTCCCTCTAATGTTAAGCATCTACTCTGTGAGTTTGTTGTAGGACTGGATGCCGGAGGAGTTACAAAGACGCATAAGACATAACTCAATACCCTCAAAGTGATTATAATCCCAGAGGTTTTGGAATGATTAGATATATACATTCTAACTCTCATGGAGATTAATATATGAAAAATCTGTAAGAAAAGTAAATAATATGCTATTTTAGATCAGAAGTATGTGACTACCTGGGAGGGTCAATGTAGCTCTTACAGAGCAGATGGCATATGAACTGGGATTTAAAGGGAAGAGATCACTGCTCCAAACAGTGTTGTATACTTTTAGTCAGAAATACTAGAGTTTCAGATCCACCTAATTGTATTAACCTTTAGCACATTCATACAGGACATAGTTTGAAGAACACTGGATTTGGAGTCAGTAGCCTTTGATTTAAATGTCACCTGACACACACTAGTTGTGTGACCATTGGTATATTCTAGTCAGAAGGAAGGGCAAGATCAAAGATATAGAGACTAAAATTTTGTAGGACTTGCATGGAGAATGATAAGCAGTCCAGTTTGGTTAAACCAAAATTTGCTGGGTATTTAGTAGAGTTATTTACTTCGTTGTAGTAATATGGAAGATAGACGGGAGCAGGATGAAGGGAATGAGTGAGAGGAGTATATGATAAGGATAGAAAGGATGGAATGAGATGATGGGTAGCTTTGAATATCAAGATGTTTAGACTTTTATTGAATTCGCAAAAGGGAATCATTGATAATTCTTCGGCCTTGGAGGATGTAGTCAAGTCTATGTATTTAGGAAAACTACTCTGGCAGAGATGAGAAAGTTAGATTGGAGTGGGGATAGACTTGGTGACAGAGTTATGTAGATATTTTGATAGACCAAGAAATGAAATGATATCATGATTGTAATCATCTGATTCATCATTCATCTAAAATCAGAAGGCTAAAAAAGATCCTAGAATAAAGGGCAACAAGTATAATTTCTCTCAGGCTATATTTCCCAGATGATAATCTAATTCAGCTGGTGGACCAACATTCTTTCTCTAAGATCTTTAGATTTGGAGGTCCTGCAGTAACCCATTGAAGCAACTAACAACCCTCAATGTCAGAAAATGTTTCTTTCATTACCATCTCTAATTCTGTTGTTTAAAGCCATGTCTTCATCTTGGCCTCTTCATGGGCAAGGACATGAACTGATCAACGCATTCTGTATAATAGCACTTTGCTTGAAGACAGCTATTAAACCATTACTACTTTGCACAGTAGGTAATAAGTTTAAGGAACTCATTGCCACCAAGAAACAGGATGAAAATATAAAAAGCACAAATAAGAAGTATAGTTAAATTCATGACAGCTGATTAAGGGAAATTAAAATAACTTCCTTAACTTTTTATGTTCACACCAGAAAAGGAAATCATGCCCTCCCTTGGCACCGTTGTCGGAGACAGAAAAATTTTCAGCGTGAACCATGAAGTAGACTCTATGTGGCAAGTCTTAAATTTTTATGTTTAGCTTTTAAATGGAATGTTATTACATACTAGATTTCTAATATCCTCTTTCCAAATGGGCTTAATTTACTAAGTTATATACATAAGTTTATCCATACGTGTGTGCGAATTTATGTGTGTATATATACTTTTTCTACCTTAGAGTCATATCACCCTTATAGTTAACAGATTAGAAAAGACCTTAGAGATCACCTGGACCAACCCCTCATCTTATAAATGAGGACACTGACTCACAAAGGGGAAGTAAGTTGCCCCACAGCACACAGTAGCAGAGTCATTACTTGAACCCAGGTCCCCTAACTCCAAATTCAGTAATCTTTTCACTATACCCTGTGATCCCTGACACTGATTCCTACAGAGATTAACCAGACAATCAGTAAGCACCTATTAAAAGTCAGATACTATGCTACCACTAGGGATATGGAGCCAAAAAAACAATTGAAACAATCCTTACTCTCAAGGAGATTGCATTTTATTAAGAAATAAGATTCAGAATGCTTGTTTAACTTGATAAGATATAAAAAGGGTAGTTTTTTGTAGACTTTTTATTTTGTAGATTTTTTTCTATAGCCTTTAGGTTTGCAACTCAATTTAACCTTGTCAACACATTTTTAATGTTCCTAGATACAGGTTCCTGTCCATTATGAAAACTCCCAGGCAGTTGGTTTTATCGATGGTAAAGAGGGAGTTACTCCCTGGGCCACTATCTCTACCTGGCACAGATCTAGATTACCCTAATGTTCACTAATGTAATGTGGAAGGGGGAGTAAGGGAAGAGAGCACACATTTATTAAGCACCTACTTAAGCAGTCACTCTGCTAAGTGCTTTATAGATATCTTATTTGACGAAGAGCATAAGAAAAAAGGAGTGCAATTCTTGGAGTCAGGAGACATCTGAATTTGTATTCTGGTTCTGACACTTAGAAGCTATGCTACGTTCCTTGACTAATTTCCCCCCCTCTAAATCTCAATTTATCTGTAAAATGGGGCTGGATTTACTTTAAAATGCAGAATTTAGCTCATGGGATTACTGTGAGAGAAGTGCTGTGTAATCCTTAAAGCAGCAAATGTAAGTGATATTGCTCCTACTCCTAGACATGATACTAAGGGAAAGAAAGACTGAGAGAAGTGGGGATAAGAGACAAAGGGAGCAATTATTTTCAAATTTTATGAAGGCTTGTTGAATTGAGAATTTCTGAAGAAGATGCCTTCAACACAATAAGCTGTAGAGAATGGCACTGCGAACCATAAATCTCTTCCCTCTGGTTTTGGATGTATTTTTCATGGAGACTGAAGACAAGGCTGGCAGTCATGTTCAGCATGAAGGTGTGTCTTTGATATAAAGATAATTTTCTAACAAGAGTGGAACCAGCATTATAAAATGCATTTTTTATAACACTGAAAATGCCAACACTTTTGACAGTAATGGTTAGGCTACCATAGATCAGGGTAAAAAAAAAAGGGAGGGTAATTAGAGGCAAAGTTCAATAATATCCAAATAAATGCATTAATGATAGAAATAATAGTATACTATAGTTCTTATAGTGTAAGAATCAGGGTTCTTAACCTGTTTTGTGCCATTGACTCCTTTGGCAGTCTGGTGAAGCCTATGGCTCCTTTCTCAGAAAGATGTTTTAAAATGCAAGATAAGATTAATAGCATTACAAAGGAAATCATATATTGAAATAAAGATGTAATTTGTTTCTCCATCCAAATTCACAGACGTTAAAAACCCGTATTCTAGATAGACTAACTAGCTTCTACAAATAAATCTTCACTTGGTTAGTGTAGAAATAAGCGAAAATATAATAAAATACAGTAAACTTCAGTAGGATTTAGAACTTGAAGGGGCTTTTGAGATAATTTTATCTAGTCCCCTTATTTTCAAGAATGAATAAAATTTAAAGAGAAGAAAAGTAACTTCCCAGTGCTATACAGGTAATAGAAATAAGGTTTAAACATGCTTATTTTGACTCAAAACTCAGAATCTTTTCCACTTCACTGTTGTGGTTGGAAGTTTGTATGTGGAATCCCAAAATCAAAAAGATCAAATAATTGGACTTTTAAAATTATAACTTTTGTATCTCTCTGTTGTTCGTGGGAGAAATGGATAAAAGTTAGATTTTTTAAAAAAGCTAATACTCCAGATTTATTTGCAAAGGAATTTTACAGAGTACTATAGCTCCTACAGCTAGCCTAGAATCAGCCTAATTTCATGATATAATACTGCTGTAGAGTTAGAAAAATTGGGTTCAAATATTTACTCACTGCCTCTTTGACCTTGAACAAGTTACATAACTTATCTGAAATAGAAGGGGTTTGAACTAGATGACCTCTAAGGCCCCTTACAGCTCTACAACTATAATCCTAGGATTCTACGTCTTCTTCACCTTGGGCAAGTCACTTCTATTCCTTGGGCTTCAGTTTCCTCACCTGTAAGAAGAATTTGGATGAAACAATTTGCTATAGTCTCTCTTCTACCTCAAACATTCTGATTCTGTGATGGTACAACGGATAGAGTACAGGGCCTGGAATCTGGAAGACTCATGTTCCTGAGTTAAAATCTGACCTCAGACACTTATTAGCTGTGTGATCCTGGGCAAGTCATTTAACACTATTTGCCTCAGTTTCCTCATCTGTCAAATAAACTGGAGAAAGAAATGGAAAACCACTCCAGTGTCTTTGCCAAGAAAACTCCAAATGGGATCATGAAGAGTCAGATACAACTGAACAACAACGCTATAGCTAGCTCAGTAGAAAGATAACAAATATTGTATCGATTTATTCTTTTACAAGTTGTACTCTCCCCAAAGAATGCAAGCTTCTCCAGAGGAGGAACTTCTTTTACCTTTATTCTGCATGATGGCTTACAAAGTGTAGCGGCTTAATAAATGTTTGTTGAATTGAATTCAGTGGCTCTGAGGCATTGTAAGGGTACAAAGTGCCTCCTCCTTCAATAAGGATTAAACATTATGCAATACTTTCTATGGCATTCTAATTCTTTGGGGGGGGAATAGTAATTTTCATATGGAACCTCTCTAGGAAACAAATCTGCTTACTCAGAATATCTGGTAACAATAATGCCTTATATTTATATAAGGCTTTATGGTATGTAAAGGGATTTCCTCACAACAACCCCGTGAGGTTGGCCACATGTGGCCTTGAGACCACAAGTTCCACACCCCTGGCATAAATATTACCACACTTTATAGATTCAAGAATTAAAGCTCAGAGAGGTCAATTGATTTGCCCAAAGTCACACTATTAATAGACAGTGGAGCTAGGATCTGAATTCAGGTCTTCTAGTTCAGTGTTCTTTTCAGTATATCATGCTGCTATCCCATCAGAAGATACAATCAGTCAATCACATATTAAGTTCTAACTATATACCAGGTACTGTACTTATTTATTGGGATACAAAGACAAAAGAGAAACAGTACAAGCTCAAGGAGTCTATATTGTACCAGAGAAAAAATTTGTACCCATCTGAAAATGTAGCACATGGCCTGGAGCTACTACCCACTTGAACCAGCTGACTAGGTCCCCAGAGGGCTGCTACTTTGTTTTCCCTCAAGTACTCTGAGATCTTGTTGAGGCTTGACGGGAGTTCTTGTGCTTCTCTCTCCTCATCTTCCAGCCCCCTCCCCACCACTGCCTTGAGTATTTTATTTTAATTAGACAGCCAGACTCGTTAACTCTCAGAAATGGGTATTTTACCAAATTAGAATAGTAAGAAGAGATGGTATAAAACATCCCCTTTAAAAGTCTGTGACATACTCTCCTATCAGTATTTATAGTTGAGGGGAAAATGGGCTTGAGCTTAGAGAGCCCATGTATCAATGGTATACTTCACAGCCTCTGGATTCCTTTACTTCCCTTCATGGGGCACTAGAGGTTACACTTAGGGATGATGTACCCTTTCTCTGAGTTTTTTTGAAGTTGCCTTTCTTCAGTGTGTCTAGTTTACCCATGATTCAGATACTGCCTCAGATACGTGGGGTACACTTCTAGAATAAGGATACTGATGGAAAGTCCCAAATCCTCCTCATAATATCCTCCTCTGATGGGGGTGGAGAAGTATCCTGAGAATGAGGCTGAAGCTAGGCCAGAGACCTTCTTCTGCTCTTTCATTCCTTTTCAGAGGCTTGGTTTAAAGGCTTATTGTCCATACACTCCTCACTCACTGGTTCCAGAATGCCTTGCTGTCTTACACAAAACCCACAGGATAGTGGATTTCCACTCTTGGGAAGTTCTTAAGAAAATGTTGGAAGACCCCTTGGAAGATAAGCTAGTCTAGTAATTGCTTTTTTTTCTAGTAGAGATTCAACTAAATGGCTTGCTGAGGTTCTTCCAGTTCTAAAATGTCATTATGAAGTGTCAGAATTAGAATTTGAAACTGTCTCTTTACAGTTTCAGCTGTCCATCTATTACATCACCTCACATTTAATTTTGAGAATCTTAAACTTTTATCTACAGCAATCAAATGATGTCTTAGTTAGCTAATCAAGAAACTCCATCTTTACCAATGTGCTTTTTTTCTGAATGAAATTTTCCTTTAAAAATTAGATCAATAGCTTATAAAATATCTCACTAAATGTTTATAACATAAGACTAATAATATATTAACCAGAAATATTTATATCATTGTATTTAGCCAAGGAAATGGTTCTGAATTAAGTAGGAGTAATCTAAACTTCAATATTTCAATTCCTTCCAAAAAAGGTGTTGTCATTGAAAAATGTATATGCCTCACTTGACCAAGTTTCTTTCCTTTTTCCCTCTAATTTACTCCTCAAAAAGGTGTTGTCATTGAAAAATGTATATGCCTCACTTGACCAAGTTTCTTTCCTTTTTCCCTCTAATTTACTCTTCATCTTCTTTCTGTATTTTTTCTGCTAACCCCAGTTAGTGCTAAAAAAAAAAATCTTTCTGCTTCTCAAATGTCGACTTTCCCAAGAAAATGTCAGGATCTGTCTCACTTGATAGGTCTTTCTCTTTGTCCAGGCCCATCTCCTTTAGTATTCTATCATACTTTTTTAGTATGCATAGCTTGATCCTATCCCTCAATCCCACTGTAATCATCTGGAGAATCCTCTCTCTTAGGCCTTGTGATTCGGTACATTTATGTGATGCAGTTACATCATGCTATGATAATTTAAATTTATATGCATTTTTTCTTTGGGGACTGATGCCTGTTTTCTTTGGAGACTCATCTCATAGAAAAGACATTTTTAAATCATGTCAATTTGTTTGACACGTGGATTGTCCTAGGTCTAACATATATGAGGAAACTATGACTTAAGCATTCAGAAGCAATAGAGTTGGTATCTTTAATCAATGATTATTATGCTGAGCTCCATAGTCTGGACCTTGCAACTCTGAAGAAAAAAGTATGAACTATTGGAATTCAATTTTCTCTTAATTTAGCTTTTGGCAATTCTTTAAATTATAAAATTGTAACTAACAATCCTAATTTTTTTCAATAAGCTAAATATATTTATCTGTTCACCAACTTTGCATGGATACATGTTTTATCAATAATGATATGATGGGGAAAGTCTCACCAACAAACAATATGGTAGAGTGAATAAGGGCTGAAGAACTGGGTCTGAAATGAGTTTTGAACCCCACCTCAGATGTTTATTGACATCAGGAAGTCATTTAAGTTCTTGGATACTTAATTTATTCATCTTTAAAATGGAAACAAATTTTCCCCCTATCTATCTTGCAGGATAATAGGGAAAGCACTTTATAAACCTTAAGATGCCATGCAAATTTGAATAATTGTTATTATTGTTCTCACTGTTAAAATAGTTGCTTAAATATTATTCTGACTTGATCTGGGTTACTCAGTAGCATTCCAAAGTGGACATAAATTTTGGATTTCTATTTTAGGTACAATATCTATTCTCTAAAACACAACACAACTGCATTGCACCCATTCTGAAGTCACTGACTGGGCTTCAAATCCCACCACTCCTATTTACTACCTGTGTACCTTTATAGACCTCCATTTCCTCAACCTTAATATGAAGGTTTGGACTAGATGGCTATTGAGTGTCCTTTCAACTATAAATCTATGTTCCTAACGAAAGGAAAATTACGTTCCAAAATTTTTAACTTAACAATAAAAACACATTTTTAGAGGTAAAATGTCCCCATAAACATCAGAATAAAGTGCTGTGGAGAAAAACATGCTGTACTATGAAAATATAACTTAGAAAAGGATCAAAGACAGTTATACTTTTTGTGAGAGAATGAATCAGAGTGATCTGAAAGTGCACAAGACTACAGGTGAATGGTCAGGGTTCTCTTTTCTCCTGCGTAGAGAAGGAGCAAGACAGCAGCAATAGGCTTTGATGTTGAGGAGGTAAGACTTGGTGACTGATCAAGTGAATTCAAATCTAATTTGGCAAGAATTTATTGCTTGAGTACTATGTGCCAGGCAGGGTAAAAGGTGCAATTAAAAACAATTATTCCCAATATTGGGGAAATGTGTATGTATGTATGCATGTGTCTCCCTTGGTAGATGTGTATATGTGTACATAAAAACATTTATGTATATATGCCCATACACTCTCAAAGAAGTAAATAAAAATGTATACATGTAACACCACTAGGTGTCAGTATAGGTTAGGCTTGTGGTCTAATAGGGGTAGATGGAAATACCCAAATTCTTAGTAATTCTTCCCTTGGAAAGATGTAAATATGAAACATGACTGGCTGTTGATTATGCCCCCAATTAGAGAGAAGAAGATTCTTTAACAATGAGTTGGAGGTTTGGAATCTCAGCACTGCTCTAGGAAAGCCCTCTTTTATGGCATCCAAAGTTGTCTTGCACCCTCAAGCCAGGAACAAAAGGACAGAAGGAAATAGAAAGGACATGGCCAACCCAAGGTTTTTTGAGAAATAAGATTAGATTAGTCAAATTAAATTTTAAACAGAATAAAAGAAAACTCTAAGAAACAAATGCTAATTTCATCCAGCAGAAATAAGGCAGGGGAAGAGGATAAGAGCTACCATTTCTTCCATATTTCCCATGATGAATCTGGTTTTTCTCCCCTAAGCACTCCAGCCATCTGACACAGTACTTGTGATTTTTTTTTACTGCAAAAGCCCCTCCCCCCAAAGTCCTATACCTTGCTTTACTTTTTACCTCTCCAGTCTCCCTAGAGATGTGGTTTTTAGGAAGGGAAACCACTGATATTGTCTGATGCCACCATTCTGCAGCTCCAAGTGGCTTTGAGGAGTGGGGTGAGGGGAGAGCTCTGCCACCTTCCTTTATCTGCTCTCTTGAGCAGAAAAAAAACCCAAATAAAACCATGCTGCTCCATTAGAAAAATCTTTTCTTCTGTCCTAATTTGCAATCACTTTCTCTCTTCCCAAACCAGGAAAGAATAACAACTTCCAAGGTCTTTAGTGATTTAGCCCCATTTGCAAAGCATCTAATTCAAGCCTTGCCATAAGGACTATTACATTTAAAATAAATGCAAGGTAACATTTGGAGTTCCAACTCCATGGAACAAGATGCCCCTATACCAGGTAGCTCCTGGTTTCCCATCCCATCCTCCCTCCCCATTTTCCTCCCTGATTTTGTATGTTGTTTTTCCCTTTAAATTTCAAGTTCACTGAGGGCATCTAATTTCTTTCTTTTTATTTATTGTCCCCTTCACTTAGCACAGTGCCTGGAATGTCGTAGGTGCTTAATGAGGGTTGATTGAATTAGATAATATTATTGATTCATTCATTTATTGCAGGGTATGAATATTAATGACTAGGGAAATCAACAGAGAACTCTGGCAAGAAGCACTTTAGTTGAGCCTTGATGGAAGTTAGCTATTCCAAAGGATGGCTGTGGGGAGAGACAGCGTTTCAGACACAAAGGTATGGAAATTGGAAATAGGATCTCATTTTCACTGGAACACTCAGTGTATAAAGGTGAGTAGTGTGAAATAAGTCCTGAGTTTTAAATGCCAAACTTAGCAATTTGTATTTTATCCTAGAGGCAATTGGGAATACTAGAGATTTTAGAGCTATGCTCTAGTATTGTCAGTCCTATGTTCTACAAATATCAATTTGGCAGCTGTGTAGAGGATGGACTGGAGAGAAGAGGAGAAGGAAGGCAGGGAGTCCAATTAGGAAACTATTACAATAATCCAGGCCAGAGGTAATTGGGGTTTGTAATGAGGGTTTGAATTAGGTTGATGGCTGTACAAGTGGAGAAAAGAGAACAGAATATAGAGGTGTCAATAACTAGCAGCTATGTGGTTCTTTAAAGTTTGCAAAGTGTTTTACAAATATTATCTCATTTGATCTTCACAACAATCCTTGGAGACAGATGCTATTATTATTATCCTTATTTTACAGAGGAGAAAATGGAGTTAGAGATTAAGTGACTGCCTAGGGTCATATAGTCTGGGGCAGGATTTGAATTTGGATCTTGCTGATTAGTTCCAGCACTCAAGACACTGGACCATCTAGCAGCTGCTTGCTGAGAAGATCAAATTGACAAGATTTGGCAACTGATTAGATACAGGACTGTGTGAGGGAAAGTGAAAAGTCAAGTATGCTTGGGTTGCAAACCTAGGTAATTAGAAAATTGGTGTGCCCTAAGGAAGTGAAAAGTAGGGGTAAGTTTCCAGATTTAAATTACTAAATTGTATTTGGACAAGGAAAATTTGAGAGGGCTGTGGGAAATACAGGTGGAAGTATCCATTAGGCAGTTGGTCATTCAGAAATGGAGTCCAGAAGAAAGATGAGAATTGGATATAGAGATTTGGGACTCATATGTATAGAGATGGAAGTTGAACCTTTAAGGACTGTTGATAGTACCAGGAGTGGAGAGAATAAAAGATACCATGGTACATACATGTATAGATGGAAGGATGTAAATGATGATCCAGCAAAGGAAAGTAAGGAATGACCAGATCAAGACAAGGCCCATGAGAGAGCAATATCATGGAAACCCTGGGATCAGAAAGTATCAAGGAGGAGGAGGAGGATTAAAAACATCAAGTGCTGCAGAGGGATTAAGTAGGATGAGGGTTGAGAAAAGCCCTCTGTATTGAACAATTAAGAGGTCATTAGAGACGTTTCCTTCTGTTGATGGCTTCAATAAGAAGCCAGATTGCAAAGGAATGAGAAGTGTGGGAGGTAAAGAGGTAGAAGAGAGTAGTATAATGATTTGTTTTCAAGGAATTTAGATGTGAAAAGGAGGAGAAATATAGGATATTAACTTGAGAGGATTGGAAGTGGAAAGATCAAGAGAAGTTTTTTAGAGATCTAGGAATAGAATCAATGACTTAGAGCTAGAAGGGATCTCAGAGGCCAACTAGTCCAGTACTCTCATTTTGACAGATGAGGAAACTGAGTCCCACAGAACTTAAATGAGTTGCTTATAGTCACAGACAGTAAGTGACATAGCTGGAGTTAGAGTGCAGGTCCCTCTGGCTTGAGGCCATCACACTTTCCACAGTGTCAATAGAAATATTGGAAATGCACTAGAGAGAGGGATAACCTGAGGGTCAAGGTCCAAGAGGATACTGAAGGGGATGGAGAGCTTCTGACCATCTAGTTGGTAATCCTTGCCCCATGAAGCTAATTTTCTGGAATGGCAAAACTGTCAAATGTTTTGTAGCTCTATTCAAATACAAAGGCATCTAGATGAAACGCTGGGTAAGAACACCAAGCCTGGAGTCAGGATGACCCACATTGAAATTTTACCTCAGATATTTACTAGCTGTGTGACCCTGGGTAAGCCACTTAATCTCTGTTAGACTCAGTTTCCTGATCTGTAAAATGGGGATAATAATATCACCTACCTCCCAGGGTGGTTGTGAGAATCAAATTAAATAATCATTGAAAAGCATATAGTAAGCAGTGCATAAATGCTAACTATTATTGTTTTGGCAGAGATACTGGAGGGATTGGGAGGGGTTTTCCATTTTCTTTTCCAGCTCATTTTGTGGATGAGGAAACTGAGGCAAACAGAGTTAAGTGATTGTCTAGTAACAGTCTGAGGCTGGATTTGAACTCAGGACTTCCTGACTCCAGGCCCGGTGCTCTTTGCAATGTGCCACTTAGTTCCCCCCTATTATTTTTATTGGGACAGCTAGGTGTCACAGTAGATAGACTGCTGGCCCTGGAGTCAAGAAGACTCATCTTCCCGAGTTCAAATATGCCCTTAGATACTTGCTAGCTGGATGACCCTGGGCAAGTCACTTAACCCTGTTTGCTATGTATGTGGCAGAAAGATGAGCAGAGTCCCCCACTCGCAGCATTCTCCTAGCCATATTTCCTCATTCCTCTTTCCATTCTCCTCCATCAAACTGGACCATGGCACCATCCCAGTTCTAATGACCCTGTTAAGCAGGATGAAGAAGAAAGTGGTTGACATGGTAAGGAAGCATTGTGATACAGTGGAAAGTCTGCTAACTCTGGAGTTAGAAGACACGGATTAAAATCATACCAATAATTGTTACTCCCTCTGTAACCTTGGCCAAATTACCTTTTCTATATGGACCTCATTTTCCTCACCTGTAAAATGAATCTCTCATTTCCTTTCCAGCCATAGATCTATGATTCTATGAAAGAGACACTATAGTAAAGTTCTATTTTTTATTCTTATTATTGAATGGATAGGCACTGCAGTGCACTGCATTTGCTTAAGTTATCTTGTATCTACATAACATATGGGGCTGCAGCCTGGTTAAAACTGCCTTTTACAAACACCATCAAGACCATTGATTCTCTTCTTCTGAGGGCTGGTTACTTGACCCTCTTTGATAGCAGGACTAGCTGCAGCTACAGAAATCAATCATTCACCTTAATTATACATAAACCTACTTAATATGATGAGAGATATCTTTTAATGGCTACCCAGCCAACATCTGAAGGGAAGTGAAATACATCTTGCTCTCTCTTTGCTTTATGAATTAGGCCCTCAGTCATGTGGATTCCTTCCCCTCCCACTGAAACCAACCACCCCCGCTTTTTTTTTAAGGCATTCAATTTGCAAAGAGCTGCTTACAATTAATTACTGGTTAAATATGCTGTTGAGTTTTAGCACCTCAGCAGTAAATCCTGCCATGCTTATGAGTACAAAGCAGTCTCATGCATTAATACACAGAGGTCATGTTCACCTTAAAAACCCTATGGGAACACAATGTTCCATTTAGTTGATAATTACTCCAAAAGGTAGCTGCTTCTTCTTGTATTTTTTGTTGTTGTTGTTGCACAGAATATCAGAGTTGGAAAAGTCCTGAAGATAATTATTCACTCATTCAGTCCACCAATCAATACACATTTTAAAAAAGAATTTCCTATATGTGGCAGGCACCATGTTAAGCATCGAGGATACAAAGAAAAACAAAAATAGTCCCCGCCCTTTAAGACATTACATTCTCATGGTAGAGAGCACAGACACGTGTGTGTGCATATCTATCTGTATCTATATTTCTCAGTACATGGAAGATAAATACAGAACAGATGGACAGAAATCTTAAATGGGAAGGCACTAGCAGCTTAGAGAATTAGTAAAGGCCTCCAGGAGGAAGTTTTGGGGATTGGAAAATATGTCTAGTATGCCATCTTGTTATTTATGTAACCCTGAAATGTTCTCCACTTGGATATGGCTCTTGAGTCGAATCTTGAAGAAAGCCAAAGATTCTAAATATCAGAGTTGAGGAGGAAGACCATTCCAGGCATGCAGGTGGGACCGGACAGCCAATGCAAATGCACAGAAATATGGGATAGAGCATCTAGCCTAACTAGTACCTGGACAAGAATATCTTCTACAACATTCAAGGCAAGTATTCCTTAGCTTTTGCTTAAATCTCTTCAATGAAGGGAGAATCATTATCTTCCAAGGCAGCCCATTTTACTTTTAGATGGCTCTAATTTTAGGCAGGAGCCAAGAATCTGGAGAACCTTTGTTTCTATCCCTCTTCTGACATTTAGTATCTGTGTGACCTTGGTAGGTCCCTTCATCCTTCAGGCCTCTGGCTCAATGCAACTCCCTAAGACAATAAATTGCAAAGTAGGTGCTCATCTGTATTGCTAGAGGGTAGAGTGAATTTCCTCAATGGGACTTCCTTCTATCAATACAGGTTTAGTTTTTAAAAATGTTAGGAAGTTTCTTCTTCAAGCCTAAAATCAATGCCTCTTTATGATTTTTGCCCATTATTCCTAGTTATGTCCTTGGGCATGCAGTGAAATCAGATCAGTTTGTAAAAAGAGGCAAAGTATTTCCATTCATTAAACTCATATCATTGAGTGAGGGGGCTGATTCTGACATCTACAGTCTCCTCTGTTTATCTAAAGGTCATATGAAAATGTATCCCCTATCTCAGGATCCCCCAGAATATGCCCATCCTTCCTTTGCCCAACACGATAGCAACCCTGCATTCATAATAACTTGAGGCATTTCTACAGTTCTAGCTGGTTAAGAGAGCACCATTTGAATGGTAGAGAGAGGCTCCATTTTCATCTCACTATCTACCTAAGAGATTATCCCAGTGCTTAGAATGGTTCTTTAAGCCTTATGAGGTACTTGATTGTTCTCAAGGCTCAACAATGAGCTCTTAATTTTCTAGATATAAATGGAACAGAAACCTTCTTCTGTGGCATGTGTTAATGTACAAGACATTGAACAAATGTTTCAAAACATATGGTCCATTGAATGAAATGTCCCAAAAGTATAAATATAAATTGTCATTATGAGGTCTGGACGTTGAATACTGAGACTAAATTTCCTATTTGTTTATGAAGTACCTCAGACTTTTTAACCTAACTAATACTATATAGAAGAGAGTGTAGTAGTTAGAGTTAGGCTTAGCATCAAGAAGGCCTGTGTTCAAGTCTGGCCCCTGGCACATAAGATCATCTATTCAGAGAATAAAAGGGCCCCGGGAATTCTAGTCCATCCCATATTTTAAAGATGAGGAAACTGAGATCCAGGAGGCCAACTTGCCAATGATCACACAGGTTACTTTGGCAGAGCCATAATTTGAACCTAGGCCTTCTGATCCCCAATCTAGCCCTCATTTCCTAAATAATGTTGAATGGCATAATGAAGAGAGAACTGACCTCAGATAATCCTAAATAATCTTTGTTTAAGTTTTGCTTCTTACTTGTATAATCCTGGATGATTCATTTAACCTCTCAGTACCCCCAAAACTCTATAAGACTTTAAGTGTAGAATTGTTGTTTATATGCACTGGTGAAGGAAACATCCTCACCTTGAGTTTCTTACACTGTCAAAATCACAGGTCCAATGATTTTGATCTTGACTTTACTACTATGAAATTTTGCAAAAAATTGCAATAGTAAATAATGTGTATGATGATTTGCTTAGTAAAGAAGAGCTCATATAAATGATAAATTAATATCATTGTTGTTAATATGGCATAACCAGCCCTTTCCAGACTTTGATTTAAGTTGATCATTTGCAATACAAATTAGCGCACATATATGTTTACTCTGGTATTATCTATCTTCTGAAAAGACTATATGGGTCAGTTTGCCCCTTACTTTCTCATGACACGTACCCTATATGGTCTCTCCCTTATGCAGGAAAGGAAAAGATGTGGCTAATATCTTTAGATTAGTTGACTGTCCATCAGTCTGTATTTTCTTTTGTTCCACAAAGTTTGGATATGTGAAGTGGTCCAAAATTGTAATTACTGACTATTAAGATGGAATGTTAAATCCTTCACTGATCTCCTTCTTTGCTGCTTCAATATATGATGCGGGTTACCCTTGGTTCTCAAATGTTTTTCTAGCAAAATGGAAGCTTTGTTAAGTCTTACCAAGCTTGAAAGGTTTCAAGCAAGGGCCCAGAGATAAATGGTAAGTTTGTCGTTCAAGAATCAGGCTAGCTAATTTAAATAATTACCATCAACAAGTTGGTTATAGAATGTTGAGGTTTATTTTGGCCACAATAATGAAGACCAAGGTATAGAGGGAATATTCACAGAGATCCTTAAAATAATGATGATGATGATGAAGAAGAGGAAGATGCCAAGGCCTACAACCCTGGTAGCATTCTGGATTCATCACTCTCATTCATTGCATGTATCTATACCATTGCTATATCTGATTTCTACCTTTAGAGCATCTCTCATATACATTCTTTTCTCTCTACTCACATAGCTGTCACTCTCATTCAGCTCCTCACCTCCTCTTTCCTGGACTATTGCAATAGTCTGCCCTTTGGTCTTCCTGCTTCAAGTCTCTCCTCTTCCAATCTATCTTTAAGTCAGATGCCAAAATGATTTTTCTAATGTCTAGATTTAATGTCTAGATTTTATTCCTGCTCAGTGATCTCTTTGGCTCCCTATTACCTCCATTATCAAATATAAACTTCTCTTTAGGGCATTTTAAGCTCTATATAACCTGGCCCTTCCTATCTTTCTTGTCTTCCTATGCTTTACTATTCTTTTTGAACTCTCTGATCTAGTGACACTAGCCTACTTGCTAATCGTTACAAATCATACTCTACCTCCCATCACTATACTTTCTCACTGATTATCCATTGTGCCTGGAATGCTCTGCCTTCTCTCCTCTGCATTTCAGCCTCCCTAGTTTCTTTCAAGACTCAGTTCAAATCATAGATCCTTTGTAGTTGATTTGAGTATTCATGATACTCAAAATCACATTTTCATCACGAGGCCTTTCCTGAACTCCCTACCTACCAGTGCCTTCCCCCTTGAAATTATCTCTCATTTACTCTGTGTATATCTTGTATTATCTAGTTATTTACATGTTATCTCTCTCCCTGATGAGAGTGTGAGCTTCTTGAGGGCAGGGATAGTGTTTGCTTTTCTTTGTAACTCCAGCACTTAACACACTGCCTAGAACATAGTAAGCCTTTAATAAATGCTTGATGGTTAATTGACAAAGGAATGCAGTATGACCATTTGCCTTTACTTTGGGAGTTAACCTTGTGTAAAGAAAAGAGAAGTTGACTAGGAGTCAGGACACAAGGGTCCTCATTCTATCTTTGCCATTAACTTGATGTGTAACTTTTGGATAATTCCTTTCCTCTCTGGGCCTCAATGATTTTAGGTGTAAGACGAGAAGGTTAGACTAGATTTCTAAAGGCACGTTTAACTCTGATGGTCCATGATTCCAATGGCGTAACACCTTCTGTTCCCATGTGAGAAAATGTTGCATTGAAAATAACTCTAGTATGAATGTTTGCATTATCATTTATGTAATTAGAAAAAAATGACACTTTTTCTTCTAGAATATTCTACAGTGGCATCCATAACATTTTAGACATGGCTTTTTTTTTTTTTGCTGAGGAGCTAACTAATTAAATAGGAGGCACAAGATAGCAAACATGCAATCAACAAAAAGAGGGACAGATAAATACAGTTCAGTAATTATGGGTTTGAATGGGAAAAGTGGGTCAGAAATTGCACTAATGGCAGATAGGTAAGGGTTAACAAAAAAGCTATAATTTAAAGGAAGAAGAGCATGTGTTACAGTGAACACTCAAACTGTGTGTTGATATGGCATAGTATTTTACAAGGGCCTCCAAAAGAATAACTAGATAGCAAAAGTTAAAAATACATAAATATTTCAATACTTGGAGGGTTTGTGTGGGCCCTCGATTTACCAATGAAGATCACTGCTCCTATCCTATCCTATCCTAACAAAAGATAAGCCTTGGGATAGGCCTTCATGTTTTGCTATGGCTGAAAATAATGCTTAAACGATGGCTGATGTTAATGCAATGAATGACTGTACTTATCTAGGCTAGCCCTAGGAGGAAAGGTGTGCCATAGTCTATTGATGCTGGGCCCATATTTAATTTAATCTTCCCTGTATCAAAAAGGGCAGCCCAGAACATATACTCCACTGGCATAGCCTTCCCAAGCCCAGGGTCACTTCTACAGCCAAATGAGGTCTTGGAGGAAAGTTTCTTTAAGTGAATGATTGTTTGGGGTCACATGAGTAATAAGTAAGAAATCACTTAAGTAAACATTGCATCTTTAAAACTTTCATAGACCAGCTTCCCAGGCAACAACTGTTTATTTGCCCAAATTTACATAACAACACAAACAGATTTTCAATTAGTAACTGGACAGAAACCATCGACTCAATTCTTATGGGCTATCCAACAGCTGTCAGATGGCGACAGCCTCTAGTTACTATCAACTTGGGTCAAATTCAAATTGCTACTGCAATTTTAATTGATGCATGAAAACATGTTGGCTATGACACAAGGATGCCAATTGAAAAACCTGAAGGTGGATGAATTCTGAAGGTCATTTGAACTTTTGTGCAGAAGGAATGATGTAGATAAACCAGTCTAACAGATCATTTTATAAATTTCAACTCTAAGATTTTCTTTATCAGTCTGACACCATCTTGCTAGCCCCAATCCTGCCTACTAATGGCTCAGTCAGGGTGTATTTGATGGAAATGATTACTAACTATAGATTTAAAGAGTTGTAATAGTTGTTGAGTTACAGTTTTATTGTATTATAACCTGGGAGAGTGGTAACAACATGGCTTTGTGATTCTCAGTGGCAGAAAAGACCAAGAAGAGAGGGTGAATATCATTAATACAACCTCTTGCTCATACTGTATCACCCTTATCTTATTTTCCTAAAATTATAGCTTGTTCAATTCAGATTTTGTGTTAAAATCTTAATGCCATATCCCTTCCTTCCCTTCTTATGATGTTGCTTCAAGCAAATCTCTGCATAAGCGGCATTGTCATAGTAGGGATAGGGACTAGACATGTAATTTCACTGGTATATGAAATTCTGAAGCCAGGAAACTCCCTCTTCCAATGTACTTCTGGAGGTTGAAGTCTTAGAGGGTTGTTTAGTGACTTGTTCAGTGTCATAATAGTCAATGTGTGTCAAATGTGTATCTTGAACCCAGGTCTTTTTGGTTTTGAGTCTGGCTCTCTATTTACTGTACCATCCTGACTTTCACTGACTTAATAGGAAGTTTAATTAGATTGGGTAAAAAGGTAGCATGGTAAAGAGGATTTGAAAGACCAAAGTTCAAATCCTGACTGTCCCTCTTACTGTCTTTGTGACCCTGAGCCAGTCTCTTTGGTAAGACTGGGCAATTGGACTAGATTATCTCTAGATGTAAGATCCTTTGATTCTTATTTGGTAATAAAATGCAGGCAAAAGACATGTCTATCTTAGAAGTGGAATCTAAATTCTCCTGTCTCTCAGGGTGGAAAAACCATGTTTGGATTGGTGTCCATTCCATACTTTCACCCTTAATTTGAGACTCCTGAAAGAAGTGTAGATCATGAGATCAAAGGAAGTCAGTATCTGATTGCTAGCACCCCAGATATAATTAACTGTCATGCAGGAGACTGGGAAACAGAAACACAATCAGTATAAGGGCTTCAAGTATGGAAGGTTAATTTTGCTATCACAGAAGTTCATCTACTGGTTTCTTTTCCCATCAGCAGCTAAAAGTCTCTTTTTGCTCTTGCTATGGTTGTTTGTGGACACTTCCCTCCAAAGCCCAAGCATTTATCAATCCTTGAAGTCTCAACCTTTATTAAGAACAGTTCATTACTAAAGACTTGATAAGCCAATGTGATCCAGAGCCCAGTGGCAAGGAGGCTGACGTACCTTTATAGCCCTGGCTGCTATTTCCTTTTGTCTCTTTTCCCCTTCCTCTTCCAAATTCCTCATAAGTCCTGCTTCTGATGTCACATCCTCCTGTTCCTCAATTGGGTCAACTATTCTCAATCATTATGTACTTCAAGAAGCAAAACACATAGATGTCAGGATGTCAGAATCATGGTTGTGGTTGAGAGGGGCCAGAATGATCCTTACAAATTAGTAATTTTTTTCTCCTTTTCCATCTTTTGAGAAACTAAATTTCTTTCAAACTCTGAGCCTATGAACTCATAATCGAATATAAAAAGGTCATAGGCAGCTGGTTATATGGCAGATAGAACAGTGGGCCCAGAATCCGAAAGATCTAAGTTCAAATCCAGCCTCAGACATTTACTAGCTGTGTGACCTTGGGCAAATCATTTAACCTCTGTTTGCCTCAGTTTCCTCAACTGTATGTATAAAGGGGATAATTATAGCACCGAGAAGGATAAAATGGGATAATATTTGTAAAAAGTGATTAGCACAGTGCCTGGCATATAGTAAGCATGCTATAAATACTTACTCCCTTTCCCCTTCTGCCTCATATACTTAAAGTTTTATGGGATTATAGACTTTATAGATGAGGAAAGTGAATCCTAGAGAGGTTAAGTAATTTGTTCTATACCACACAGCTAGCAAGTGCCAGAACCAGAATGGAGTCTAGTTCGTCATATTCCAAATTCAATGTTTTTCATTATTTTTTGTCTCATTTGTCCAACCTTTAGTGACAACCTATGCCCTTCCCCTATTGTTTACCTAAAAAATGTAAGCTCTTTAGGCTGGCATTCAAGAACATTGAAATTAAAAAAAATCAGAGGTCTTAAGGTAAATAAAATGATAATTGTAAAAAAATACCATTTACAAAATACTTCTATATCCTTCATCTTATTTAATCCTTAGAACCTTGTGAGGTAGGTAGGATAGATATTATTATCCCCATTTTACACATGAGGAAAGAGACAGAGTACTGAAGTGAGTTGCACACTCCACCAAGATCATAAATATCAAGAATGTGAGAGTCCAAACAATCCCTACAGCAAATCATTGAATGAAAGATTGGGTATTTTTTTTTGGGGGGGGGGAAGGAAAGCTAGGAGGAAGAGCTGGATGTTCTTTTTGGATGTCAGATAACACCAATATATAAACTGGAATCTTAGTGAATGGAATGATCAAAATAACCATGCTGTTCTCAGCAGCCTTTAACTGAGCTCAAAATATACATTGCTGTGCTCAGCTAAATTACAAAAATTAGGAAAAATATTGGGGAAATTGAGACCAGTGGACATGATTAGTAGTAAAAGAACAACAAAAAAAAAGGAAATGAACATGGTAATTGTGGATTTCTTCTAAAGGAGAGCTTTGTGTGATGTGTGCTTTGTTGTAATGAAATAGCAATAGGGAAATGGAAAAAAAAATTTCATATTTTCTATGAACAACTAAAACTATCTTGAAGAATATAGTGCCAAATACTCTAAAATATTCACATATTTTTTTTTAAGTTTCACAAAATAACATTATGCTAAGAAATCTATCAAAGGAAAATGAAGTGTTTCTAAAGCATTCCTCAATGCAGTTCTATGAAGTGAATCATAACACAAATTGTCACTCTCTTGGAGGACTTTCTGAGCAGAGAGGCCAAATGAAAGTGAGATAGCCTACATAAAGCTAGTGAAGTTGTCTAGATTCCAAGTAGCACTATGCTAATTTCATTAAACCTTGGAATACTCCAGATCCTCTTCAACGAGATCTATGTAAGAAGGAGAGAAAGAGTGAATGCTGTATGGATTAAATCATTCAATTAGATGGGCATCCCATTGAGTTAGTCTATGACTACATATATCTTGACTAGGTACTGCTGCTGGACAATGAGTTAGTCCCAGGAGTGACTAAGAAGAAGAAAATGGGCCAAATCGATTGTGGTCAATTATGTGGTATTTTCAAAGATGCTGAACTAATTGTTCACACACACCAGAAACCCCAAACCACAACTCCCCTCACCACCTCAGAGTTTAATTTAGTGCCTGACACCTAACACATGCTTAATAAATGTTTGTTGATTTGACTTTAACTGTAATATCTGCCTGCTGATACCGTATAACTGTAAGTCCTGGAAGAACATCATCTCCAAGAAACAAAATTGGGCAGGGCCCCAAGGTCAACAGGGAAGGGAATAAGCATTTATATAGTACCCACTATCTGGCAAGCACTGTACTCAGCATTTTACAAATATTATCTCATTTTATCCTCACAACCCTGAAAAGTAGGTGCTGTTATTATCCCCATTTTACATTTGAGGAAACAGACAGACAACAGTTAAGTGACTTTCCCAAGATCACACAGCTGGTGAATATCTGAGGCTGGATTTGAACTCAATATAATTAGTGTTAGAAGGTAAACAATGACTTGCACACAAGAAATGACTATAAAGATATCATTAAGCACATGTAAGCTCAGAAAAGAAGCAGCCATGTATTAAGTACAAGAAATTACTGATGGATAGACCATCTATTGTACCTGTTCCCATAAAATGAGACAAGATATAGCAGAAAATCTACCCAGTGTAATGGGTAGATCCACTGTGGAAGATTATGGAAGGACATGGATAAAAACAGAAGAGCATGAGAAAGAATGGATGGGTTGTGAACTGTAATGGACGGGTTGTGAACTGGAAGGAAGCTTAGCTGTCCTTCAGTTGGAGGATACTAAAATCCAGAGAAGATATTGTTCAAGATCACACAGCTAATATGGGGTAAAATTCCATCCTTCCAACTTCTAATCTATTATACTGTGCTTCTTATAAAGTATTTCATGTTTCTTAGCTTTGAATGGATAGTTCCAATCTTTCTCACAGAATAAAGAGTGATAGCTGCTTTTGAAATAATGTGATTGACACTGAATATTCAGCTCATTCTAAATTACCTTGGTCACCTCTACAATTATATTGAACTTTGAAGGAACTCAGAGAAACCTTCCTCTATGAACCACATTGTTCCCTTAAATGGTTTAAAATGCAAAAAAAAAGATATCTTGGGTCTAAAACATACACACAAATTGAAAATGGAATAATCTTTCTGATTTATTGGTGTGTAATATAAAAGGTTCCTGAGAGCCACACTTTTGAATATTTATCAAATACATATGAACAAAGAAAGCTATTTCATTAACAATTCCTGTGGATTCATAACATTGTAGTAATTATAGGTCTTGCCTCTCAGAAGACGATCCTCGGTGTTCCACATTCATTGCCATCTTGACCCTATTTAGGGAATTTAGAGACAGCAAGCAAAACACTAGTGATTCATGGGATTAATGATTAGGCTGGGACTTAGGGGTGATGACCTGAGTCCACAATGAAGGTAATTAATCTCTGTTTTTTATTGATCCTCATGAAATACCTGGCAATAAATCGATATGTTTCATGCTGTTCAGAAGATGGCCCTTTGGGATTGGGGGAAGAAATATTTTATTCTCATTTTGAACCATAGCATTTATAACACAATGGACACCAGCCCTTCTGTCTGTAATGAAGATGTCTCATTAGGCAGCTAGATTTTTCTCATTAGAATTACAGTAACCCAAGCTAGGTGTTCAGACATAATAATAGCAATAGCTAGCACCTATATGGTGATTTAAGTTTGCAAAATACATTATACATGTTTTCTCATTTGTTCCTCACCATAACCCTTGGGTATCAGATGCTAGTAGGATGAGGAAACTGAGTCACAGAGAGTGTAAGTAACTTAACCAGTATCACATAGGTAATAAATGTGATACGGAACCTGGATTTGGGTCTTCCTTACTCCAGTGTAGCACTTTGTGCACTGGACCACCTGGCTGTCTCATCTGTGCAATATTATCCTCCTAAAACATCAGGCAGAGTCCAAACTTCAAGGCTTTGGGGGATGACTACTGATAACCAAACACTGGATGGATTCTAGTCTATTTTTTTTCATGGAATTAAAATACTTATGAGTGGGTTTGAAAAAATTAACTGAGTGTTTTGGTATTCATGTGGACCGAGCCTGAGGGTTGATTTCCACAATCATTTTAAAGGTAAATGCAAAGATTTCTGAGCCTGTTTCCTCTTCTGTGAAGTGAGGCTGGGATGGATGATCGCTAAGCACTTTTCTAGCTCTGAGATCATGATTTTGTGAGTTACGTGGTCTAGTGGATAGAACACTAGACTCAGAAACAGGAGGACCTGGATTTAATCTTACCTCAGGTGTTTTACAGCTATGAGACTCTGAGCAAGTTGTATCACCTCTCTCGGAGTCACTTTCCTTATATGTAAAATGAGAGATTTGGACCTGATGACTTAAGGTCCTATCCAGCTCTATCTAAATCTAAGATCCTGGGAAATACCACATCTCACAGTTGCAGCTCTCAGGCCAGGAACTTCTGGCTTTTTTTTTTAAATGAGGAAATTGAGACAAACAAGGCAAAGTGACTTGCCCAGGATTACACAGCTAGTAAGTGTCTGAGGTCAGATTTGAACTCAGGAAGATGAGTCTTCCTGACTTCAGGCCTGGAATTTATGCTTGTAAGTGTACTCTCATTTGGAGTTAACTCTGCTCCATTCCTCATTACAAGTACTAGGGGTGACTCAAAATTCTTCTGGACCTAATATTTAAAACAAATAAATATGCCTTCACTTTATTTGCTAATTGTGTGGTGACAAAATTAATGACCCACAAACTTGTAGTCAAAATTATTATTGTGGCAATTGTCCTCTTCAATCCATATAAAAAGTCATATAAATTTGGTCATTCTTCAAAGTATATGGCTAGAAAAGATCTCCCTAACAATGTGTATCCATAACACAAGAGATCCATGGAGATCTTTGTGGGATACTGTGAGCCCTGGTCTTCGTTCTATGCATTTTTCCATCATAAACTAGAGGCAGTGTGACATAGCAAATAGACAGTTGGATTTGGAGATATTTGTGAGCTGTGTGACCATAGGCAAATCACTTACTTAACCTCCTTGGCCCTCAGTTTCCTCATCTGTAAAATGATGGAGTTGGGCTTGTTGCACTGAGAGGTCCTTTCTAGCTCAAGATCTATGGTCCTATGATGCTTCCCTGCTTCCTTCCTAGTTGAAAGTAGTTTCCCCTTCATCTAATTTCATAGTATTTTGTATGCTTCATGTACTTATCAGATTTGAATTTGTGTTAGATTAAGAAAAATAATGTGTTTCCTCTTCAAAGAGTCTAGACTCCTCAAAGGCATGTACTGTGTCTTATTTACTTATTAATATCTTCAACACCAAGTATGAAGTGGGCATTTAATAAATATTTTTGAATGAATGAAGGATTTGATGGAATCATAGAATATTTGACCTATAGCACACCTTAAGAGTCTACCTAGTAGATTTTCTTCTTTGTACAGGTGAGAAAACTGAGACCCATAAAAATGAAAGAAAGTAACCAAGATCACACAGATAGTGTGACTAGAACTGGGACTAGGACCCAGGTCCTTGACTTTTAATCAAGCATTTTAAATCACAAAGCAACAGTGATGACACTTTTGCTTTCATTTTAAAGTATCTCTATGAAAAGGAGCTATATTAGGGTGCTAAAATATTTAATATTTATAAATCTAAATGAAGCTGCTTTTACCCAATTTCTCAATACCAGAAACAAAAAACATGGCAAGGTCACACTTGCTATCCAAGCTAATAAACATTGTTACATGTGGAGAATCAAAGACGGCGGTGTGAATGGCAAGGGCAAGGAAGGAATGGGTTATTTTAAAATACTCAAACATCATCCTTCATCATTTTTTAATTTTAATTTTTAATCAGAGTTCATATTTTCCCATTCTTCTCATGATTCCTTCTAGTTTCTTTTCACCTCTCCCTATATTTTTATCCATTCAATGTTGTTTCCAGTATTCTGGAATATCCTTGTGAAAGTGGATGAAATGGTATAATGGAAAGGCTACTGAATTTAAAGTCAGAGGTTTGAATTCCAACTCAGCTATTTACTTACTATATGACCCCAAACAAAGCACTTCTCTCTGCCGCTGTTTCCTTATCTACAAAATCAGGTGGCTAGGTTAGATGATTACTAAGGTCATTTCAACCACTAAGTCATATAATCTTGTGGGATAAAAAATGACTTTAAAAGAGACTACTAAAAATTAAGTGTAGTGGAAATAGATTATGTGATGTCTTTGCAGAAGAAGTGTGCTGGTTGTGGAGAGCAGTCTTCTCTGGAAGGAAAAACATGTTTATAAATAGTCATATTCATGGGGGAAGTATGTTCCCCTGAATCTTATGCTCTAGGCACTTGCCAACCCATAAGTCTGAGATCTCAGTAAGATGGCAAGTTTTCATTGGTTTACTTTTTCCTGAAGTGAATACAAAGGGAAAAGAGAAAAGGGTAGTAGATCTCCATTTCAGTGATATGTAATATATTGGTGGACACACAGAAGTAGCTAAATGGCTCAATGCTGAGCCTAGAGTCAGGAAGATCTGAGTTAAAACCTGACCTCAGACACTAACTTTGTGACCCTGGATAACTCGCTTAACTTCTGTTTGCCTTAATCCACTGGAGGAGCAAATGGCAATCCACTCTAGTATCTTTGCAAGAAAGCCCCTTACTGGGGCACGAAGAGTCAGACATCACTGAATGACTGAACAACGACAGTGGACACACACCCAAAGTCACTGCAGTATAGTCTTGAAAATTGACAGTGTTTTCAATTCTACGTACACAACATTTCTCACATCTGTGCCTTTCTCTCTCCTCACATAAACAGTTACCATTCTAGTCTAAGCCTTGGTAATTTGTCTTATAGGCTACTATAAGAGCCTCCTAATTAGTCTCTCTCCCTTCAGTCTTTCCCTTCTCAAAGTTATATGCCAAGATAATCTTTCTAAGGTACCAATCTGACCATGTCACTTTCTGGCTCAAAATTATTCATTGACTATTTATTGCCTCTAGAATAAAATACAGTATTCTCATTTCTTAATGTAAAGCCTTCCATAGTATGACTCTAGCCTACCTTTCTAAAAAATTGTGTGCTTCATTGATACTTTTGTTTTTACATCACGTTTATTTCTGAATATATCCTTCTTGTTTCTGCTACCCAAAGTCATCTCTTGTAACAAAGGAGAAAAAAAGGAGGGAGAAAATCAATTCAATAATACCAAACAACACAATTTCTAACTGTATTCTCGACATTCTACACTCTTATTCCCATTTCCTTTGTAACTGAGGGAAAGAGGTACATTTACTCAAGGCTTCTCTGAAGCCAAACTTGGTCCTTATAATTATATAGTGTTTGGTTCCATTTTATTCTTTCTGTTGACAGTGCTGTAGTCACTGTACACATTGTTTCCCTGGTTCTGCTTACTTCATTTGATATCAGTTAGTAAAAGCATTCCCGTGCTTCTCTGATTTATTCATATACATAATTTGTTAGAGAACAATAATATTTTATTGCATGGAATGTATCATGGTTTAACCATTACCCAATCAATGAGTATTGACTTTGTTTCTAGTTCTTTCTTACCTTGAAAAGTTCCATCTTAACTTCCAAAAATTTCACATTATTTTCCTTTGTAAACTCTGTTATACCTAAACTCATTTGTTCTCCCCCAACTTGTCATTTGAACTCCTACCTCCATGTCTTTGTACATGCTGTGTCAAATGCATGGAACATGCTCCATTTCTACCTCTTAGAATCCTTAACTTTAAAATTTAGCTGTGGTACCACTTCCCATAAGAAGTTCTTTTCTGATCCCCCTACTTGCTAGCACTCCTCAAATACTTTCGTATTTATTCATGTGTTTTTCATACTATATCCTTTTTCAAAATAGAATGTAAGCCTTGTATGACAGGAGGGATTATTTTTCACTTTTATCTTTGTAATGTCAGAGTTTACTTAGGACCATGTCTTATACATAGTGAGTGCTTACTAAAAATGGTTAGATTAAATTGCCCAAGATTACACTGCTAGTAAGTAGAAGAGCTAATTCTCTGAATCCAAATTCAATGCTCTTTCCACTACATGGAACTGAAATGGATTATCTATTCTATTCTGATGGATAAGTCACTCAAACACTATGAGTTGCAATTTCCTTATCTAAACAGTGCCTGCTTTGGAATAGATGATTGCTAAAGTCCCTTTCTTCTCTAATTGTGTCATCTAAATCTTCATTTAGCTAACTGGCAAAGTTCCATTTTGTCAAAAGAGAAAATGGAAGCAGTATATAATAGAACAACAACAACAATAGTAATGATAACAATAACTAACATTTGTATAGTACCTTCTATGTGCCAGACACTGTACTAAGAATTTTACAATCATTAACTCATTTAATCCTTACAACAACTTTGGGAGGTGGGTGTTACTATTATCTCCACTTTACAGGTGAGGAAACTGAGACAAATAGAGGGTAAATGACTTACTCAGGATCACACAGCTAAGTGATCAAGGCCAGATTTAAATTCCTGACTCCAGATCTTATGCTCTAGCAAAGCACCACCCCACTTAAGAACACTAGATTTGGAATGTACATCCTGAAGCTGAGTATAGCTACGTAACCTTGGGTGAGTCACTTTCCTCTCAAAAGGAGAATGGGCATTTAGGAGCTTTGCAGTTTACCTAGTATAGACTCTTACTCTTTTGCTTCCTCATCTATCTCATTAAATGACTCTGAAGATTAATTTCCCAGGTAAAATCCAGAAAGGGTTTGTTTTTTTGGGACTGAACTCTTAGTTATCTTCATAAGTATTGGACATGTATGTCATTCTGGAAGCTAGTCCCATCCCCAATTCCCCTCAGTCTCTCATATGCAGAATAAGGATTTAATGGTTTCTTCTGGATTTAGGAATGCTGAGTTGTATAGGTATATTAAGATGACTGGTGAGATGAACAAAGTTAGGATGGATGGACCCTATGTAACAAAGAACATTTGTTAATAAAACAATTTATTCCTGAAAATCAGTTTTCTAAACCTTTTCAAGCATGCCCTCAGGGTGAGGACAGATGAGTGAGGAGTGATTCTCAGAAGGTACAAATCATAGGCTCTTAGGGTAGAGTTGAATGGGTCCCTAGAAACCATCCAGTTCAATTCCTTTATTTTACAAAGGAGAAAACTGCATCCCAGAAAACAGAAATGACTTGCTGAAGTCATATAGATAAAAAGCGAGTTGGAATTTGGATCTAGGTTTTCAATTCCATAACTAGTGCTTTTTCTAAAACCTCAATACATTCAAGTATATGGCCTTTGTTAACCCTGAGGCATGACTTAATCATATAATGAATACTTCATCCTCAGTGCTGCAACATATGTCCAGACTCCAGGTGCCTTGGAAGTATGCCTAGGCACAAGAAACTTAACATACCCTGGGAACATTGGCAGAACGAAGGAAAAAATAATAGACCCAAAGGCAAAGATACTCAGGAATTCCTGACCCCAGTAGCCATAATGTTCCAGTAGGATAAATTCTTAATCTGTTCTTAATCCCTTTCAGTGACTGAAAGAATGAAAGAGAAAAAATTTGTGCCAGGCATTATATGAACCTGTATTGGGCCATTAAAGTGGCCTGATGGCCTAATACAGCTCTGCTTATTAATCAAAATGGTTGCAAGTAGGCCTCTCTTGCAAAGAAGGAAATGACAGCATAAGGAGCCACACATGTTCTTCTACTCCTTGGCTCCCCAAATCGTCTTCTGTGGAGTTAGAAAAAACTGGAAACAGAATGCATCCATCACTTGGAGAATGGCTAAAAATTATGGTATACGAATGTGATACAATAGACAGTTTCAGAGAAACCTGTTAATATTTGTATGTATTGATGCAGAATGAAGTGAGTAGAACCAGGAGAACAATTTCTACACTAATAACATTTTAAATAAAAAAAACTTAAAAGACTTAGGAACTCTGATTAATGCAATGACCAGCCACAACTCCACAGGACCAGTGAGGAAGTGTATTATCTATATGCTAAGGGGAAACGCTGATTGAGTTAAGGTGCACAATAGAGAGACATATACTTTTGGATGTGGCAAATGTGTGGATTTGTTTGTTTATTTGCTACAAGAATTATGGTTTTCTTTCTTTGCTGATGGAAGAGATTAAGAAGGAAGAGGGAAGCTATTGATAATATTGCCAAAAAAGAAAAGATAATTGAAATATTCTTTTAAATGCATGGAAGAGAATAGAGGAAAGTTTATAAGGAAACAAACAAGCAGGATAATTTTGAAAGGAACATGTTGGGTTTATTATACATAGATATATGTTATGTGAATATCTACATATATTTAAAAAGCAAATTATAATAGAGATTCATGGTTTCACATGTACTTTTTTCTATTCTAATATATATATGCATTTATATACATATAAGTATATTTTTATATATGTATGTACATATACAGATTCTCTTGTGTATTTGTTCATTATATGCATGGGTACTATCCAGCATAATGGACAATGTCCATTTCCTTTTTCTTCTTAAGCCGCACTACTTTCCTGCTGTGCTGACAGTATCAAAGCTAATATACGTGACCTACTTATTTTGGATTCAGATCCCACTTTGGACACACTGGCTATGTGACTGTAATCTAGTAAATTAATCCTTCAAAGGGTTGCCTAAGACTGAGTCTATAAGGAAAGTAGGTGCCCATCTCCATTGATAGAGGGGGTTTTCTCCTGGAAACCAGAAGTTCCCTAAAGCAATGAGATCAATCTTATGTTGCATATTACACGTTACTGTTAAGGAATAAACCATGTCTATTGTTCTCAAGAGGGAAGAATAATTAGCAAATTCTTGAATTGCATTTTTCATGACTGACAGTTACATCCTTTTATCTTGGTGACAGGCATCATTAAATAAATGGATTCTTGGTTGCCCAAGTCTTGTTGATTCTACCTCCAGAAAGGTCTCCTTTTCTCTCTTCTAATTGTCAACATCCTAATAGAAGTATCCAGGACTATGGAAGTATTCTCCCCATAGGTATTCTGATAGCTACTTGTTTCTACTTCTGATCTACCCATTTACTCATAGCCAGTCTAATTACTCTTCCTTATGTTTAGACATAATCATGTTTCTCCAAATCATGTCACTCCGTGTCAAAACTCTTCAATCTCCTTATTATTTAGAGAATAAAGTTGAGAATCATTAATCTGCCATTCAAGGCTTTCTCCCTTTCTGACTTATCTCACACCACTACACTCTTAATGCTCTTCATCCAACTGGACAGCAGTCTGTCCTTTGAATATAATCTGCACATTCCTTCCTCAGACCTTTGCTCACACTCTTTCTGACACCTGGAACACCCTCAATCCTCCTCTTATGCTGATATCAAACAGTGCTCTAAAGCCTAAATCAAATGCTACTTTGCTCCGGGAAACCTTTCTTGATTCCCCTCTCCCACCTTGTGTCTTTTAATAATTAAGACCTTCCCACTTAGACTTCCCAGAGAACTTTTTGTTGTTGTTGAAACTTTCTAATATAATGAGCATGCAATATTATGTATTATGTGGTCTGTGTCTTAGAACCAGGATAATAATGTTTATACTACCTACATTAGAGTTTTTTATGATGAAAGAACTTTATTAATCTTAAAACACGACAGAAATGGGAGTTATCATTGTTATTATTAGACTTTAAGTTCCACAAGTATGGAAATTATCTTACCTGAATTTTGTATTTCTACCAGTACGCAATGCAGTTATTTGCAACAAGATTTTCTTAGTAAATGTCTATGGAATGAATTTTTAAAAAATGTAAATAGACTTATTAAAAGACACATTGTAATTTACTAAAGTGATATGCAATCAACACTAAAATTCTTGTCAAATTGAGAAACAACTATGTAACCAGAAACACAATTCATTACTAATTACTTCTACTTATATGAATATTATGTAGCATTCATAAATAGCATGGATTTCTAACATGTTATTGATCTAATTGTTTAAAAATATGTAAAGTTTCCCTGAAAGCCAAGGAATTATTTATGAAATCTTTTTGTTTTGTGTGTACACATGCACAAAAAACTGTGTCATGTTTGGGATCTTTTAGTATTCTTTTTGGTTTAGTTTCTAACTTTTCTATGGTCTAGTTCATTTCATTTCGTCAAATGCATGGAAGTTTGTGGTTGTCATTCAAAGTTATAGCAGGCACACAGTTTTCTTTACTGTTTCCATTGGAAAGACTGATACAGGGGGAAGGTTTTAACTACTGTTTGTTCTTTGTTCATGGTGCCCCTGTGATTGAACATGTAAAATCAGGACTAGGTGACTGCATGTGCATATCATTTATACATAGAGTGATATAATTTCTGAGACTGAAGTTAACATTTTCTGACTAGAGGAATCTGGGAGCTGGCACTGAGGTAATGGCATTTGAGCTGGGTCTTGAAGGATGGATAAACAGGTTTACATTGCATTTGGTTTTGATTAGTCATGCTTTGTTCTATGACTCACTCCTAGGGTGAGAATACCCCGTCTCTAAAGGAGGATAGCAAGAATTAGGTTAGTAAAAGCATTTCAGTCCCTTTGATCTTTAATCATAAACCTGTTACATGAGACTTTTTGTGGCTTCACAGATTTAGAGCTGGAAGGGACATCAGAAGTTCTTGGCCAAATACCTTCATGTCACAGAGGAATAAATAGGCTGGAGTGGTTGAGTGACTTGTGTAAGGTCACACAGGTGAAAAAGTGGCAGAACAGAAATATAAATTTAGGTCTTCTGGCTGCAAAATCAGATTGTTCCCCCTTACCATGGTGACTCTTTTACTAATCCCTCCCCTCCCCACCCTTAGTTCTCTTTCTCTTGAAATCACTTTGAAGACACATTATAATTACTTGTCTGTGTTTCATCCCACCCTTACCACCCACTTCCAGGATAATATAAGCTCCTGGATTGCAGGGACAACTTAATTTTTGTCATCATATCCCCTGACAGGGCCTGGCACCTAGTAGGCTCTTAAAAACATTTGTTTAATTGAATTGTTGAATTGAATCAATCACTAATGATCCATTCAAGAAGTACTGAGCAATAATAATAAGAAAATGGATTATGAAACCACCAGTTTGTATTTATTACCTCACTACTGCAATGGGCATTCATTCTCCCAAGAGATAAATATGCTATGGGGAGGAGGTCATAGATGTATGGTTTAGTAAAGCATTTCATTATCCAATTGCACATAATAGCTCAGATCTACATACAGTTTTAAGGTTTACAAGACCCTTTTCATATGTCCCCACATATACACACACCTCCCCCAGGGAGACTATATATCATCTTCACATCACAGATAAGGAAATATTCTGAGAGGTCAAGTGACTTATTCATGGAAGCTTGGAAGTCTAAGAGACAGCCTTCAAATCCAAGTTTTCTAATTCCAAGTTCTGTGCCCTTTGAGATACAGCTTACTGAGTAGCACCCATTTTCTGCCCTCTCCTTCAACCCAAGAGACTAAATAAAAGCATCTACTAGCAAACCTTATTAAAATATGATGTAAAAAATCAATCATGCTCCTATGCTTACATATTTTTTTAATTCTAATCAAAGATTTTTTTGGGGGGGGCAGCTAAGCAATGGGGTTAAGTGACTTGCCCAGGATCACACAGTTAGTAAGGGTTATGTGTCTGAGACCACGTTTGAACTCAGTTCTCCTGAATCCAGGGCCAGTGCTCTATCCACTGTGCCACCTAGCTACCCCCAAGGATGGTTTTTTAAAAGTCACTTTTAGTATGTGTGAAGATTTTATACCAATTGCTATGAACTTTAGTAAATATGAGGCTGGATATTTATTCCTTCCAATTGGAAAGAGGTGATCCTGCAAGGCCTGGTTTAGGGGTAATGTTACTGAGGGCAATAACAGCCACATAAAATGAAATAAAAATATCCAGGTAAAAGGGTAGGAGGTACCTTTGACATTATGAAAGAATCCTTAGGCAATGAACAAGCAAAATAATAAGCCTTTGGTGATTTTTCTATTGTCAGAATAGTTCCAATAAAAAATATATCAGAGAGCCTTTAAACATGGTAAATCCTGACATTCTAAGGATGCCAATCTCATGCTTCTCTCCTTAGCCTATCTTCTATTTGTTTTGGTCTCACCTCTTGAAAAAAAATCTCGAGTAGGAGAGACCAATGAAGATAATATTACAATTAGGAATATTTTAGGAATATTTTTCTTGGGGAGGGTGTTGCGAGTTACCTATATGTCTGGCACTGGCAGATTTCCACCTTGCTTGCTCAAAATCGTATTCATTCTTGAATGGAATTCACTCTGGGTCACAGGTGCACACTACTCAGTTGTATTATTGGAGCTGTGGGAAGCTTCTAACTGCCCAAGGCCAGCTGCTAACGGGCTAACCAGGTTTCTTTTATTGCACAGTAGCTGGAATTACAGAATGTTCCTAGCCTGAAGCTTTGTGCCCTGGAGCATCTGTGGGGTACTAACGGATACATGCAGAGGGAGTGGAGGTAATGGTAGGGGGTAATGTCTAGGTGAGAATGGGTGTACACTTGGAGAAATCTATGTATATCAGGCTTGGTTTCCCAGTCTTGTGGGAGTAACCTACAAGTAACCCAGTCTTGTGGGTCCCAGCACAGCAAGAGTAGATCTGTGGTCTCAAAAAATACAGGTCCTTTCACAGTGAAGTCAGGCTGAATAAGACAGGGCTCCCATGGACATTGCTAGGGACTTATGACTACCTACATTCATCTTCATATACCTAACCAGAACCTCGCCTATATCTTCTCATGTGGCTCAGAAGGTTGTGTTGTGTGTGTGTGTGTGTGTATGTGTGTGTGTGTGTGTGTGTGTGTGTGTGTGTGTCTGTTGTTAGAGGTGGCAGTCTCACTGGGTGTTAGCACTAGGAAGAAATGTATGGGATTTAATGATTAGGAGAATTAGTACCCATAAATTAAAAATAAAACAAAAAGAATTAGCACCCCTAGGGGGCAGTTCATTCATTTGTTATTTCCGTTAGCAACTTTTTTTTTTGTTGTTGTTGTTTCCTCCTGATTAGCTACAATGTGCTTACTGTCAGGAGCAGAGGTATAGTTTTATGAACTTTGCTACCCACTATTGAGAGACCGCACAGTGGATTGAAGACCTGAGTTCAAAAACCACCTCCCATTCTTTCTAGCTATATGACCCTGATCGAATTACAGCCACTCTTTGCCTTAGTTTTTCTTATATGTAAAATGGCCAAATAAGTTTAATGCACATAAAGTATTGTATAAAGTTCAGATATTATGTTTATTAGGATAGATGGAACCTCTCCCTCCATCCCCACGCCCCATCAAGGGACCTTAATTTGCACTAATAATTGCAACTCAACTCTTGTTAATTGTCTGCACTACATGTTATTTCTTTTCTGTTTTCCCTTTCATTTGGCCTGAAAGTAGAAATACTAGATATACACTAAATTTATTAGATTCCTTCTTTGGCTTAAAGATAGAGTATAACCTCTGCATTTTAAAGATGAGAAAACAGAGGCCCAGACAATGGAACTGATTCTTCCAAGGAATAGGTTCATTTCTTGACAGCCAGGATAACTCAGGCTATCTGACTCTCAATCCAGTTCTGACCATTAACTTCCCTCCCTCTTTTGGTTACTAATCTAGACTCAGAAAGTTAGGCTGATGTGCTGGGGGTAGTATGCCCATTGGTCCTTCCTTTTTTCATCAGGGAGAGGGCCTCAAGTACCATTATAGCTGATACCACCCAAATCTAGTCCCTCTTCACACGTAATTGGGACTAGAGTAATAAATAGCCTGCTAATTGGTTTCCCTACTTGCTATCCTTTCCATATCCACACCATTCTCCCATACCACATTAAATTCCTAAAACATAGTTTTCATCCTATCACTTCTCTGATCAAACACTTCTAATAGCTCCCCATTGCCTACTGGTGATAAAGAAGGATCAGAAAAATGAAGACAATGCAAGTTCTTTCTATTGAGGTAACTAGGTAGTGCACGGAATGGAGTCCTGGGCCTGGAGTCAGGAAGACCTGAGTTCAAATCCAGCCTCAGACACTTATTAGCTGTGTGACCCTGGGTATGTCACTTAACCTCTGTTTGACTCAATTTCCTCATCTGTAAAATGAGAATAATAATAGCACCTCCCTCCCAAGGTTGTGGTGAAGATCAAATTAGATGATAATTGTAAAGTACTTAGCACAGTGCCTGGCACATAGTAAGCACTATAAAAAATATTAGCTATAATTATTATTGTTACTTCCCATCCTATTCCACTACAAAATTATTTTAGGGGAGGATTTTTTTTCTTAAAAGTTAAATTTTTAGAATGATGAATAAGATATTCAAATTTTCATATTATTTCATATCATATATTGGTCTTTTTTGTACCCAAATGATCATTTAAAAAAACTGAAAATAAAATTTATGACATAAAATTATTTATATATATATATATATACACATACATACACAAATATATGTACATAATATATTCACATCACAACTTTTGCAATGAACGTCCGAAGCATACTGCAAACTTTCCAATGCAAAACACACACAAAAAAAAATCCCGGATACTTTGCCATTTTTACAGGCTAAGGTTTTAATGCCTTCTTTATTAACTGGCTTCCTTCTATTTGTCTTTTCATCTGGAGGTTAGAAGAAATGTTCTTATCATCTTGACCAGGTCTTAAAGGTCGAAGTAGAGTAAGCTCTGGTGGAAGAATGCTTTTACTCCAAGGGAGATCTTATATGTCTGTAGCATATACTTCTGGGTTAAATGCATGTCCTATTGATCACAGCAAAATTCCTCAAATTCATCAATATGAGATCCCTAGTCCCTGTCCTCCCCCCAGTAGGATTCTCTGCATACTTCAGCTGTGTTTGTTGACCCTGAACCACTACCTAAACTTTATGACTATTCATGAATAACTTGTGAGCTGCTTCTGGTTTGGAGCCTGGCTTCTTGAGTTTATAACCCAGACACTGACCTTGATTCAGCCATAGGCTCCAATTGGGAATAGTAAAGGACCAATCTGCTAATGACTGCTGGCCCCAACATCATTTGCCTCTTGACTCCTATTCTCTTTGTTCTGTACCTCATTTCATGGTCCACTGCAAATGTCATGCCTGTTCGTGGAGGTGATCTTTCTTTATCATTCCTCAGAGGATTCTGTCGTCCTAATTTTCCTCCGGTTTATATTAGCCTTAAAAATCTCTAGCAATTTAGCTCAATGATAAAAAAAAATCAGTGCCATAATTAGGTTCATTTTAAAACATGTAATTATATCTAAACTATGTTTAACAAACAATACTGAAATTGGTCTTTATGCTGCACCTATGTCACCATGAAGAACTTCTACTTGGAGTTCTTCGATCTGAACCATTTTGTAGAAAGATAATTACCTCCAGATCTTCTAGCTAATCAAAATATGCCCCAGTCTGGTAGATAATAGGATTTTCTCCCTTTCATTTATGTACTCATATCATAGCAATTCCCCCCCAAAGGCCATGGAAAACAAAGGAATCCAAGTGAATGTAGATAATTACAGTTCATTAATTTGAAATTTTATCACTCTAGTTCCCAATAAGTTTCATACAACTCCTAAGTTCTGGAAAGAGATGGGACTCAATTTTTTGTCACATACTCAGTAGTTTAAAAAAATAAAAACTTATTCCCTGTTGCAGGTGTTTATAAAGTTTGGGCCAAGTAAGTGTGGGTGTCAAGGGGATCTGGAGTGCTAAGCACACTCTGGGGATCAGTGTTACCATTGGGCTTTCTCCCAAGGGGGATCAAATCAGAAAGCAATATTGTTGTTCAGTCATGTCCTACTCTTTGTGATTCCATTTGTGGTATTCTTGGCAAAGATACTGGAGTAGTTTGCCTTTCATTTCATTTCCTTCTCCAACTCATTTTACAAATGAAGAAACTGAGGCAAATAGGGTTAAATGACTTGCCCAGGATCAGGCAGGTAGTAAGTGTCTGAGGCCAAATTTGAACTCAGGAAGATGAGTCTTCCTGACTTCATGCTCGGTATTCAATCCCTTGCATTCCTTGTACTACCTAGCTGCCCCACAGTCTATTATATTATTGTATAATTAAGGCTCCATTCAATTCAGTAAATATTTTTAAGCACCAGCTATGTGCTAGATAGTAAGAACAGAACTGGGATTATGAAGATAAAATTGAAAACATACCGTGCCCTCAAGGAGCTTACATTCCACCGGGGCAGGGAGGTGGAAAGACTTGATTCCTGAAATATTATTGCAACATATATAGAAAGTAAATACAAAATAGGGGTTTTTTTGAGGCGGGGAAACTGCAGAAAGACTGGAGAAACACTATCTAGGAGCATCAGAAAAGTTCCCATGTAGCAGATTGCACTCATGCTAAGCTTTGAAGGGAGCTAATAGTTCCAAGAAGCAGAGGTATGTGGTATCTTTTAGGACAGCCGTACAGTAGAATTACAACCACAAACTGTTCCTTCTAATGGGCATGATTCCCAGTAAAAGGAGAAAAGTGGAGGCAAGGATAAGGAGTAAAAATGGTCTTCTAAACAGTCACCACATTAGTAGGCAGCAGGGGAAAGTCAAACATACAGGTAGGTCCTTCAGTAATTTAGTCTTGTTTATATACTGTGGCACCATGCTGTCATTTAAAATTATTTGTCTTCAAAATGATAGACTATTTTTTGGCCCCATGGGAGAGAAAAGAAGCTGTAGTCCTGACCTAGAATTTGTGGCTCGGCTTCTCTGAATGTCTTTGCACATGATTCAGGGAGAGCTCTCTGCACATTAGTAGAATTGAGGATTTATAAAGAAAAGTTAACTCTTTCCTATAAAAGAGGATAGTTCAAGGCAAGAAAATAGGAACAAAGAAGGTAAAGAAAAAAGAGCAAGAAAGCTAAAAAACCCCAAAACATCAGAACTTCTTGTTAAAAAGAGTCTGATTTTGATAAGCAGAAAAACCACCCCAGCATCTGATCTCCCTTGAACTGGTCTTTGCAACTCCTTTCAAAGGTAGGCCAGGCATGACTCCATACTCCAGCTGAGGCTTTGGGTTCATAAGGTGAAGTCATAGCTGGAACTTATTCTAATATGATAGCAGGGAAGACAGTTATCTAGCATGCCTTTGCTGATTTATCCTGCCCAGCTCCAATTGTTCCCTTTGCTCAGTCAATCCCTGTGACTTCTATTAAGTGCCTTGTGTAGTGATGATAGATAAAGATATGCTAAGGATAATGATAATTTAACTCTGTATAATATTAATTTATACTTGTTGCAATGCTCTTTTCTAGGCATTCTTACTTAAAGAATTAGATCTGTGATATCACTGACTTCAAACAGGGTTCTTAACCTAAGATCTGTGAATTTTAAAAAATTATTAATTCCATTTCATTATAACTAGATTCATTTGTAATCCTATGTATTTTAGACGTATGAAAACAATATTTTGGGAAGAGGTCCATAGGCATCACCAGACTGCCAAAGGTATCCATGACACGAAGTTAAGAACTGCTAATTTAGAAGTTGCCTCCAGTGAGTCATATCACAAATTATTGATGCCTATCCAACATTTGTGGCTCATGGCCATGTCCATATAGTTCAACACAGGAAGTCTATGCAATGTATTGAACACCTTCCATACTACTGTCATCAGGAACACATTAATGGCACAGTCTATTTGTTCCTACCTGTCTTGCCCTTGCTATGTGAGTAGCCCTTCCCTTTCTTCTTGATGACATCTCTTACTCTTGGTCTTTGAAGTTCTTCATTAGTAAGCTGTTGCAACCTATTCATACCCATTCTGTACCTCTCCATTGTCCTTCACTTGATATTCATCTTCAATCCTTCTGAGATTGTTGAAGCTCATGTTTCAGACATATCATTTGTTCTGTCTCTTCTGTTAAATAATAAAATGTCTTCTTTTATATTATCTGTTTCTAATAGATGTTTCAAAAATATTGATGCACTAGTGGCTATGGTTGTCCTCAAATTAACTGTAAAATATTAAGAATTTAACTAGAGTCTAATTTCTCTTGACTCCTTATGGATCAATCATCAATCAATTTATATAAACTTTTCTTGAGCCATATACCTGAAACAAAATGAACCTCAAATTATTATATGAGGATATATCTATAAATCAATAGTTGACCACAACATATCAGTAATTCTTGAAGTTATGGTACTAATGGCTAAAAATGGAAATGAAAGGGTATTCGTTATTCAGATGAACCATGCTAATAGCAGGGGGACAAAGCATTCTGTTTTAAGAAGGCAGACTTGCCATGCTGATAATTTCAACCCTCAGAATGTAAAAGAAATGATGAAAGAAATACTATAAGGATGGTAGAACTTTAATCAGGATGAAATTTTTTAATGTTGTGATTAGATCAAAGTAATTATCTTGCAGTAAATAACTAGTATTTATATAATACTTTGAGATTTGCAAAGTGCTTTGCAAATATTATCTTATTTGATCCTCATGATAACCCTGAGAGATAGGTATTATTATTATTATCCTAATTTTACAGATGAAGAAACTGAGGCTGACAGAGGTTTAGTGAGTTGCTCTTAAGGTCAACCTAGCTAGTAAATGTTGAAGGCTGTATTTGAACCTCAGGTCTTTTGATTTCAGGTCTAGTGCTCTCTCTACTGAGCCACCTAGCTGCCTCTTTCAGTATCTTGTTAGATTAAGACCAAATTTGGAGTATGGTATTGGGTATGTTTAAAAAAGATATTTGATATGCTAGAGCACAACTGAGATGGTGAGGGTATCTGGGAGTCAATGCTGTATGAGAAATCTTTGAAGGATTTGGGGAAGAAAGAATATGAGAGACATAATAGCTCTTCAAAAATTTAAAGGTTTATTCTGTGGAAGAGAGAGTAGATGTGTTCTTTGTTGCCTCCAAGGATAGAACTAAGATCTAGAGATTGAAGTTACAAAGGGAGAAATTTCATCTCAGTACAAGAACTTTCTAATAATGAGAGCTGTCCAACAGAAGAATGGGCTGTCTTGGGAAGTACTGAGCTCTCTGAAACTTGAAGTGTCCAAGCAGAGTCTGAATAACCATATTTGGGTACTATTTAGAAGGCAATTCTCCAGTTAGTGGGAGGTTTGAGTAGAAAATGTATATAACCTGTAAGATCTCTTCTTAAGATATGATTCCATAGGTCTATTTTTATTTTCAAATTATTCAAGTTTACAGGGTAATGTGACTTCTAAAAGTTTACTACTTTTTTTTACTACACTTCTATATGTCCTATATTTATTTCTTTCAAGCTCATAATGGTTCACTCTAGTTATAATGCTTTAGCATTAAAAAAACAAAACCTCTGTTCTATTTTGTTACTGATTTTAGCAAGTGAACAGAAAGAAATGGGGATGCTTAACCCAGAAAAGAGAAAGCAAAGGAGGGACTCCAACTTTCAGTACCTGAAGGGCTATCATTTGAAATAATGACTACATTTTTTTTTCTGTTTGACCCTAGTGGGTTTAAGAACTAGGAGAGAAAGGTTAAAGGTGCAAAGCAGGAACAGTTAAGCTTGACATAAGGGCATTGCCCTAACACTGAAAGTTCTCCCCAAGCGGAGTGGGGTGTCTTAGAAGGTTCTGGGCCTTGCCTTCTTGGAAATCTTTAAACAAAACTGGATAACCATTTTTAGGTATATTTTCAAGGGGATGCTTATTCAGGTATGGATCAGATTAGATGTTTTTTTTAGTTACCTTCCAACTCTGAAATTCTATTCTTCTTTGGCTACCTTCCCTCTTACCTCTTAGTCATTCAACAAGCTATTAGAAAATGCTAACTATCCACCAGCCACAGTCCTATGTACTGGGGATACAAAGAAAGGCAACAAACAAGCAAACAAAAAAGTTTCTGCCCTCAAGGAGCTCACATTCTAATGGGGCAGATGACATGTAAAAAAATGTACATGTATGATAATTCACAGTGTTGTTTCTTTTCAGTACTTGAAAAGGACCAAAATATCATCATGATATTGGGGTCAAGGTATGGTGTGTTTGACAGTGGCCGATCAGACCAGTATGAGTGGAAGGCTTTGTCACAGATTGGATATGAACAGTCTGTTTGAAGATTTGGGATGGAGATGTCTCTATATTTGCACATCTCATGTTTCTTTTAAGCAACTGCAATTCTGCTTTGCTCATACAACACAGCTCTTTCTTTGGTGTGGGCACACTATACTGGGTGAAAAATGTCTTCCTGTGCCAATGTCTCCCATGTCACACAATCAGTACTAAAGTTCTTCAGAGAGAAGCCATGTCCAGCCCTTCAGAGCTACATTCTCTGCACTAGTTTCAAAGCTTAGCAGATCAGCTTGAGACAGAACCTTAATGTCCAGTACCTTATCTTGCCAAGTAATCTTCAGAATATTCCTAAGACAATTCAAATGGAAGCATTTCAATGCTGGTAGACTCCAGGTTTCAGATACAACAAAGAAATTAGCACAACAGCTCTGTAGACCTTCAGTTTGGTAGGCTGTCTAATATCTCCTCTCTCCCACACTTTTATTTTTTGCAGCCTCTCAAATGCTGAGTTAGTTCTGGCAATGTGTATGTCAACCTTATCATCTATGTGGACATTAGGAAGGCACTCACTTGGGAGGGGATGGTGCTAGAAATGCCTCCCCTTCCCTTATCAGAGGAGTTTGAACTTAGTCTTTTAGAGATTCACAGAAGCCAGGAGGAAAAGTGAGGAGGGAGAGAATTCCAGGCATTAAGTATCAATAGCCAGTGTCTTTTTACATTAACTACTTTTTCAAAAAAGTTTTTTTCCTATATAACTGTTGTGTGATTATTTTACTTTCCACATCATTAGTCATTCCTTGAGTAGCTCTGCTCAGAGTAGTCCAATTTTACATCATGGGCCTCATACAGGGTTAACATAATGTTTTGGGCTAGCTTCCCAATTCCTTCCTGCTCAATTCTAATATATTTTGGACATAGCAAACTGCTGGCCAGTGTTTTCAGGGAACAATCTTTAATTACTCCTTGAACCCTATCCTGTACCCTAAGTGATTACCCAGAGATTATCATCATTTCATTATTCAATAGTGTACTTTGAATTGTTTTCTTAAACACACGATCATATACTTACCTACACTGAATATTATCTCTTCTTCAATTTACCTCAAATCAACTTTGAAACTAACAGGTCCTCAATACCACTTGTTCCCCCCCCCCGCCCCGCTCCACTCCTGGCTGATTGAAGAGGGTGAAGGGTAGACATGAGAGAGCCCCTTACAGATCTTCTCTTTAAGGAGGGTTCCCAGGACAGCCATCTCATCATTTTCTAACAGGCTGCCCTTCTTTGCTGAACTTAATCATGCCCCCAAACCAGGTATTTTTTATTCTTATTTTTCAGCTTATTTTTATGTATTGTCTACCAAGCTAGATTGTGAAGTCCTTGAAGGCAGGGACTATCCTTTTTTTAATCCCTAGAGCTTAGCATAGTTGCCTGGCACATAGTAGGTGCTTAAAAATGTTTACTGACTGACTACCCAAATATATTTTAATAAATCTTCCTGAAACTCTTTCCTGGAGACCTGACATTTTGTCAATTCAATAGACATTAAGTGTTTACCACAGATAAGGCACCATTTTATTTTTTTAATAGTATTTTCCCCAATTACATGTTAAAACAATTTTAACAATTTTTTAAAAAAAGTTTTGAGTTCCAGATTCTATCTTCTTTGCCCTCCCTTCCCTCCCCAATATAGTAAGCAATTTGATATAGTTTATATGTGTACAATCATGTAAAACATTTCCATATTAGTTATTTTGTGCAAGAAAACTCGAACAAAAAAAGAATGAAAAAAAGAAAGTGAAAATAATATGCTTCAGTATGTATTCAGATAATATCAGTTCTTTCTCTGGAGGAAGATAGCATGTTTCATCGTGAGTCCTCTGGGATTGTCCTGGATCATTATATTGCTAAGAATAGTTAAGTCATTCATTGTTCCTCATTGTACAGTATTACTGTTACTGTGTACAGTGTTCTCCTGGTTCTGCTCACTTCACTTTTCATCAGTTCATTTAAGTTTTTCCAGGTTTTTCTGAAATCATCCTGCTTGTTATTTCTTATAGCACAATGATATTCCATCACAATCATATGCCACAATTTGTTCAGCCATTCCCACTCAATTTCCAATTCTTAGCCACCGCAAAAAGAGCTGCTATAAATATTTACAAGTAAAGGTCAAGGCACCATTTTAGATGCTAGTTCAAAAGTGAAACAGGACCTCCTATGAAGAAACATATATTTTATTCAGAAGATACAATGTAAACACCAACAAGTAAATATAAAGTACAGAATATAAAGAGTAATTCAACATAATTTCTAGAGAAAATATTTGTTAATAGTAAGGATAAGTGGGGCAAATAGGAAAGGAATCATTTAGGAAGTGGCACTTGAGCAGAGCTTTGAAGGAAACTGGGGAGTCTAATAGGAAGAGGTGAGGAGTGATGGCATATGAGACATGGAGGAATCTTGGTACAAATGCCAGAGATACAATGTTGGATATGGGGAATGGCTAGTGGGTCATTAGAATTCAAGAAGAGTAATTATGTTTTATTCTGGGGGCAATAGGAGCCCTTGAAGATAAAAACAAGATTTTATTCTCAATTTTACTCTCAATTGCTTCTTCTATAACATTTATTAAAAACAAAACAAACAACAAAGAACTAAAGAAGGTTGGACCAAATGCTTATTAAGACATCTTGCTGTCTATATCCTTATACTTAGTTTCAGTAACAGTTCTAATCTATGAACAGAAATACTTTCCATTTGCTTCCCCCCCCCATAGATTCTGAGGTTTTACAGAAACTAGTGTCTCTTCTATAATTATGGGCTGATAATTACCCTCAAGCCAGTGATTAGGATCATAAATTCTATTCTCTGATGTAGGGGAAATAATTATCTGAAATGTCCCTGCCTACAAGTTGCGTGGTGAAACAAAGTTGGACACTTTAGATAATAAATTTAACATGTAAAACAAAGATATGGGGATATTACATGCAATTCCTTCTGATTTCCTTGGATAAATACCATGCCTGGGTATTTCTTTCAATCTGATCTAAAAAAGTACACAGAACTATTTTGAATTCGTGATTATGTACTGTAAATTCAAACTTCAACTCAAGTTCTCCCGTGATGCCTCATCAAGGTGTCAGAGTGATACTGGATTCTCAAAAGTTCTGCTGGTACAACATTAGCCCTGGATACTGCTGTACCCAGCTGTAAAGATCTGAATATAGACCCATGGCAAATTATATATCTGTCATCTAAGGAGCAGGTTAAATAATTTTGAGAGACTCATCATTAGACTGGCCATAGAGTGGTAATTTCTCACCACAACCAAGTCATGAAGCATCTTCACAAAGACAGTGATCTAAACTGATTGAGGAAATACTCAGATTTAGGAAACTAATCATTTCATCTGTGATTAAGTATAAATTAAAAATAATATAAAAATTGTTAATATAATAACTGGTTGTTCCACAATGAACTGGTGTCATTTGTAGACACTCACAAAAATAAGAGTTAAGCAAAATCAAGTCAATAACCATTTTTTTAAAGTGTCTGCTATGTGCTAGGAACTGTGCTAAGCACTGACAGTTTTTCAAATCTCCCTACCTAGCTAGGACATTGTGCCTTTAGCAATGATGAAAGTTCTCTTCATGATGTACAAGCTCATTTCTTCTAGTCTCCCAGGTTTGTAACTTTGCCGTTATTCTTGACTCCTTAATCTCCTTCACTCCATATATCTGAGTTTTGTCATTTCTACCTCCACAATATCTCTCACATCTGACCCTTCCTCTCTACTCCAACAGCCACCACCTTGGTTAAGGCCCTTATTACCTTTTGCTAGATTATTACAATGACCTTCTAGTTGGTCCCCCTGTCTTGTCTTCCCACTTCAGCCCATCCTTCATATAGTTTCTAAAGTAATTTTATTAGATTTAATCATGTCATTCCCCTACTCAATCAACTTGAGTGGCTTCCTATTGCCTCTCTCTAGAATCAAACTCTTCTGTTTAGTTTTTGAAACAATTTACAACTTTCTCACAATCTAGCTTTACAACCTCATTGTATATTACCCCCTACACACACACACACACACACACACACACACACACACACACACACATTGTGACTCAAGTAAACTTGTCTTCTTCCTTTTACTCATATAGAACTCTCCATCTCCAGTCTCCATATCTTTGTAGTAGGTATTATCTGTGTCCATAATGTATAGTTTCCTCACTTCTCCCTTATGGAATCCCTCAATTCAAGACATAGCTCAAGAACATCCTTCTATGAAGCCTTTAATTCCTCAACTCATAGCATCATCCCTCTCAAACTATTTTATATTTAATTTTTTATTCATTCAGGTTTATTTTTTTTGTATGCAAATATGTATTTAGTATGTACTTCTATATGTATTTACATATACATGCAGATACTACCTTATTTTCTCTCCCATTAGAATATAAGCTCCTTGAAGTAGAGATTATTTTATTTATTGTATTTGTGCCACTGCTTTCCCTAACAGCACCCAGTGTAGTGTTTGATACACAGCAGATACATAATAAATTCTTATCTACTAAATTAAGTGATTATTAATAGATATGCAGCATGGCATAATGTATGGAGATGTAACCTTGTAGCCAGAAAAAAGACTGAGGTTCAACTCTACTGGCTATATAAGATTGGACAGATTTTGTGTGTCTTAGGCAATTCTCTAAGATTATATGTAGCAGAAAGGTGCTAACTTGATGTGGTAGGAGTTTCCTCATCTGAGATTTCCCTGTATTAATGAAACCACATATTGGACACTTATGTGTAAAGTGTATCTGTAGAGCCTCCCATCCCAACTTTACAAAAATACAGGCTGCATCACAGGTGGCAAATGATTTGTTCTGCCCGGGGCTGAATAGGGTCGTTTCTGTATGTTTTTCTGTGTCCTCTCAGGTAATTAAAACATTTAGTAATACGAGAATTTGGGGACAAGTCTGTCCCCAGACTATATGGTCATTGAAAAGTTATGGCAAGGTTTGATCATATTTGGTAGATGACTATAAATTCATTGACTTGTGTGCTCAAAAAAAAAGGAGATTGAAAGAAAAAAAATCCCAGGCTAGTCCCTTAAACTTTTATGGCTCCATATGTAAAAGTAAACCTAGTTTGGGAGCTTAGTGTCTATATTTCCCAAATTTTTAAAAAAGTCATTTACATCCATGATGTAAAATAGCCAAGCAAGCTGACCTATAGGAAAGTACTAAAGAGAGGCTCTGAAGATACAAGCATATTTTCAATTTTTTTGAGAGTTTTGGTTTTACTATGTACAGTCCTAGTCCATACCTTACCTAAAAATGGAATTTAAATTCAATTTTAATGAAACATAGTAGTCAATGAAGAAAATTAATAATAGTATAATATTTTATAATTTCATTTAGAAATTTAGAAGTCTGCAACTTCTAATTTTAAAAAGTAGTATTTCTGTTTCACTCCTTTCAGTATTTATAAACACACACATATCTCTTATTGGTGCTCCTCATTAACTTTGTAGACCACCTGTATTTGAAGAAAACTCATGACAGAAATAGCCTATGAGATTTTGGGGGACCAATTGTCCCAGAGCAAAGCTCTCTTTTAATGTTATTAAGGCAAGTAGGGCATATGAAGAGAGAAATATTACACTTGGGCTCTTTGCTGTACAAGTCCAAAGATTTCTTAGTCCTTTTGAGGTCCAAGTCTGTAAGATACTTACCCAAAGCAAATATAGGTACAGAAGAATAGTCCTGGGATAAATCTTGTTTAAAATGATCTGACATATTATGTCAATTCATTACATGATGCTAAGAATTTTGCATTGAAAATATTAAGCAGGATGGTGCAGGAACTAGAATCTATACCATGTGAAGATCAGATGAAGGAACTGAGTATGATTAATTTGGAGAAGTCCTAGTAGAACGTGATAACTCTTCAAATATTTAAAGTCGTGTCATGTGGAAATGGAATAATTCTGGTTTTTTTTTGGTTTATTTTATATGTATCCAGAAGGCAGAAGTAGCCTAAGTGGATGAACATTAATGGGAAAACTATTTGGATCAACATCAACAAGAAATTTCTAATAATTAGAACTCTGGAAAAAATGAAAAAGAAATGGGATCTATTAATGGATAATAAGTTTTTCATCACAAGAAGGTATTCAGCAAAGACTGAATGTTATGGATGGCAGGAGTTCACATTTAATGTAAAGGACCTCTGAGATCACTTCTGACACCGATTTTCCAGATCTATGAGAAATTATAATACTTCTGGAATACAGACCACAGATAAGTTACTTGGCTGTGGTAGAAATATAAAAACATACTCAAGCAAATCACTTCACTGAGTATTATTTGTACATCGGTCTAGCTAAATTAACAGATAAGCTTCATCAGCATGTGGAAACTGTAAAAACAAAAACTGATTCATTTCCATAGATTACACATAATAGCTGGTACATCATGAATCTATATATAACTTGAGATGCAGGTCAACCCTGTTGTGGTTGTTACCACAATTTGTAGATGAGGAAGGTCAGATTCAGAGAGGTTTGGTGATTTCCCTGTAGTCACACAGCTAGTTAAGTGTCAGAGGCAGGCAGGATTCAAATTCTGACTATGAGCCGAGCACTCTATCCTTTATGCAAATGACACAGTCAGCTGCCAAACACTGAGCAGAGAATCCCTCTCATCCCCTTATCTAAACCTCCTTCTCCACACTGCAAGAAAGCAACAAACCCACAGAATTAAATATGCCCCTGAAAAGCACTAGATAAAACCAATAGGTTTTGGCAGTGTGATCAGTCCACTCACATTTTAGATGCACACATATGCAATAAATCAATTTCACAAATAATGCATGCTTGATATTACATTTAATTTGAACAGGAAATGAGTCCAAGCCAATTTAAAGTTTCTCTGACAGTGATAAACAAGTATACTCAGCACAGAGTATCTTTAAAATATTCCCTAGTTGCAATATTAATTATATATAATGAATATTATGACTACAAAACAGGAACAGTCTAAATCCATCAGTTACTGTCTCTCTACAATCCATAATGTCACTAAATCCACGGCAGAACACTGGGGAACTGTCTCTAGTTTTGACAATGTGGAAAATTTCATTTAAAATATCAGTAATATTTGAATCTATTGATGTGATCAGACTAATACATTTTGTGTATGCTATTTTGAAGTAATTTAAAAAGCTATCTACATTTATATTCCAAATACAATACTCATAAGAAAATTTATATATATTGCATAATTTCCAAAAAATACTAATCTTTGAACCTGAATCTGACCAACATATCAGACCACATTTTATTGAGTGACTGAGTATAACACAGGTGCTGTAAGATGTATATATACTCTTTTGAGAAAGTGTGTTGTCAGCTAGCCAGCATATTTGCGTGCTAGTACTTAGAAAGGATAAATTATTTGACCCAAAGGCAAGTCAAATTATTTACTTATATATGTTTGTTGATTATCAGTCATGTACAAGTTACTATGATAAGCACTGTGGGGGAATAGGAGAATAAGATAGAGTCCTTGCCTTCCAGTAGGGCTTATACTCTAGTATAGGATTGAAGGGTTAATGTATAAGATCTTCCCTATCCACAACCCAAGCCAAGGGACAAGGAGCTTCTCTAACATATTGTTCTGGGATTTGTTTCAACCCAGACCCACCTTGGTGAATTATGCCTAAAAAACAGGTCTTGAGGGGAACGTCCAGGGACTTGGCCAGTTCCTGGGTATTGACTCCAGACATTTTTGACATAACAAAGATTGTTCTTGAGGTCAGAGAGTTTCGGCCAAAACTCTCAGGTCCTTAGGATCAATCACCTGTTCCTTGGCTCCCTGCCTTCTTTGTGTAAGGATGATAAAAAGGGTCTCTCTTGGGAAAGGGACTTTAGGGAGTCTCCTCTTGGAAAAAGGATGCTCTGCCATAGGGACTTTCCCAACCAAGAGCCTGAAGGCTGTGTGATACAGGACTCCCCCAGCCAGATGTTCAGGAGTTGGTGCTTCCCTAGATTAGTGATGCATTTCTTCCTCTTTATGTCTTTATCTTTCTGTTAATGGTCTTTGTTTCTAAGATTGTATAGTCATATGTAATCATATTTATGTGCATGTATGTTTATGATTGTTATCATTATTAAATCATAAGCTAGAAAAGTGTGAACATTTCTTTGTGGGTACAGATCCGAACCTCTGAAACAAATTATAAGTGCTGTGCAGCCTATAACACCTTACTGTTGCAAGGACATATAAATAGTACACATATAGAATCAAAGAATTGTGGAACCTCAGAATTGAAGGAGACTTTAGAGGCCATATGTCAAATCTGTTCCTAAACAAGAATTCCCTTCATAAAATCATCAATTTGCATTCCTTTGATACCAGGTAAGGTATAAAAATGCATAACAACATGCTGTGGAAATTCAGAAACAGAAGAAATTACTTCTTCTGGAGTGGTTTATGGAGGAGGTCCCATTTGAACTTGGATTGAAAGCATGATTATAAATCAGACAGTCAATGGATAATTTTTAGACAGAGGGAGCAAAATGAGCATGAATACAGAGGTGGTATAGTGGGAATTACAGATACTATGGCACAATGTATAAAAAGTCAGCCTCATGAGCCTAGAAGACATGGGTTCAAATTACTCATACTAGCTGTGTGACAATTAATATATCATTTAACCTCTTAGTGTTCTAGGAAACTCACTAAGGCTACAAATTGCATATAAGGTGACAATTTGCATTGCTAATGGGAGTTTGCTCATTTGTGAGTCCTCTGTGTCAATAAAACCATGGGTCCATAGTTCCCACCTCATCTATAAAATACCTGTTTAGGAATTAAGATGATGGTGAATTTGAGTATGATCATACAATAAGAGGTTTTTTTTCCATTTATAGCTGGTTCTTGTTTTGATTTCAGTTTGATGCTTTAGCTACCCACTGGGCTATCTGTCTAGCCATCCATGGATAACAAGCAATTATTAAGTACATCCTATGTACAGGACACCAGGTTCAAAAATGATATGGATGTTTTCAAAAACTTTCACCTGTGCCTCTCTCAGATTAGAATACATCTTTTTTTGACGTAATCTTTCAGTATCTTTCAATTATACACAGAGCCTCATTTTATATTCTATTAAATTTTAACCTAAATCAGAATTTAGACTGCAAAACAGGAAGATGTCCAAATGGGACCTCTACTCTCCAAACCTCTGAGATGGAAGAAACCTTGAAGATCATGTATTTGTATCAGTACCTGAATAAATAATCATTTCCTACAAAATATCTGACAAACGTGACACTTTCTAGATTTGCCCAAATCATGTTGCTTGCATTCTATAACTCTCTTCATCTCATCAGAATTTTGATTCTTCCCCTGGTATCCTGGACTCTGGGAGATGAGCTAACTCCTTATTTTTATTTATTTTTTCACTCTAAAAGCCTATTCACCCTAAAATCTCTATTCTCAAATATAACAGTCATAGATGCACAGACTCACATTGCTAGTCTGGGGAGCCAGGGCAAGGACAGCAGAAACACAGGAAGTTGACATTCAAGGCTTCCAAAGGGGAAATGTCAAGCTGTCACTGGCCTGGAGCCCCTCCTCAGGGAGCTTCTCTGTGGAGAAGGGGGCTCTGTGATCACTGAATTGACCCCCTTCATGGACCTTCAGGAAGAAGGGAGGAAAGAACCACAGTGATATCACCGACTGGGCTCCCTACTAATTCCTTATTTTACCAGGAACTAGGCAACTATGCCATTTCCTAGGCATTACTGAACCATGCCACTGGACACACTTCCTAGCTTTTCCCCATTATGCTTTCCAACTCTGGCTCCTTGTTATGTATTATCTCGTCATTTCTCTTAGAATGTAAGCTCCTTGAAGAGAGGGACTGTCTTGCTTGCTTGTATTTGTATCCTCAGCACTTATCACAGTGCCTGAAACAGGGCATTATGTTTTAATTTTCAATGATTTTTTCACTATTTAAAGTGCTCAATGCTTTTTCAATCATTTAACAAAAATCTCCCCTGTAGAATATCTGAAAAGTGATGATCCTACCCCTCCTTAAAGATTTCATAGGGAGAGAATCCCCAAACTCATGCAGCAGGCCATTCTATTTGTGGAGAATTCTAATTATTAGTATATTTCTCCTTTTCTTAATCCTAAATTTGCCCTTGAGACTTTAACTCATTACTCCTAGTTCTAGGTTATATGAAGCCAAGCAGCTCAAGTCTAATACTTCTTTCATGGGACAGCCCTTCACATATTTCATGATTGCTACCATGCCATGTCCCCCCTAAATCTTTTCTTAACTGACCTAAATATCTCAATTCACTTCAACTGACCATCATATGACTTGACCCTGGAAGTTGGCTGCTCAGTTTATCACTGTCATTTCTAAAACACGGTACCCGAGATCAGCAAGTCATATTACGGTCATAAAAGGATCACTCAAGGATCTATTATTTCTTCACAATGTGGGTGAATCACCCCCTTTTTTTTCCTCAGCAGACATTCTTTAGGATGTGCTGTGATCAAAAATATTCATCAACCATTAGCCTACCCTTAGTGATAATCATCTCTGAATTTTGCTAACTTGCTCCTTGGAAGACAGATATAATAGGCTTCCACTCAGCCTTAATGTGAAAATATCTTCTCTAGATAGGATATCTCTGAATTTGTATTCACAATCACCATGAATTCAACCTTAATTTATTAAGCACCTACTATATGCTAAGCACTGTGCTAAAACTAATACAAAAATGTAAACCTCTAGAAGGAGTTTACACTCTTTTGGCAGGGAACAATATCCGTAAAGACAAATGAATACACAATATATGCAAAATACAAAATAAGGTCAGTGAGGAGTATTGACAGTGGGGGGAGGGATCAGGAAAAGTAGGGGGTGTCACTGAGATGAAATTTGAAGGAAGTTCGAGATTCCATTAAAAGAAGTGGAGAGGAAGGGTATAAATTCCAGGTATGGGGAAAGCTAATAAGGGGTAGAATACCAAGTACAAGGCATAACAAGGAGGCTATTTGGGTTGGAGAGTGCATTAAGTGGAGTAATGTGTAAAAATCTGAGAAAAGGCAGGCTGGAACCAAATTGTGAGGGGCCTTAAATAACAAACAAATATAAGTTTTTATTTTGTCATACAGGCAATAGTGAATCACAGAAGTTTTCTGAATAAATGATTGACTTGGTTAGACCTGCGTTTTAGGAATATCAATTTGGCAACCATATGGAAGATGGATTGAAGAGGAGAGAGACTTGAAGCTATTGCAAGCCCCATCACCTTCAAGAGGTGATAATCTGGCATATAATAATCAGAGATCTAGAGCTACAAGAAATCTGTTAGTCAGCTAATGTGCATTTATTAAGTGCTTACTATGTGCCAGGCATTGTGCTAAGCACTTAGCATACAAATAAAAGAGCAAAGGAAAACAGCCCCTGCCTTCAAAGAGATGACATTCTAATGAGGAAAATGACACATAAATAGGACCTGAAAAGGTGAGGGGCAGAAAGTGAAAGTACATATATTTGGGGCATGGTAGAGAAAGTTCTGTGCAAATGAGTCAGCAGTGCAGCCTGGAAATGATCTTAGAGGCCACTGGGCTTCTATTTCTTGATCTCTTAAATGAGAAAGTTGGAGTAGGAACCTTCTGACATTATCTATGTTTATATAGCCTTCCTGAGCCTAGAGTCACCTCCTTGTCAAGATAAAGTATCTGAGTGGATACTTTCCACTTTAGTGGAAACATTGGCTCATCAAATATAAGCTGCTAGAACATTAGATATCATCTAATCCACTTTATCTCCCCACCACCCTAGCTCTTGCTCTGGGCTTGGTAATCAAATCAACAACACAATTGTTTAAAGAAATGAGCATATCAATTGATTTGCCTTATTATATTAACTTCATTCCAGTTACTTCAAGGACCTAAATCTGACTTCTCCCATTAGAATGCAAATTCCTTAGAGACTGGGGCTGTCATTCTTTTTGTACTTATATCCCTAGAACTTAGTCAATCAACAAACAGGTAGTGTAGATTCAAATGCAAGGGACTACATGTAAATAACTAGGTACATAAAAGATAAATACAGAGTAGGTGGGAGGTAATCTGAAAGGCATTAACAACTGGAGGTGGCAGGAAAGACCTCCTGCTGAAAGAGGATTTAAACCTGAGTCTTGAAGGAAGCCATTGAAACTAAGAGGTAGAGGTGAGAGAGCAGATCATTCTAGGCAAAGAGATATGCAAAAGCAGGGAGAAAGGAGATCCAATTTTGAGTGTTGCTGCTGCTGACTGAGGAAAAGCCTATTCAGTGATTAAGGCTTAATAAGAAAAGAGGCAAAGAATAGACTCTTTTAAAAAACAGATTTGAGAGGGGAAAGACCCTCAGGTTTTCTGGCCAAAACAGAAACAGTTGCTACTCACATTCATTCTGAGGCTATCAGGGTCCAAACAATGACCAAGTAGGGTTTGGCCTTAGAACCTATTATTGCCCATTCAGTGAGAGCTAGAGTGATTTGAAGAGCCCGGGTGATTTGGGGTTAAAGCTGGTCTTTAAGAGAAAAGGAAAAAAAAAATTCTGATTAAAAATTTACATTCCTTTTGAGCAGAGCACCAGCAGGTAAGGGTGTGATACCCTATGTGGACAGAGGGGAGCAAGGAAGAAAGGGAGGGAGGCAAAGAAGAAAGGAAGAAAGCTGTGTTGTCCAACTGGCCAGTTCTAGTTGGGTCCCCAATTGGCAGCTCCTTTTTTATTCACAGAGGTTGCTGTTTCTCATTCATTCTTGAAGACCATGACATCAGGAAGGTGATGCCATGGCATGCAAGTGAATTGCATTTAAGTGAGGGAGGGCTATGCAAAATCACAAACCTTACTTTCACCTCCTGAACCATCTGAGTCCAGTAGCCAGATATAGATCAGGACAACTGCTCAGGATGTAATAGAGAACTTTGGCCTTTTCAAGGTAAGGAGGGGGGGAGTAAGGTATAAGAAGACTGGAAAGGTAGGAAAGAGCTATGTTAGGATGAGCTTTAAATCCCACACAAAAGAGAACATATTTGATTTTGGAGGTAATAGGGAGTCATTGTAGGTCCTTGAGAGGGTGGTGTGTGTATGTGTATGTGTGACATGGTCAAACACATGTTTTAGAAAAATCACCTTAGCAACTGAGTGGAAACTGGATTGAAGAGGTGAGAGATTTGATTCAGGGAAACTAGTTAGAAGGCTATTATAGAAAGCCAGGCAAGACCTGAAGAAGGCCTCCACTAGGGATTAGCATTATGCCTTGCTCATAGTAAGACTTAATAGATTTTTTTCATCATTCAAATTTATGAAGTGATTCATCTAAGATCACACAACTAACTAGTGGCAAAGCTGGAATTTAGGTTTTCTGACTACCAAGTCCAGTGCCCTTCCCAAACTCACAATTTAAAAAAATAAATAACATTAATATGGGCTGGGCCCAGAACTTGAGGATAACCTCTTGTTAAGAAATAGTTCCAGGTCCATTTTTCAAAGACATGGAAGAGAGAGAGAGAGCATACTTAGGCCAAAATGATTCATCTAACATATTTAATCAACTCGAATGCAGTATATATTTTTAACTATCTTGTAACTCAGTTTGAGATAGGAGTACCTTATCAAACTATCAGAACAAGAGCTATAGCAAAGGAGAAAACAGCAATATAAATAAAGTCCCATGGCCTGTTGGGATGTCAGTGGAAACAACCACAGGCTTCCAAAAAGCTAATTGTAGGACTGAAAAAAATGCTTGTTTGGGCAATGAAATATGTCACCTGCTCTTTTGGTGCCCTGACTCTACAGAATACTGGACGCTTTAGCATTGCAAAGAATTTCTTTACAGGGGAAAAAAAATTGCACAAATGTTCAGAACAGCAAAGGTCAATTGCTAAGGATATATATATATATATGTATATATATATATATATTATATATATACACTAGACAATACATCAACAATCCATCACTTTATTTTTTAATGAATACAATTGTGTTCTGTATATTCTTTTGGAAGCATATTTATTTAAATAGGCAATTTTAGCAATAAGGTGCCATTTCTAGCAGTTATATTAAACACACACATATAATATTAAATCGCCCATTTCTCGTATAACAATCTGGCAAGTCCCCTATTTTCTTTCAAGTAACAAAGTCTGTGTGAAAGTCCATTTTGTGCAATTGTGTGATTGCTTTGAAGACATTTTGCAAGATTGACATCATTTCAGTCATATTTAAAAGGGCAAAGAAATGAACATTACAAGTTTTGGAGGCTCACAAGGAAGCATACATATGGAAATGTTTCTGTTCAACCCTCAACACAGTGTATGATTAAGAGACACACTGCTCTTATAAATATAGTGCAATTCACATGGGACAAGGAAGCCAAAGATTGCAAAAATGCTTCAGAATGCAGCCCTTTCTTATCAAATAAGAGGCTTCTCAAAAAGTCACTAAAAGGTTGCTTCTGAAGGAGATGCAAAATGCTAGTTGTAGGCTTTATCTGCACATACAAAACAGTTGGAAAAATACCAGTTGGTCAAACAAGGATTTCTTTGGAAAACAACCATTTAGGAACCATTTGGTTGACTGAATTGAAGCAGACATATTTTCTCCCCAATCAGAGTGAGTGTGTATGTGTAAAGTACAGCTATTCTGATAAAGACCATGGCAGCACTTACAATTCCAAAGTCTGTTTGCAGAGAACTATTCACTATATTTGGGAAAACCAAGAGTTGGTCAGGGAAAAGAACTGCAACAGTATTTGTACAGATGGAGATACAGGACCAGACTTTACCAGGGTGAAATTTAGGAATTTAAGTCATCTCTGGTCTGTCCCTCTATTCTTCTTTTCCTCCCTCCCTGTCTTCTTCTTTCATCTCTCCTCCTTGTTCTAGAGATTTGGGCTGTTGTTTGATGGGCTTGAGGATTCTGTTTAGTGTGTGACTCCTTGGATCTTCTGGGAATCCACCAAACAGAGGCCTTACCACTCTTTGTCCCTATTATTCAGTCAATAGTAATAACTTACAACTCCAAAGCACTTGAATTACAAAGTGTTTTCCTCTGGAAAAGAAGTAATACAAGCCTTATTACTCTTTATTTACAGAGAAGGAGACTAGTCCCCCAAAATGGTTGTCTGGCTTGCCCATTTGGTCACAACTACCGAGTTTGGAGTTGAGACTCAAAAGATTTCAATTCAGTTCATTAAGTGGGAAAGAGAAGGGAGAAGGAAGGGAAGGAGTAATCATTTATATAGTACCTACACTGTGCCAGGCACTGTGCTAAGGTCTTTTTGTGAATATTATCTCATTTAATCCTTACAATTACCCTGTGAGATAAATACTATTATCCCCATTTTACAGTTGAGGAAGCTGAGGTAGACAAAGGTTAAAGTACTTGACAAGGTCACACAGCCAGTGTCTGAGGCTAGATTTGAACCCAAGTCTTCCTGACTCCAGATCCAGCAATCTATCCACTGTGACCAGCTGCTGCAAGTGACCACTATGTGCAAGTTACCATGCTAGGTAGCGAAGATACAAGGACAGAGATAAAACAATCCGACTTCAAAGAACTTACATTCTACTTTGGGGAAAGGAGGAGGTGGTATGGAATGCAACATGTAAACAAGTAATAAATACAAAGAATATATAAAACAATATGGGCAAAGTTCAATATTAATTATTGAAATTGGACTCGGCCTCAATTTTTTCAACTGTGAAATAAGGGTAATAAAATTTGACTAACCATTTCTTTTATTTTTCTCTTGGAGGTAATAGGGGTTAAGTGACTTGCCCAGGGCCACACAGCTGGTAAGTGTCTGAGGTCACTTTTGAACTCAGCTCTTTATCCACTGTGCCACCTTGTTGCCCTTGCACGATCCATTTCAAAGGATTATTGGGAGGATCAAATGTGATGTTGGGTGTACGCTAGCCTTTGGTTATGCACACACCCAGACTCAGAGAGCATACCCATGAAGGTTGTGGTGCAGAGGTAAGAGATTTAAAGACAAGGATCTAAGAGAGATGTAATGGCACCCAAGAGCTACCCTGCTCCCCTGCCATTGAGGCTAAATTTATCAATCAGATTGTACCATCTGGGAATAGTGTCTGGATCATTTTATCTGGACCTCATTTCAGTGCTAGCACTATAGGGACAGACTGAAGATCAGTGAAGTTTCAGACTGAGGGAAGAATAATAACAGATCCAAACCAACCCACTATCTGATAGCGGGCAATGCCACCTGTCTGTGGAAAAACCCAACAGATTTCGTCCCAGTCCTAAAGGGATAGAGGTAAAGATAGATGCATAAACCTATTCACCTAGGCTCTTAACTTTGGAGTCATCTTTGACTCTTCTTTTGACTCTTTCGTTCATTCTTACCCCACATCAACCTGTTTCCCAAATCCTATTGTTTCTGCCTCTGACATCTCTCAAAAATCAAACTCCTTTTTTTCTTCTCCCCTTTCAATGACCTTACTGTAGTCTCTCATATCTTCTTACCTGGAGTATTTAAATAGCCTTCTAATAATCTCATCTTTATGCAGGAATAATTTATCCATTTTTCTTTTTTTTCCCCATACAATCCATTTATCTGAAATGCCAACTATATGTAGGATAAAGTCAGTGTTACATGCTTTTCAGTAACAGTGGAAAAATAGAACCAGTGAAAACCCTTGTACAACTGTAATGATATTCAAAAGAGAAATGTATTGTTTTTACAATGCATTGCATAGACTGGAAAATTTATCCATTTTCAATCAATATTAATATCACTGAGCAATATCAATACCATTTCCCGATTAATTTTTAACTTAAGTATCTACATTGCCAAGCAATTAATATAAACTCCTGATCCTGTCATTCAAGGCTTTCCACTGGTTCCAACTTACTTGTTAGACTATGCTATTTCTAGCATTTTCTAGCATCTAGGTTTTCTGTATATAAGATATATAGCTTTATACTGACTAAAGCTTACAACTTCACTAAGACTTTTGGGACACTCTATATAAGATATATGTCAAAGGCTATATAAATTTCATCATGAGCATCATTATTTTTGCCCCCCTCTCTCTCTTATCACAGATCTCAGTGTACTTCTTCCATCATAAACTCCTTGAGAGCAAGTCCTATTTTCTATGTAGCCTAGCACGGTGCCTTGCAACTACTTACTTAATAATGATGAATTTGGGTTTGTATTGAAAGGATATGGTCAGAACTAAATACATCTGGGGATACCATGAATTAAATAACTATTCATCTAGCTTCTTTGGACTTCTCTCTTGCTTCCAGAAATATCAAAGGCCATTATTAGAGCATTTAGAACTGCTAAGAACCAAAGATAGGGGTGACAGTATGGTCAGGGGACCACAAGAGAGATTGGAGATTTAGAGCCAGAAGGGAGATGTAGTTCCTTTAGTCCAACCTCCTCAACCTCTCAAAGATTGAGATTGAGATCCAACATTGGATCTGTATTAAAATGTTGAATGAATGAAAGAATGAATATCAGAACCCTATCTCTCTTGAATACATGTGCTTGCACATATATTCATAGTCCTTTGTTACTTTTGTCTTATGCTCACCCATTCCACTGTGATAACCATCCTTTTTCACCTGTCCTCTTCTCTCTACCTCCACCACACCAGGTCCCTTCAGCAAGATACATTTCCACTTAGGCTCCTCTCACCTACTCTAGCTTTCCCCTCCTGTCAGAATTTGGATCCTCCTGTGTCCCCTGTATCTGCAGCATCCCTCCCAAACTTCTCAACCTTATTGCCTTACTTCTTCCAGGCTGCTTTGTGTTAGCTCTGTGTATACCAGCTCCTGTTGCGAGGCAGCTCTAACAGTGGCTACTTTCACGTTGACTGCTCTGCCTTCAAACTCCTTAAAATTAGCCCCACCAGGACAGAAAATGACCCATCTGTTTCTCTGCAATGCTCCCTCCCAGCGGGTGATGCCAAGTCAGAATGAAATTCAGGCCTAAAAGAGAGCTTCACCCAGGAGCTCTCTGCTTTAAAACTCGGATGGGTTTTCACTTCAAGCCAGGAAGCATCATTTACTTGGCAATCAATCCTATAATCTATAAATGACTTGATAAATTGCATCCCATTTACCAGCTTATAGATATGTATATAGGACACATATGGGTGACCTCTTCTCTTCTACTCATCTATTTGCCATTCTGCCTACTGTCCCTGGCCTATAAGACTGATGAGTTTCTCTTGAAACAGGGTTTTGGATTTTTGCATGTTTTGTTTTGCTTATTTCTTCTCCCTCTAGTATTTAACTCCACGATGTGTACTAGAAACCTACAACTTTTCACCATTAGCTGCATGCACAGTATAGCTGGGCTTTAGGGAGCTTCTGGGTATTTGGGGAAATTCTGAAGCTATTCCCTGCTGTAGCTTGGAGGCAGCAAAGCCCTGTGGTTTTGAACTTGCTGCTTTTACAGTGTCTCTGTAACCAAGTACATACACACTCTTCTAATGATCACAGAATCATTGAATGTCAGAGCAGGAGGGGAGTTTATGAACATAGAACATACAATATTTAAAGCTTGAAGGGACCTAATAATGTACAATCCAGAATGTCAGAATGTGTTGTTTAGTCATTTTCAATCATGCCTTTTGGGGTTTTCTTGGCAAAGATACTGGAGTGGTTTGCCATTTCCTTCTCTAGCTCATTTTACAAATGAGGAAACTGAGGCAAATGGGGTTAAGTGACCTACCCAGGGTCACAAGCTAGTAAGTGTCTGAGGCCAGATTTGAACTCAAGTCCTCCTAGCAGGCCTGGAGTTCTATCCACTGCACCACCTAGTTGCCCGTCCAACTTGTATTAGAGTATAGAATGCTGACTGTAAAAGCTCAAAGTTAGAATATAGTATGTTAGTATTGAAAGGAACTTAGAGAATATAAGACTGAGAAGAACCTTAGGAACCACAAAGACCAAGTCCTTTATTTGACACATGAAGAAATAGAACCCTGGAGAGGTGAACTTGGCTAAGGTCACACAGCTAACATGACAAAAGTGTTATCCTTTGCTCATTCCACTTTATCACACTGCTTCTCCTCACTTTAAATATTTGCCAGTCAATAGGAGTATCAGAACACATAAAGAGTTTGCAAAAAGCAGTACATTTTAGATGTTGAGTTTTTCTTTTTTTTTAGTTTCCTTTTATTAGAAACAAGCTCAGATCACAAAATCCTCAAGCTAGAAGAGGTCTCTAGTCCATCCTATATCTGAATGAGTCCCTACTACAGTGTCATTCCTTGAACAAGAGCCAGTTATTGAATGCCTCTTGGATACCAGGTACATCCCCAACAGTTCTCGGACTCTGATGACCTTGGTTGTGGGGACATTCACTACCTCCTAAAGGAACCAGCCTCACTTTGGGTTAGCTCTAGCCATTAGAAATTTTTTTCCTTGTATAAATGTTGTTCCTAAATGTGTGGGCATCTAATAAGAAGAGCTCTTAGGTTTTCCTTAAAATTAATTCCTGAGTAAATAACCATTCACTCACCATAGAGTGATGCTATTTAAGGCCTTCCCTCCTCCGCATGATGATATTTTAAGTTTATTTCACAGGAAGCATGATACTGGCTCAAGGGAAAAAGAAAGCCTGGGCAGAATGTCAAAGCCTCACCCGCCCCCATCCCATTTGAAGTGTTTGTGAATCAACCAGCAACTTCCTTAAATCAATAAAAAGCTTGACTGTGGTTTTTACTCAATACAGCACTATTTTTAGGTGTCAAGGAAAATTTGCACTCTTATCCAAAGCCTAGTGAAGCAAAGTTTTATGCAAGAAATACAAAGTGGCCCAAGCCAGACTTACCCTATTTCATGTTATTGAGTGAAGCAAAAATATGTGGGCACTGGAGTCAAGAAGTTAATGGACTTGGATGCTTTGGAAGAATTATTCTTTTTTAACTCAGAACTATAGTTTCATTGGTATGGGAGACTCCAGGGGTTGAACTGATGCAGATTAGCAACTTTCCTAAAACTTACAGAATTTGAGAGCAGCTTGAGGATCACTGAAACATTAACCAACTGCCCACAGCACCCTGAGGCAGGACTTAAACCCAGGTGGCACTGATTATGGACTCATAAATGCTTACATTGAAATATAGACCTAGGTCATATAGATGACCTAGGTCATCTAGGTCAACCCTCCACTTTTTCATATAAAGAAACATACCAGTAGTGATGGTATATGGTATATGACCATACAAGGTCATACCAGTAGTGATAAAAGTGGGATTTGAATCTAGGCCCCCTAAATCCAGAGCCAGTGCTCTTTCTACTGTATGACACTGCCCAGTCCTCTGTCTCCTGTGATGAACTGCCTATCAATCGGAATAATGATATTTCATACAAAAACCCCAAAATGAGCATCCTTTTTGATAATGGCTAGTGTTCATCACCTGGACATACCCTCGTCCCACGTAGAACCACAACATTGAACAGTATCACATATGGTAGTGCCCTTTCCTATAATTAGTTTGCACAAGGATGGTTGCCTGGGCACGTGTTCAAATTATGAGACATGTAAAAACTCCACAGACAAAAATAACTTAACACATCTGAACATTCAGTTTCTATGGAGACTGAAATAAAAGTGAACTGTCTAATGGGAGTTTGTTTTTAGACCAATGTTTTACAGTTTAGGAGAACTTCAAAATGCCTGGAGGTTGGTTATTATTCCAAACACATTATGCTAATGTGCAGTTGTGTGTTCTAATGAGAATCATTGATGACAGTTAATTTTAATTCCTTTACCCTTTGCTGTCCCCTATAAATGTTTCAATCATCTATTAAGGTTGTCATTTCCAAAATTTAGGAGCTTAGTGGAAGCCCTCCCCATTATTTTGCATGCTCTTGGTGTAGCTTTGGCATGGTGATGAGAGGTGGTCAAGAAGGCACAGATTAAACTTGTCCTTGCTTTTAAAAATATTATTTCTATTTTTAAGGAATTCCCTGGAAATATAAAATACATTTTACAAATAACTGTACCTAGTAAAAGTTCATCTAATTTCTGAGTCTTGTTCATAACATGTAATGAGTTTCAAGGGGATTGAGGCTTTGATTATAATTCAGAGCCTTGCTTCAAGTGCAACGGAATCATGCTGTTTCTGATAAGGAAAAATCAAACAAAACTTCAGCTTCCCCTATGGTACTCTACCAGATATAAAGGCTAAGGTCTTCATCAAAGAACAGATGGCATGTCCTAGAACCTTACAGCAGGAGTTCTTAATGTGTGTGTGTGTGTGTGTGTGTGTATGCGCATGTGCGCACGTGTGTGTATGTGATAGATCCCCTTAGAAGTATGTGGAAATCTATGAACCCTTTCTCAAAATAATATTTTAACTACATCAAATATAAATAAAATATGTAGGATTACGAAGGAAATCAACTATATTGAAAAAAATTATTAAAATATTTTTAAAAGTTAATGGACTAGATTTGTTCAATATTAGGAAAACTATTAGCATAATTGATCATATCAACAACAAAAATCATATGATGATTTCAATAAATGCAGAAAAATCTTTTGACAAAATGTAATACTTATTCCAATTAAAATGTTAAAAAATCGTAGGAATATATGCTTTCCTTCAGGTGTTAAAGTAGTATCTATCTAAAACCATCAGCGAGCATTGTCTGTAATGGGGATAGTCTAGAAGACTTCCCAGTAAGATCAGGGGTGAAGCAAGGATACTGATTATAATCACTATTATTTAATATTATACTACAAATGCTAGCTTTAGCAATAAGAGAAGAAAAAGAAGTTGAAGGAATTAGAATAGAATAGAATGAGGAACCAAAGTTATCACTCTTTGCAGACAATATGATGGTATAATCAGGGAGTCAACTGAAAAACTACTTGAAACAACAACTTCAGCAAAGTTGAAGGACATAAAGTAAACCCACATGATTCATCCACATTTTTATATATTACCAACAAAATCCAGCAGGAAGAGATAGAAAGAGAAATTCCACTTAAAATAACTGCAGATAATATAAAATGCTTGGGAGTTCACCTGCCAAGACAAATTCAGATACTATATGAACACAATTATAAAACACTTTTCACACAAATCAAGACAGATTCAAACAATTGGAGAAATATTAATTGCCCATGACTAAGCTGAGTGAACATAATAAAAATGACAATTCTATCTTAATTACTTTACTTATTCAGTGCCATATCAAACTACCAGAGAATTACTTTTTTTTTCAGAGAATTATTTTATAGAGCTAGAAAAAAATAACAAAATTCATCTGGAAGAATAAAAGGTCAAGGATATCCAGAGAACTGATGAAAAAAAATGTGAAAGAAAGTAGCTTAGCAGTACCAGATCTCAAACCGTATTACAAAGAAGAAATCATCAAAACAACGTGGTACTATCTAAGAAAAAGAGTGGTAGATCAGTGGAATAGATTAAGTACATAATACACAGTAGTAAATAGCCATGTAATCTAGTGTTTGAGAAACCCAAAGATCTAAGCTTTTGGGATAAGAACTCACTATTTGAGAAAAAATTCTGGGGAAACTGGAAAACACTTTGGCAGATACTAGGAATACACCAACTCACAACCTGTATATGGTCAAAGTGGGTACATGGTTTAGACATAAAGGGTGATAGCATGGAAAATTTTACCTCTCAGATCTACAGCTAAAGGAAGAATTTATCACCAAATGAGAGAGAGAGAGTATTATAGAATATTAAATAGATAATTTTTATAATATCCAATTTAAAAGATTTTGCATAAACAAAACCAATGCAGCCAAGATTAGAAGGAAAGAAGGAAACTGAGGGAAAATTTATACCAAGTTTCTCTGGACAAGGCCTCATTTTTCAAATATATAGAGAACTGAGTGAAATTTATAAGAATACAAGTCACTCCCCAGGTGGTCAAGGAATATGAGTAGGCAGTTTTCAGGAGAAGAAATCAAAGCTGTCCACAATCATATGAAAAAATGCTCTAAATCACTATTCATTAAAGAAATGCAAATTAAAACAATTCTGAGTTACTACCTTACAACTCTCAGATTGGCTAATAGGACAGAAAAGGAAAATGATAAGTGTTGAAAAGGATGTGGAAAAACTAGGACATCAATGCACATTTGGTGGAATTGTGAATTGATCCAACCATTCTGGAGAGCAATTTGGAACTATGCCTAAAGGGTTATAAAACTCTGCATACCGTCTGATACAGAAATACTACTACTATGTCTTTTTCCCAAAGAGATCAAAGAAAAAGGAAAAGGAAGTATCTGTACAAAACTACTTATATTTTGTGGTGGCAAAGAATTGGTAATTGAGGGGATGCTCATCAATTAGAGAATGGCTGGTGGTATATGATTGTGATGAAACCATTGTACTGTAAGAAATGACAGGCAGGATGGTCTCAGAAAAACCTGGAAAGACTTATATGAACAGATGTAAGGTGAAGTGAGCAGAGTCAGGAGAAAATTGTACACAGTAATAGTAGTATCATAAGGATGATCAACTGTGAATGACTTGGCTATTCTCAGCAATACAATGATCCAAGACAATTCCAAAGGACTTATGATAAAAAATGTTATCCATCTCCAGAGAAGAGCTGATGGAATCTGGATGCCGATTGAAGCATACTATTTTTCACTTTCTTTCTTTTGTCTGTTTTCTGTGGCAACATGACTAATATGGAAAAACGTTTTGTGTGATTTCATATGTATAATCAATATCAAAATGCTTGCTTTCTTAAGGAGGGGATAAGGAAGTGAGGGAGGAAAAGAATTGTGAACTCAAAATTTTAAAAAATGAATGTTAAAAATAATCTTGGAATTGAGAAATATTTAATGAAATAACAATATATTGGGAGAAAAAAGTTAATGGACCCAAAGTTAAAAATCTCAAAAATCTAAGATGACTGAGATGAATTGTTTTTCATTTCCCCATGGATAATTTCTGTGGTTGTAACTATCATTTGCAGCTCTGCTTTTTGACCTCAAAGTCCACCCAAGTATTTTTTCTTAAAAAAGATCCACCGAATTTCTGATAGCTACACACTTGACTAGTCTACCTCCCTGCTATTTGCCTGTAGGTTACTTCTATTTGAAGCTTTCCTGCTTCAACTTTCTCTTTACAGTTCTATTCAAGTATGAATGCTGCTGGCATTTCATCACCTACTTTTGTAGCCCTGTGATCAATGTTAGGCTTCATGGCAAGTTGGACCTTGCTTTATTGATCTTTTATGTGGTTTGCAAGTCTGTAGTAGGTGACATGTTATCTGACAATCTCTTAAAGTTTGAGGTATTTAAATTGACCTGATTTTAAATATACATGCATATATATGTATGCTTGTGTAGACACATTTATATATGCTTATTAACACAGATCCTAATTTAATAGCAATCACTAGGTCTATATATCTCATAGCTTTGGTTCAAAAGATTACCCTGAAGTATACTAATACATGGCCTTAGTATTTGATCCAGTTAACAATTCTCAGCACTGACATCAGTCTTTAAAATAAGGTATTTCATCTTCAAAAATAAGTTGTAAGAATATAGTCATGAACATATAGCATATTACCCTCTCATTAAACTACAGTGGTTCCCTCTTCCAGAAGCAAATGTAAATTCCTCTTTTTTTTTGCATCCAAAGTCCCCTATAACCTTGCCCCAATCTACCTTTACAATCTAATTGTTTGTTAATCTTCTCCAAGAACCTGTTGGCCAAGTCTAGGGCTACTTTTCCTAGAGCAATTTTTGGAGTCCACTTGTATAAATCAGGGTAGCTGATTGCTAATGATAATGATAATAATGATGATGATGATGATAATAGTAATGTATTACATTAAAGGAAATGCTTTCTCTTTTAAGTTATAGTACTGAAACTCTTTTATAGACCTACATTCATCATTTTTTGGCTGGGGCAAGGCTATCAGGGTTAAGTGACTTGCCCATGGTCACATAGCTAGTAAGTATCAAGTGTCTGAGGCCAGATTTGAACACAGGTTCTTCTGACTCCAAGACCAATGCTTGATCCATTGTGCCACCTAACTGCCGCCCCCCCCCCCACATTCATCTTTAAGCTGGTCATAGCTCAGGATGTAGCTGTTAGACAAATTCAGAATTTCTCCATTGATGGTCTCCAATATATCTCCATGGTATGGATGGAAACCTGGGTTCTTGAAGGCTGTGCTCAGGAAATTAAAAATGTGATAGACTCTACTAATTTGCAAAAGCTTCAGGTATAGGCCTAGGGATACACTCCTTCTATAGAAGTTGTCCCCAAAGTATTAGTGAAGTTTTAAGGTTTAAAAACTCCAGAAGTATAAATGCTACCACAATTACAAAAAATAAAACATTATTTAAACATTTTAACCCTTTACATATTTCTATATTTCTCATTAAAATTTAACATAACCACAATCTTTTGGTTTTGTCTCATCAATTTTCTTGAGTATTGTAAAAAAAAATAATTACTGCTCATTACTGATCCACTGGTTTGAAAAGTATCACCTAGAAAAAACATTCAAATTGTAATGACATCTTATTAAAATTAAAATAAAAAATTACTATTCAAAAGTTATGTAAATAAGTATGAAAGAAATTTAAAGAATTAAACTTTTAAATAATTTTTGGCTGTTTGTAACATTTATACTTCTGAAGTTATTAAATCCTAAACCTACAAGAAGATAGTCTAGATAATGAAACTGTGGCTCAACACCAGCAATCTCTGTACTGGATGATGAATTCTTTGGCCTTGAAGACCCACAAAATAGACGAAAATAGTAGATGGTCCTTATTCCTTTACCAATCTGCTTCTACAAGAGACGGTTATGGAGTGGTAGAAGAAGAGGCTGAAGATACTAATAATCATTCAGTTTTTAACCATCTGCAAACATTACTTTAAAAATGGTTATTTTAAATGAGTGATTTCCTTTAAAAAAATGAGCAAACTAACAAAAAGCTAAACTGAAACAGTGTAGATAGACACTTTTTACTATGGTCATCTTCTGGCCATTTGTCCTGCTACCATATACATAACTATTGTCATTCCCGACTCTCTCTGTTTTTCATTTCTGAAAGCATATCCAAATCAATACTGCCATTTCTTCTCAAAAGGGCATGACACTCACCTTCTCTATGACTCCATTAACCATCTCTCTAATTTCTTAAATCAAAACACCCTTTGTTGGCATTTTGTGTTGTCTCTCTACGTGTTGTCTCTCTTTAGAATTTAAGTATCTTGAGGACAGTTACTGCATCACTTTTGTAGTTGTATACCCAGCACTTAGCAGAGTGCTTAATACATAGTCAGCATTTAATAAAGTTTTTCATTCATTCATTCATTCATTGAAACTCTTAAATGAGGGAAAACCAGAACACATAAAAATTGCAGCTAAAAGGAAGCCCTTATAACCATTCCACCTAGAGATATAAATAAAGGAACTAGTTGGTCTGGTTTCTTCATGTGCCCAAGAACAACAGAAAACATCATTGTATACAATACTTGATCATCTTAGCTTGCAATATTCATTGTGAACATTGGTAAGTAGACAACATGAAGAAAGTTTTAATGTATGCAGAAGATGGAGTAGAGAAATTCTACCAAAAACCTGGCAAGCTTCTCTAAACCAAATCAATGTATAACTTGATATTTGGTGACTTCAGTGTGAACATGTCCCAAAGATAAGAGTGTGAAAAATATGTCATGAGAGATTACTCCAGACTGAAGGATGGATGGCAAAAGGTGGTAGATATCACAGTATTAGGATACTTATTGACAGATATTAAATATGAACATAATTAACTATCTTACTAATGAGGGGCAACAGAGGCCAGCATAAGCAAGAAATTTTATTCTTTTAAATTTTAGCTTTTTCCTTGAGAATGTATTTTTGTGCCTGTGACTAGATATCTTTGCATTTGAGGTCTATTTCAAAGTGATAAAGCTAAAATGTGAATAGTACACAGAAGGAGTTGGGTGTCCATGTAATTTTGCACATCTTGCTTTCTGCTGAAGTCTTCCTATAACCTACTCCTGATTTCTGAGAATAGATAAATCTTCAACTAACTATCTAACAACCATCTAAGCAGAGTTATGATCCTTCAAACATTGATGAAAGCAAAACAATCTTGGTTGAGAATAAAGAAATTTTAATTTTTAATGCATTAGTAACTACGTGATCATTAGCAAAGTCGATTTAGTTCTATAGTACTCACTTTTCTTATAAGCAAAATGAGAAATCTAGTTCTTTGATTTAAACTTGAAAATATCTAGACCATACGTTCTTTACCTAGGGTCTATGAACTTTTAAACTTTTTTCATAACTATTTAAATATAATTGACTTCCTTTGTAATTCTATATATTTTATGAATTGAAAAATAATAATCTGAGAAGGGGTTCATATACTTTACCACATTATCAAAGGGTTTTATGAATACCAAAAAGGTTAAGAACCCTTGCTTTAGAGCAATTCATTCCATTTCTGAATAACTGTTAGAAAGTGCTTTCTTATACTGAACCAAAAGCTGCTTTGCTGTAGCTTCTACCCCCTCAGTTTATTGCTGTTCATAGGGACTAAGCAGAATAAATAGATTTCTGATTCTATCTGACAGCACTTTAAATATCTGAAGATCAAAGTTATGGTTGTCATGGTTGTGGTAGGCATTGTGGTATTGCAAAAAAAAGGCCCTGGAGTCAGGAATGACTAGGGATTAAATTCTACCATTGACACTTATTGTGTGATTATGGGATTCTTTGAACCTCAATTTCTTCATCTCTAAAATGCAAATGTTTGTAGTTCTCACTTCAGAGGGTTGTTGTGAGGATCAAATGATTGCTTTGCAAACCTTACAGGTATAGAAACCATACCTATAATTTCACTGGTAAGATAACTCTCTGGATAAGGAAATATCTTCCATTAATGCTAATCTACATCTTTTTTTGCAAACTATAGTTTCAGATCATTGGGGGATTAAATAATTTTCCTAGGGTCATACAGTCCATATGGATTTGAACCTAGGTCTTTCTGGTTCCCAGGGTCATTCTCTATCCATTATGCCACATTGTCTCTAAACATTTAGATAGCATAAACCTTACAGCACAATGTAGAAGTTAGTCATTGTATTCCCTCTCCAACTCTTGTCTTCTTCAGATTAAACACCTCCAGTTCTTTCCATGATCCTTACATGAAATGGCTTTGAGATCCCTAATTATCCTGGTCACTTTCCTCTGGATATTCTCTATTCTTTTAAGGTCCTTCCTAAAATATGTTGCCCGGACCTGAATACAATACCCTAGATGGTATCTAACTAGGACAGAATGCAATACATTTCTTCAGCATGTGATCACATGTTCATAGATTAATTGATTGATTAACCTAGCTGGGTCCAGAGTTCTGTTATAGTTCACATTGGCCCCCAAAAGTCTAATCAATGAGAAGACCATTTTGATGCCATAAGGTTTAGTTTAAAGGTTTGAGTACAGTCAAGGTTAGTTGTGACTTTCTTTTTTATTTAGTTAGAAAAACATGAAACTTATTTGAACACATTCTGACAAAATCCTGAATCCAGTTTGATTTCTGAACTGTTCTCTCCCTGGTGACTGAATGGAAAGACTTTTAAGAGACTTCACAAAACTCTCACAAATTCCATATGCAGATCAGGTTTCCATGTGGACCTTAAAAGAATAGAGAATATCCAGAGGAAAGTGACCAGGATAATTAGGGATCTCAAAGCCATTTCATGTAAGGATCATGGAAAGAACTGGAGGTGTTTAATCTGAAGAAGACAAGAGTTGGAGAGGGAATACAATGACTAACTTCTACATTGTGCTGTAAGGTTTATGCTATCTAAATGTTTAGAGACAATGTGGCATAATGGATAGAGAATGACCCTGGGAACCAGAAAGACCTAGGTTCAAATCCATATGGACTGTATGACCCTAGGAAAATTATTTAATCCCCCAATGATCTGAAACTATAGTTTGCAAAAAAAGATGTAGATTAGCATTAATGGAAGATATTTCCTTATCCAGAGAGTTATCTTACCAGTGAAATTATAGGTATGGTTTCTATATCTGTAAGGTTTGCAAAGCAATCATTTGATCCTCACAACAACCCTCTGAAGTGAGAACTACAAACATTTGCATTTTAGAGATGAAGAAATTGAGGTTCAAAGAATCCCACAATCACACAATAAGTGTCAATGGTAGAATTTAATCCCTAGTCATTCCTAACTCCAGGGCCTTTTTTTTGCAATACCACATTGCCTACCACACATAACATAATAGTATTTTAATAGATATCAACATAACATACTCATACTCTTCAAACCGTAAGAAAAGAAAAGCTTTCAAAACAGACATGCAAAAGAAGGAACCAAAACTAGATTGGAACAGTATAAGATACATATCATCCTTCTTATTTGTCTACTGCAAGAGGCATTCCGTAGATGCATTTGGTAAGCCTGTAAAAGCTTGCATCTCAATAATTTTATTTCATTATAATTAGCATTTATTTTATCTATCTAAATAATAATCCATAGAACATTTTAGATGAAATGATATTAGTAGGAAAGTGACTGAATGTAGGGCCATTTCTATCTAAACTTCATTTAAAAAAGTTGAGACAGTAAATATGATACTTATTTCTCTATAATCTTGACAGCCACCAGCATAGTTAAGGGCCCAATCACCTCTTGCCTTGGTTATTACAGTGGTTATTTATTGGCCTCCCTGCCTCAGGTCTCTTTCCACTCTAATCCATCTTCCACACAGCTGCCAAAGAGATTTTCCTTAAGCACAGCTTCCTTACACTACAAATCCCAATTACTCTCTATTGTCCCTAGGATAAGATATAAACTTCCGTGTTGATTTTAAAGCCTTTCATGGCCTGACCCCTATCAGTATTTCCAACCTCATTATGTATTACTCCTCACCCCCCACTCTACAGTTTAGCCTAACTGACCTCACTGTTTGTCCACACAAAAAACTCCACCTCTCACTTCCATGCCTTTGCACTGGCTGTCCAACATGTTTGGAATCCAATCCCTCATTACCATTATCTTAAAGAATCCTTCACTTTCTTCAAGACTCAGTTTAAGCATCATCTCTACATTATGCTTTTCCTGATCTTCTCACGTGCTAATGCCCTCACCCCCTATTTTGTATTTCTTTGTATCCTCAAATAGAATGCAACATCCTTGAGAGTCAGGACTATTTCATTTTTTGTCTTTATATTCTTAGCATTTAGATTTGTATTTTTGGAACGACTGGCACATAGTACGCACTTAATAAATTCTTGTTGATTGACTTTACAGCACTTTCAATTCCAAAACATTCAAAAGGCCTTTATTAAATGCCTACTGTGTTTAAGATATTATGCTGGGGGCACAAAAACAGGCCTTGCCTTCAATAAGATTCCACTCTACTGGGATGATAGTATTTAAACTTATAAATATATGATAAAGACAATATAATTTAAGGAGATAGTAAGTCTTAACAACTGTAGAGATATTAGGAAAGACTTTCAGCAGGAGGTATCATCTGAGTTTAACTTTGAAGGAAGCTAAATATTCTGAGGGTCAGAGGTAAAATGGTAGTCTCTTTCAGGCCTGCAGCACTCGGCACCAAAAGTCTTTGTATACAAAGGCACCAAAGTGGGAGATGGAGGGGCTATTTCAATTTACAAAGGGTTTACCTCAGAACAACACTACAAAATAGATAGTACAGGTTCTGCCATGCCCCTTTTGTGTAGATGAAGACACTGAAGCTCTGAGAATAAATTACTTCCTCACAGCATACTCTTACTTCAGAAAGGGGACCAGTTCTTCAACCTTCAAAACCTCTACTTCTCAAACCCAAACCCAAATCAACTTTTCAAACAGCTTGATAATGAAGCATGCTACCTATTGCTTGACTCAAGTAATACCTCTACTCAGCTCTACTACAATAAATATTACAAATCAGCACCGTTTCCTGGCTACCTACACTTCTCTCACCTTGCTATTATCTCTTTTCACATTAACTTGATGCCTTGGTCATATTGCACGCAGTTGACTGGGCAGACCAATAGGTTAATCCACCAGTAGATATATCTAGGATGGCCACTATTGGTGGATAATGAACCCAGAACTGAATAGGAGGGTTGGATTATATTTGGGAAACTGCACAGTACATTTACTCACCCAAAATTGGCCCCGAACATAAAATCCCTTTTTATAAACAGCAATATTTTCTTAGTCATGCTATTTGGTTACAAATCATATAACATCTCCACACTCTCCAAAGAATCAAAATTGTGAGTAGCCCAAAGTGCAAGTGACAGCATAAATAGGCTATAGCATATTACTAATGATGATATGTAAGAAATGCTATAACAGATATTATTCAACAAATGTATGACTAGAAAAGTGGATAGGCTGATCAAATAATGATTATAGTAAAGAATAACAGTGGATAGCCTGACTGCTGCATTGGTAATCACAGAAAGACTTTAAGGAACGAGTCTGGCACGTTAAATGGACCTTGGATTGACCTTCAGGAGAAAACTAATGGGAAGACATAGCAAGAATAACCCAGGATGAAAATAGGTGGAAGGCTTGGTATCTGCAGTACTGAAGGGAATATATTCTCTAATGAAATTAGAAAACCAGAGAGGTATAATCATCCTCAAACTGGCCATAGAATAATGAATTTTTGCTTATTTGGAGGACCACAGCAGGCTTGCAAACTGGTATAGTGATAAGAGTTAATACCCATTCCAATGGGAAAAAAAATACAGCTCCTTGAAGTAGTGAAGTGATACTGGGGAATGTTATACACACACACACACACACACACATACATACATACATATAGATATATACACACACACATATGTGTGTATATATATCTATTGAAAGAGAGAGGAGAGAGAGAGAGAGAATATGAATGAATGAGAACACCACCATCACGTAGGAACAGTTAGAAAATCTATTTTCAATTTGTGTTAAGACTCAGACTGGCTCACAAACAAATCTTGTTTAGGCTGGACCTGTTTTGCTTCAGGCTAGGGTCTGCAAACAGAAGTTGATTTCGAGGCCCTAGCTAAAGGGTTTCCAGCTATTCCAATACACTTGAGATGCTCTAGATTTCATGCCCTTTCTGTTTTTCCCTGGGAGTCTCGGATGAGAAGCAGGCCCTATGGGTCTGCCATCCCTGATTTGTCTCTGTGGCAGGAGAGAAGAAATATCTCCTGCTTGCAGATTTTCCTGAATTCGTCTTTGCTGTTAGTAGTATAAGAAGGGAAAAGAGTCAATCTGGAAGGACTGACACTTTGGCTGCTTTTTAAATAATAACAATTTCTATGGTGAGTAAAATTTACAAAGCACTTTTCTCACAGTCTTGTAATGTAATAAGCACAGTGTGACTTAGGACAAAGAATACTAGACCAGGAGTTAAAAGATCTGGGTTTGAATCTCAACTCTGACATTAATTTATGTTTTCTGAGTCTCAATTTACTCACCTATAAAATGGGGATAAGAATGCACGTCCCATCTACCTCATAGGTTTGTTGTGAGAAAAGTGCTTTGTAAACCTTAAAGTCCTATAAAAATTAATTTTTCTTCCTATTTTCCAGAGAACGAAAATAGGGCTCAGGGACTTTAATTTCACTATTGGTTTTTCCTTATCCTCTATTAAAATGAACTTTCAGACCCCAATAAAAAAAGAAGCATAGAACAGTAAAAATGAAGCAACATACCTAGAATAATAAAATTCACTTAAGGCAGTTTTTTAAAAAAATAGATAAAACCAATGTTGCAATTTTTGTTCAGGAGTAATGGAAATACTTGAGGCAGCATTCTCTAGTTGTTAGTGTGTTGGATTTAGAGTTAGGAAGAATGAGCTTCAGCTACTGCCCCTGATACTTGCTGTGTGTTTTTGGACAAATTACTTAAACTATTTGAGCTCCCGTCTCTTCTTCTGTAAGATGTAAATATTATCTGTAACACCTATCTCACAGTGGTCTTATGGGGGCCAAATCTATTAATGCATATAAAGCATTTTATGAAATACAATAATAGTAACAATAATATCTGCTTTAATGAATTTTCTAAAGTATGAGTAGCTCTTCTCCTGTAAGATCATGGAATCCTAGAGTTGGAAAGGAATCCAGATCATGTCTGCTACAATCCTGCTTGATAATTCAGTTCCATCTACACTATTTCTTAGAGTTGTTCATCCCACCTCCTCTTAGTTATGTATAGTGATGGGGAACTCACTATCTCTCAACTCAGTCTATTCTTTGGTTTTAATTATTGCAAGGTCTTCCTTATATGAAGCCTGAAATCTGCCTCTCTGGAACTACTATCCACCTAATCCTTAGTTCATAGCTCTTTGGGGCCAAGTCTAATAAATCAAATCTATTTTCTACATGATGACTCTTCAAAAATTTGAAGACAGATATCATGTATTTTCTCCCATCAAGTGAAAGCTCAAAGGTAGAAGCAATATGTTATGCTCCTATTAAATTTAACTTCCAAGAGAAATTAAAACCACCAGACAAACTTACCTTGGGAAGGATTAGGCTTCAGGTAATACTAAAACCCTGTCAATTAACTATCAATTTATCTAAAATAGTATGCAATTCAAATCAACTTACTCTTCATCTATCTTTATGGAATTTTGGCTTTGAAAGTATTCGTTTAATTCAAAGGTATGTATACAATCAAAAATTGGAATTAGGTCCCAAGACTGGGATCAAAAACTGGAACTAGGTCCTTAGAATTATCACATGATACCAAACAAAAGTCACAAAAATATAGTAAGTGGTATTTATGGAATTCTCCCTTCCCCTAACTTGCCTGGGCATACACTCTCATAATCGTAGAATATCAGTATTGGAAGGAACAGAGGGATGATCTAATTTAACCCTAACCTAACAAGTGGTTATCCAGCTAGCCTTTGCATGAAGACTTCCAGTGGTTGTGGTGGTAAGGATCTTTCTAGAAAAACCATTCAACTTTTGATCAGCTTAAATTGTTAGGAAATTTTATTCACATCAAGCCTAAATTTACCTCTGTACCTTCTACCCATTGGTCCTAGTTCAGCCCTATAGGACCAAACAGAACAAAATAAATCTCTTCTATGGGATATCCCTTCAAGACTAATGTACTTGAAGTCAGCTACCACATCTCCCTTAAGTCTATTCTTTCCCACATCAAATGTACCCATACTCTTCAACCAATTTTCTTATGGCATAATTCTGAGACCCTTCATTATCCAAGGTGCTCTCCTCTGGGCAGCTTTTTGAAATTCTTCCTAAAATGTGGACAGAGTACAGTAGGATTTTCATATCCCTGGTCTTGGTCACTATGCTTCTTTTAATCAAGTTTAAGATTACATTGGCTTTCTTTATTGACACTTCACATTGGTGACCTACTCAATGGTCCTTAGGATAGAGAGTAAATCAGTGTAGCTTAATGAATCAATGGAAGGTAGGAAAGAGGAGTATAGAAAGGGACTAGTTATGATCATATTCCTGTTCCTCATTTGTAAAATGAGTATTAACAACCTGTGCATTCACATAAATGTCAGCACCAGTTATAGATGCCAGGAAAGGGATTTACTAAGTATTTAACTCTATCGAGTTACAATACAGTACTGGATCTGGAACTTCTCTAATTCAAACTTGCTTTGTAAGATCCTTTGAACTTTAAACTAGGTAGGCTTTTTAAATATACTTGTAATAGCTCCTCTTAGAGAAGAGAAGGGCAAAGAATGTCCTGAATCTGCATAGACTTCTTGGAATTGGAGTACACCACTCACCTTTTGAGCTAAGGAAATATGCATGTTTGGGATTGGTGAGAGATTAAAAGAGGATATGATCAAAAAAAAAAAAAAGAAAACATATTGAGGGGAAATAGGGTGTGATGCTTCCCTTAGTAGGCTCTTTTAGTCCCATCCTTCTCTTAAAACTATGTGACATTTCCTTGCCTCAAAAGATAAGTTGAGGGGCAGCTAGGTGGTGCAGATAGAGATTTGGCCTGGAGTCAGGAGGACCTGAGTTCAAATCCAACCTCAGACACTTGACATTTACTAGCTGTGTGACCCTGGGCAAGTCACTTAACCCCAAATGCCTCACCAAGAAGAAAAAAAAAAGATAAGTTGAGAAACTCTAAATTACAGAAGTCTATCCAGGTCCAAGCCAGTTTTCCCACCTCTAGAAGAGATATTGCGCTTTCAGTATCTCTCTAATCAGTACGTCTCAAAAGCTCTTCATACCCTGTCCTTGCTACCTTTCCAGTCTCCTTCCCCATTACCCCCATCCACATACTCTAAAATTCAGCAACATTGGTGTGTTTGCTATTTCTCACATACAAGACTCCATATCCCATCTCAGTGCCTGAGTCTCCCCCATACTTGGAAAGATCTCTTTCCTTACCTTTGCCTCTTAGTTTCCCCGGCTCCTTCAAGACTTAGCTGAAATCCCACTTTTTGATATTACCTCTTCCCCAGTTCCTCTGACTGATAGTTCATTGTTCATTCCTCTTTGAGATTACAAGTTTACCTATTTATGTGCTCTCCCTCTCCAGTCCCTCATCCTTTCCCTTTCTCACTCCCCCCCGCCCCGTCTCTTGTATTACTTAGTTATTTTCATGCTGTCTCTTCCAATCAGAATTAAGCTCCCTGAGGTTAGACATTCTTTTTTTATTTAGAAAAAAAGCCCCGTGCTTAGCATTGTCCCCCGACACATAGTAGGAGCTTAGTAGCTCAACAAATGCTTATTGACTGACTGTCCTAGGACTCAAGGCCAGGTGATCTGATTCTGAAACCAGGGCTCTTTCTATACACCATGTAGATTCACATGAAGATTTAGCTCATCATTATGACCATTGGCTCTGAGTTAAAATAGACAGGTTAAGTGATCCTGAGCCTAGAGAGTAGCTAGGTTCCACTGACTTCTTCTGTCCTCTTAGCTCCACAAAGTAAGAATGGCTCATGACTCGGAAGTACTTGTTCACATTGTGCTTTTTTTTTTTTTGGCTAGGCAATGGGGTTAAGTGACTTGCCCACAGTCACACAGCTTGTAAGTGTTATGTGTCAGAGGCCGGATTTGAACTCAGGTCCTCCTCACCACCTAACTGCCCCACACATTGTGATTATTACAAAGCCAAGTTATTGGACAGTAGCATAGCTACTAGACTCTTTTCAAAATGTGCTAATATGTTCACAGTTCCCCAATGGCCCTTAGTCTTCCATAGTATTTGGGAAGGGCAAATTTGCCCATTTATTTTTATTTATTTATTTATTTATTTTTTAGGCAGTTGGGGTTAAGTGACTTGCCCATGGTCACAAAGCTAGTAAGTGTCAAGTGTTTGGTCTGAGGCCGCATTTGAACTCAGGTCCTCCTGACTTCAGGGCCGGTGCTTTATCCACTGCACCACCTAGCTGCCCCAAGAAATGGGCCCATTTAGAGAGGCCTATCTGCTGTAGAGTTTATTTGTCTCAAAGATGAATGCATATGTGAATACCAATGCTCTATATTTCCCACCAGAAAAGAAATAATCTCTACCATCCAGCTGTAGCATCACGCTTTAATTTGTAGCATTTCCCCCCTCTGTATAGAACACTTGGCAATCTATTATTTAGTATTGTAATGTCAAATTATTACATGCAGAGAAAAGTTTACAGAAAAGTCATGAAGTTTGAAAAGAAACACAGTCATTGAAAGAATACCTAGAAAGGGAGATGAGGAAGTTCTACCAGATGGCAGCAGCTGCAGAGGAAAACAGTATCTATAACAATGTAATTCCTTTAAACACCAGGGATAAAGACAAAACTGTGAAATGTATCATTGGAGGAAAAATCAATACTTTAACACAGAGGCATAGTACTTAATATCATCATCATAATACCGCACATTTGAAACTGTGCACCATTTGTTTGCTTTTTGATCTTAAGCAAATAACTTCCTTGACCTAGACCTCCATTCCCTAATCTATAAAATAAGAACAGTGGTCTAGATGATATCTAAGGTTCCTCCAAACTCTTACATTCTGTATTTTTTCTGAATATACTTCCAGATGTCATCCCTATCAAATGAGCTACTTGAGCACAGGTACAATTTCATTTTTGTCTTTTTATCCTCAGCACCTAGTACAGTGTCTGGGGCATAGTGGATGCAAAAGAAATGCTTGATAGATGAATCTAGGAGTATACAAAGAATGTTTCCATCCGTTATTTTTTTTGAATCTCAAAAAACCTGGTGTGGCAAGTAGGAAAGTAACTATTCTCATGTGACACAGAGGATAATAGCTCTAGAATTGGACTGGACCTCAGATACCATCTAATCTAACTCTCCTTTATTTATATATAGAGAATGGAGGCATAGGAAAGTTAAACGTCTTGGTCATGGTCACAGATGTAGTAAGTGTTGGCAAACAGATTTAAACCAGTGTCCTCTGACTCCAAATCCAATATTCATTCCATTATACTATGCTGAAAACTTTAAAAGGGTGACATGAAAAAGAAGTCATATTTGATATTTTTTGGAAAATCTATTATAGAAAAGATATCAAGGTCACTGCCTAGAATGGATATTAAAGATATCCATTAATTTGTAGTTATCAATAAATCATGCCCAACTAAACAAAAAAAATCAGATGAGGTAGCAGGGTAACTAATAGAAGAAAAGAAAGAATTAAACAGATATAGGAGGCAACATGGTTTATCTCAGATCCTAACAGATTATGAAGTCAGGAAATTTGGGTTCCATTTCTGGCTTCAATAATTCTAGGTGTATGAACTTCAGCATGCCACATCATCTTTCCTCTAATATTTTACTTTAATAGTAATAATCATTACCCAGCTCTGACACTAACTCATTGTGTTACTTTGACCAATTCATAACATTTAGATGTGGAAGGGACCTTATAAGTTACATAGTACTAATCCCTCATTTAGAAGAAAAAATAGATTTGTGCTTTCTTGGTGAAGAAAAACCTCAAAGAAGGGATACCTTCTACCAGTGCACATTGGCATCTTTTCTGCAGTTCATAGCTTTAGACTGTTGCTTAGCTCACTGAGAGATCAAATGACTTGGCTAGGGTCACACAGCTAGTATGTCTCATAAGTAAGACTTGAACCAAAGACCCTGACCCCAAGTCTGGCTCTTCATGCAGTATGCCATGATGATTCTCCATACCCTCATTTATAGAGGAAGAAACTGTCACCTCCTTAGGCACTCAGTTACTTCCTCTAGATAATCTCTAAGATCATTTCTATGCTGACATTCCATGATTCTATTAAAGTCTAGGAATGGCTAATGTATAAAGATAAGTTAAACTCATTTAGGTATACTGATCAGAAATACCTTTATTTTCTGAAGAATTGATATAGTTCATGGAAAAAAGCATATCTATAGTATACAACTAGACCATATCATGGTCGGTTGGAATTACTTGGACTCTTCTCCTTCCTAAGTCATGTAGCAGTGAGGTAGATATGACTGATCAGTCAACACTTAATCACTAATGTGACTAAGAGTGATTGGGATGGGCACTGAGGATAAGGTGGACAAATGAAATGCTGTCATCCTGCATGCATACCCATTGCATGCCAGAATCTCACAAGGCCAATGAGAGCAGTAGAAACCAGGAGGACAATAATCCAGAATGTGAACTTTTCCCACGTTCCATTATTAAGTGGAATGTTAAAAATTATTTCTCATCAGATAGTGTTTTAATTTAATAGTCTTCTGGAATAAATTGATACTTTAAAGAAAATAATGGGCTTTTTATTGAGATAATTTAACTTACTAGAAATGTCTATCATTTAAACAGCATAATCATATGTAAAGCTATTATTTTATTCAGGACCTAGGCACTGCAGAGATAAGCATCATACACATAATTAAATGTTTTAAGATTTATGAAAAATGAAACTATTTTAATAGAGAGATTAACATTAAATAAATATTATACATCAATTATATTAATGAACCCAATTCTCCATTAAAACATCTTTTTGTCTGTTTCTCTATCTAGGATGAAATTTCGTCTATCAAATAATCTTATTAAAAGCATCTACAAAATAGTGCACCCCTTTCCTGCCAAATTCACAAATTATCTCCTGCTATTATCTAGAAGAATTCAGGGATGAGAAAACAGTTTGTTTTTAATGTGTTTTGTTCATCCCACTGATATCATTAAGTACTTAGTATGTGCAAAGAGCTGATGATACATAGACAAGAAATGAAGCAGTTCCTGTGATCAAGAAGCTTACATTCTATTGACTTATATTCAATTACACACATATTAATTCCACAGAAGGTGCTTCAGAAGATGTTTTCAAAAGCAGATATAATGGTAATATTGTTTTAAAAATATACAGTTAATAGCTACCATAGCTATGGTGAGTATAGATGAGGCATTCTAAATACACATTAAGCACTCCTCAGGCCAGTTGGTAGAATCATAAAAGCTTAGTATTTCTAAATAACAAAAAGATATGTCATGCCCAAGGTATGGAAACTGAATACTCTATCCAAAAAAGGGCTTATCAGTTTTGACCAAATGCAGAGAAATATTTCAGTTCATTTAAAATCCTATGATTGTTGGCTGTGAGTTAAGATAAACTGGTTAAATAGCCTCTAGGCCAGAAGGTGGCAAGTTCCACTGTCTTCCTCTGTCCTTTTAGCTCCCCAAAGTCAGAATGTCACATGACTCAGAAGAATTTTTCTTTGTTTCCAATATGATGGTTACAAATCCAAGTTATCAGATAGTTGGATAGCTAATAGGCTTTTTTCAACATGTGCTTATATATTCACTATTTTTCAATGGTTCTTAATATTTTGTAATATTTGGACAGGGTAAAGAGGACTATTTACAGATAGAAGGCCTATGTGCAAGTACGCTGGTTTCTACAAAGGGAACATGACGTTCACTCCCTCCCCACTTCTAATCTGGCTTTCCAAATAGTTCGTGCTGTTAACATCTTTTTTTTTGAATTTTGACTTCTTTTACAAAGTCAGACTCTAACAAACACCCGTGGAGTACATATTTAAAGTGATATTTAAAACAATATTAATCATATTACTCAAAATAATTGGTGCAACTATACCTTTAAATCAGGATGACTCCTATGTCTGAGGAACCATATTTTGTTTGCAATTATCATGGGTTCAAAGTAATCACTTTCTAACAAATATAAAATTCTTTAAGGTAAAACTTCAAATTTTCATTTCTATGGATATGTAAATAATTGAATAATAATAATAGCAATTACTTACATGGTACTTTAAATTTAGGAGAGTAATTTATTATTTCATATTGATGCCAGGATTGATGCTTTCATTATGTCCATTTTACAGATAAGGAAACCAATGCCAAGAGCAATTAAATGATTCAGTCAGGGTCACACAGTAACTATCTGAGGCAAAAGTCTGAGAAGATAGATGCATTTAGATATGGGGGAAAGCCTACATGAAAGCACAGAGGTGAAAGAGGGACAGTTGTATAATGAAAGACCATATGATTTAGTGGAAAATTCTCTGGATTGAAAATCAATCAGCCAGGGGTCAGATTCTATCTCTACTACTGAAGTACCTGTGTAAGCTTGGGCAGGCCTCTAAACTCCTCTGAACTTCAATGCATTCATTACCTATAAAAATCAGTGAGGGTATTAGGATATCATAGGATCATGGACTTATAGGTGGAAGAGACTTCCGAGGTCATCAAGTCTCAGGTCCCTTAAAATTCTAAATCTATGAAAACCTATAATCCTAGGACACCGTGCAAAGGAATATTAAAAAGCAAAGTAGGAAATGGAGATTGGAGTTAACTTGTGATTGGCCTTGAATGATTGTATATGTGTGTTTGTATGTACATACATATGTGTGTATGTGTGTTTCTTTTAGTCAATAGGAACTACAAGATGTTGCAAATAAGTAACTCTGACTTGAGTAAAGGCTGATAGAAAAAGAAGATGGGGTGGTTATCAAAATTCAAGTGCCCCACTGATAGAATTGTGATGACAGAAAAAAGTGAATAAGGCTCCCAGTAAGCTGAGTGGCTTATTGTATGTGAACTTATCAGGCACATGGACGAGGGTTGCCCAGTATAGGCAGGCAAGGATGGGTTGTAAGCTGCACCACTGGAGGAAAGTTCCAGATGAATGAGATAAGAAGTCCATTTGGATATTTGAAACAATAGGGAAATTATTTTTGAGCAGGGGTCTCAAATAGGACTGGAATACAGAAGATATTATGGAAGGTATATGAAGGTATATGAAGGTATATGAAGGTATATAAGGAAGGAATGAAGAGGGAGAAACCGAGAAACAGAGGGAACAAGTTAAAATACTACTACAATAGAATATATGAGGAATGAGGACCTAAAGTAAAGTAGTAATTGTTTTTGGAAAGAGGGATGGTGATAGAAGGAAGAGATGTCAACTCTTTGGTTGTGGAAGAAGTAAGAATTGAGAATGATTCTAAGATTGTGAGTCAGTGTGCCTGACTATTGATGATACACTATTAAATAATCCTATTTCATTTCTTTCTACTTTTCTTCTGCAATTGTATACATGAGGCCCCTAAAAATCTGTGACTAGAAATCTGAACTGAAGCTATTATTTTCCCCACAAGTGATACTAATTTTTAAAATGGTAAAACATACTTTAGCAAAGCATTCACATTTTAGTGCATTGTAATTGTAAGAAAGATGTTTCTTTAAAAAAAAAAACCCACCACCAACAACAACCCAACAACACAGAAGCAATTAATATTTGGGTATTAGCATTGGATACCATTCAAATTCCAACGAGATTTCTCTCATGAAACATTTGTGAACTATAGTTCCCATAGCAACAGGCAACATATTTTTAGTGAACATCACTGCTTTCCATTCTAAGAACTTTATTGTCATCAGTCTACAAACATAAAAAAGGGATTTTCTCAAGAAGCTTATATTATGACAAATAATATCTGAAAATCTTTTGACAATATGGCCCTTGTTCTGTTAACCTGTACTAAACATTTTCTCCTTCAATTATAATCCCATTTTAATATCTTATTAAAATGTTAATCCATGTTAAAAAAAAACCCAATAGGCTATGATTTGGTCCATACTTAAAAAGAATACACATATGGGTATACTGGATTTTCATATTGAATGTGAGTTCATGGGATCAGTTTACTTTTAACCTCTGAGTATGTTTATTTAGTAGAAATCTTTGTGAGCTACTAATAATGGTCTTTTTATTTAAATGTAAGAAGTAGCAAAATGGACCAAACCAAATTGTGATGGTTCTCATGGTTTTGATCCTCAGCCAACAGATGTGACTGCTTGTCTTATGACTTGGAGACAATGGAACAGTAATGCTGCGTATTGGGGATGGGAGTAAGGGTGGAGGCAAGTAACACTTCAAGACTGGAAACATATATTAAATGTTTATAAATCTCTATTAAAACAACATTTTAAAAAGGGACTTTGGCAGCTAGTACTTTTCCATCCACAGTTCCTCACATCTCCCTTATTAACCACACCTACACAGAGCTAACCTCATCTTTTTTCTCTCCTCTCTTTTCTTCTTTCTCATCTTCCCTTTCTTCTTCCTTCCTTCCTAACTTCCTTCCTTCCTCTTTTCCTCCATTCCTCCCTCTCTCTCTCTTTCTTTCTTTTTTCTTTCTTCCCTCCTTCCCTTCTTCCTTCCTTCCTTCCTTTCTCTCTTTGCGTCCCTTTCTTCTTATTTAGATTTTTGCCTATATCAAATGAACATGTAGAGTGCAAAGGAAAAACAGTGACTGCTGAATAAAAACTATATTTTGCCATAGAAATATTTGACATTTAAATGAATGAGATATTTATAGTAATTAATTGTTACATGAACCTACCTATTTCTCTTTTCACCTAACCATTAGGTTATTGAATACTTAGGAAGAAGGCTGTCATTGAGAGCTGAACTGTACTTTTCTGCACATAGTCAGCCACAAATAAATAATTGCTTATTTTAAGGACACTACAGTTACAAGGCACATTTGAATACATTATCTCCTTTGAGCCTCACAAATCTATGAGGTGGCATAGCAAGAATTATTCCCATTTTATAGATGAGGAAACTAAGGTTCAGAGAACTTATGTGACTTGCCTAGTGTCACCGCATTAGTCAATACTTGAGCTGGTACTTAAACATCAGTCCTGAGACTTCTACTCCACTGAACTCTGGTGTGTGCAACAACACAAGCTATTAGGAGAGGGGACTATGCTTTTCTCTATCAGAAACAATCAAACAGTCATACTGAGAAAGTTTGCTTAAATGTGCCCTTTCTCCCCATATGAAGGAAACACACACACACACACACACACACACACACACACACACTTATCATGGCAACTTTTTTGCATCCATGTATGCTGCACCAAGGAACTTGTTTTCTAAGGACAAATGGCCAATTCAGTGGGAACATTCATTTTCATGATGAAAGCCCATTCACATTGCTCACATATATGTAGTACTTTGGTCTAGATCTAGGATTTCTGAGATTTCATTGGCATTTCTTCAACTCCTATTAAAGAAACTCCCTCTATTGTGGCAGATCTGCACCTGCTTTGCAACCTTTTGGTTTATTTGTTTAAGAGAATTAGTTGTCTTGGGCAGTGAGAGATTAAGTAATTTATTCACACTGACCCAGGCAGGATGTGTCAAAGGTAAGACATGAGTATGGATCTTCTTATTTCAAGTCAGCTTCATTATGTCCTGTCTCTGCCATTTATCTTTAGCACTTTCTACTTTTAAGAAGTGATTTTACACATTATTTCATCTGGTCTTAGTAACATCTCTGCTTGCATATAGAATAAATATTACCTTCATTTTCAGATTTAAAAATATATTTAATAACTTGTCTCAGGTCAAAGGGGTAGTCTGTGATCGTTCTAGCTTGAGAATTCAATTTCTCCTCCTATATTTTTTCTACTATACTGCACTGCCAATTCAGATGCTGGTGTTGTGTGTTATCAAACCCAGGGGAATAGTTCACTGTTGTTGCTTTGGGAATGACCAGGCTAGATCTTCTGGGGAGCAGGCCCATGGGAAAACAGAGATGCTTGTCTAGAGGTCACTAAAGTCTTGTAACAGATAATACAAGAGAGGTTTTCTCGTGGAAATGTCCATATATGTGAGTCACTCTCTACTAGAAAAGTGGTTGCTTGGCTTCCTGAGTTCCCTCAGCTGTTTGCAGAATAATTTGATTTGATGAGTGGTATATAAGTGCCACGAAAATTAATGTGATCCCTCTCCTTTTCAATCATAATAGTCAAAGAAAGGATCATAGACCTCTAGGTCTCAGTTTAACCACATGTAAAATTATATACTTGAACTAGACTACCTCTATCATCCATTTTTGTTCTATATCTTTGATCCCTGGCAGCAGGTCATACAGTCTTTGCTTGAATATTTCCAGTCCTGGAGAATTTATTACCTCCCAAAGCAGATCATTATAGCTCTAGCTCTTAACAAATTTTTCTTTATAATCAAGCCAAACTCTGCTTCCCAGCAACTTGTACCTCTGGTCTCTGGGCTAAGAAGAATAAATTTAATTCCTCTTTCGTGTGGCAGTGCTTCAAATATTTGTAATAACTACCATCTCTTCTAACCTCTTAACTTCTGAAGCTCCTTCAAACAATGCTTAAAAGACATGATCTTCAGTTCCCTTAGTGTTTTGATTGCTTTTCTCTGGATATATTCTATTGTGTCAATTTTATTTTCAAAATGTGATACCCAGAACTAAACACCAGGCTTAATATTACTGGGATAAAATGCAAGAAAGTGATTTTTTCACTCATTCTAGACATCAAGCTTCTATGAAAGGAGCTGTAGATCAGTTCTTTTAATATTTCATGGACATCACTGAAACATTCTCATTCTCAGATCTTGCTCTCATCAAATACCCAAATCTAATACTAAAGCAGATAAGGATCATGAGGGAGAAAAAGGAAACAGAATGAACCAGATAAGTCAAACCACTAATACCTCCTTGACAACCATTTCCTCTCAGACAACCTGGGATGCTGAACTGGACAGAACTTGGAATAGCAATGCCTTCAGAGTGGGCTCCACAGTTATCATGATGGGAACAATGTATGTGAAGAAGGGATCCATGTTCCTCCTCACCACAAATGTCAACTACTGACCAAACACTACCACCAGTAGATAAACCCAAGATCCTTAAGAACTTCTGGGGGTTTATGCTATCAGTCTTCTCAGTCACTGCAGTCATCATTCTGGGAAGGACCCCCTCAGGAGATGAGACCAGGAACCTGCTTCTCTATGTCCTCAACAACCCAAGTACTAAAGGCCAGGGAGCAAAAAGTTCTCACTACAAAAGTTCTTGGCATTGTGAAATGATTGAAAAATTAGAAAGAGATATTATTTTTCCAGTGGAGATGGCATTAAAGAATGTGCATTTCTAACTGTTTTGCTACTACACTCTAAGGACCTTGGCACATTTCCATCTGACATGTAGCTAAAACCTTCTATATATGTTGTCTCTTCCAATTGAATGCTGGCTTCTTCAGAGGTTTTCCATTTGTGTCTTTAGTACTTAGCACAGTGATTTGCGCATAGTAGGCATTTAACAAATGATTTTCTTCAGTCATTCATTCATTCATGTTAGATTTTTTTTGGTTGATTCATATTTTGGCTCATTTTGAATTTTTCATTTCAACCATATGTTTGTTTTTAACTACATGAATTGTCTCTCACCTAGTCTTGTAATTAGCATCCTGCATTTTTGAAGTTGATTTTTTTGAAGCCAAGTATTGAAAACTTCACATTTGTCTCTATGAAATTCCATCCTATTATTTCTGACCCATCCTTTCAGCCTGCTGGGGTTTTTTTGGATGCTAGCTATGCAATGCGTTAGCTATCCCTTCCAGGTTCTTGTCACTTGCAACTTTGATTATTATGTCATCTTCATCTTTATCCAACTCACTGACAAAAATATTGAACAAAACAGGGCCAAGGGCACAGAGATGAATCCGTGAAGTAAAGAATCTTCATGCTCGTATTTCAGTCCATGAGTAAAAATGTACCTCATTGAAAACTGCCACACTTCATGCAGGGTCTAAGAAACAATGATGCTTTTTGGGGAGAATTCTAAGTGTTTAATTATATCCTGGGGCCTCGGAAAGGCATTTACTATACTGGCTTCTTCACTGTGGACAATTTTTTGATAGCAGATCAACAGAGGTTTCTTAGGGGAGTTTGATGAAAATGGGCTTTGCAACAAATGGCATCTCAATCAAAGAACTTCTTGTCATCATGTTTGTCTGCTTTGTCACCTCAAAAACTTCATGTTACCTTTACACAGGTAGGGCAAATCTGCTTGACTACCACTTACTGAGTTAAGGTCAGATCCCACTACATGTGATCCTTGCTATCATTTTTGAATTTTCTGGCTGGTTAGGAAGCATCTCTGCCTCATCATTTCATTTTTATTATTTTTTAATTATCCACAGTCATCCAAATGTAGCAGATGCAAAAAGAACAGCTTGGTTAAAGTGTTGTCAATATGAAAATTTTAAATGAAATGTGCTTTTTTTTTTACTGTAAATAAGATAATATCCTACATTTCCAGAATCAAAAATGAAAAATAGAAAACCAGTTCATGAATTCAACATACACCCCGAAGACCCCACACCCCCAGTCCCTAAAACCCTAACCATATTGGACCAACTCCTTAAGAAGCTACTACAAAGGAAACATTCACATGAATTTTCAGAAGATAACCAAGAGGAAAAAAAAAAACTTGCAATGTGGACTATAAAATCTTTAATTGAACTAATCTTTTGATTTTGTCATTCCCTTATTTTGAGTTCAGCCCTTTCTTTGAGAAAAAGAGCATTACTCATCTATGAAATCAGTATCCCAGGGTGTATGTAGACATCCAGCTTTCAGGACAGCACCATTTTGTGGTGTTCTGTGGGGATCAAATGAGCTAATATTTGTAAAGTGTTTAACACAGAGCCTGGCACAAAGTAGGTATTTGACACTTATTCCCCCAGCCTACCATCAAAGTAAAATAAATTGGCAGACACATTGAAATGATGACAACTCTGGTCAAAGTAATTGGTCTTTACAACAAAATTGATGCCAGTGTAACATCAAAGAGTGAAAAGAAAAACATATGTTATTATCATAAATTTTGTCATGGAAAAGACTGCTAAATTGGATGTAAAGTCTAGTTTCTAACCCTGTTTTACAACTTCCTGTTTTTGGTTTTTGGTATTACCTTAGACAAATCATGTAATTTAATTGAGGGCCAATTCTCTCATTTGTAAAATATGGATAACAATACATGTCCTTCCTAGCTCCTAGTCTTGTTGTGGAGGTCAAATAGATTAATATGTGTGAAAGTGCCTTAAAACTTAATTCATCATGCAACTTTAAAGTATATAATTAAGCAACAACAAAACATTTTTGTTAACATTATCATTCATAAAATGTATTTTGACACTTGTTTAAGTATCAAATCATTTGTAAATCAAAGAATCAGGGAATTTCATATTTCAGAGTTCATTCAGTTCAACCTACACTAAAAAAAGAACCTTCTGTGAGCATCTCTTACAAATTTCCCCATTCTCAGTCACTTTGCATTTATTTGTATGTTACTTTCCTCAATGGACTGAAATGTCCTTGAGGACAGGAATGGTTTTGGCCTTTGTAGACTCAGTGTCTAGTATAGTGCCTTGCACATAATAGTCACTTAATGCTTATTATTTGCTTATTATTAATGCTTATTATTATTTAATTTGTCATTCAGCCTCTTCTTAAAGACTTCCAGTAAGGGGGAATGCATTACCTATGTCATGTTGAACTGCTAAGCGTCTGTTCCACTTTTGGGTTGCTGTAAGTGATAAAAAAATTTCTCAGTACATCGCACTAAAATCTACCTTTATATGGTCCCATCCTTTTTCCTGGTTCTGCCCTCTAGGGCCACACTGAACAAGTATAACCCCTCTTCCTAGCACAGTGGACAGAGCAATGGGCATGTTCTTCAAATCCAGCCTCAGATACTTACTTGCTGTTACCTTGGGCAAGTCATTTAACCTTGGTTTGCTTCAGTTTATTCAACTATAGAATGGGAATAATAATAAAAACTGCGTCCCAGGGTTGTTGTAAGGATAAAAGAAAATAACATTTGTGAAACATTTAGCACAGAGTCTGGCACACAGTAAATAGTATATAAATTATTATTATTATTATTGTTATTATTTGAAAATTAGTATCATTCCCCCCCAAAAAAAATCTTCCTCTTTTCTTGTCTAAATATCTTTTCAACTGATTGTGTTATAAAGTGGCACTAGTGTCAGACATTCTGGGTTCAAATCTCACTTCTGATGCTTGCTGTGGACTGTAGCCAAATCACTTTAACTAGGCCTGTTTCCTTATCTGTGAAATGGTATGTGTGGGAGGGAAATGAAATTGCATCTGAAGTTTGATCCAGAACTAGATTTTATGATACAGAGGGGTGTGCTAGAGTTGAATGCTAAATTTTTAATGTAAGCATTTACACCTTGGAAATAAGAAAATGCCAAAACTTTGGGCTTGATTTATTGTTTTGTTCATTGTCTAATAAAGGGATGGGCAGCTGGGTGGTACAGTGGATAGAATGCTGGACCTGGAGTCTAGAAAACTTTGTTTAAATCTGGGCAAGTCACTGAACCCTGTTTGCCTCAGTTTTCTCATCTATAAAATGAGCTGGAGAAGGAAAGGGCAAACTACTTCAGTATCTTTGCCAAGAAAACCCTTGAAAAGGGGTCACAAAGAGTTGGATACAGGTGGAAATGATTAAGCAACAACAAATAGAGGGATAGAGAAAATGTTATTAATACAGAATAACAAAATTGTGTGCATTTTCCCAAAGAACCAATTGTTAAATACTTATTAGTACACCCCTGTAATGGTCCCTATACGACACTAGTTCGGTCCTCTTCTCATCCTATAAGACCTCCTCTGGATGCTACAACTTGGTTTTTTCCACTTAAAATATAGTATTCAGAACTGCACACAAAACTCCAGATGTGGTCTAATCATGGAAAAGTAAATTATTATGTCCCTTTTTCTGGGCACTATAGCTTAATGAGGCCTCAGTTCAATTAGCATTTTTGTCTGTCTTGTCGCACTTAACTCATGTTAAGGCTGAAAAACCATAAAACTTGGTTCTGCCATACTGTGTACTTATGAAATTAATTTTTTTTTTGAAAATCAAGTATTTTATGTTTTATGTCTATTAAATTTCATCTTTGATTCACACCTTCACTGTAGTCTATCATGATATTTCTGGATTTCAGTTCTGTCATCCAACATATTATTTATCTCTTGGTATTATGTCAATCACAAATTTGATACCTCTACCATGTTTACCTTCACCCAAGTCATTGATAAATTATATTGGAAAGAATAGGACCATGGATAGATCCCTGAGCTATGCAGCGAGTGCCCTCCATTCAGGATGACATCCTTTTTATTAGAAGAAGCGTTTTGTTTCTTATCATTTAGACAATTTCAAATTGACTTAACTGTACTATAATCCAGGGCACATGTCTCCATCTTGTCCAAAATGATTTCATGATAAATTTTGTCAAATGTCTTTTTGAAATCCAGGCATATTATGCCTATGAAATGCTTCAAGTGGAACATGCCTACATGGGGATACAATCTCTATTTTGAGTTTAAAATACTTCTATTAATTTTTATATTCATTTCAATTGGTTTAAACAGTAGAGTTCTCATTTTTATACTTATAAATGTTAAAATAATTTTAAGATTCCATAAATATATTGTTTTTAAGATTAGTAGCATTTTTTAAAGGCTGTCTTGCTTGAAGATTAATTCCTACCCTGAAATTGTCTGCCAATTTGTAAATATTCCCAATTCTGCATACATACATAAAGATGCTTATTTGGTTCAGTGATTTATGCCTACACAATTGAGTTCAATTTTCATTTCAGTCTTACCAGCTGAGACTTAGAAAAAAATATGTCTTTCTTGGGTTAATTGGTTAATTTTTAGTTATTAAGAAAAATAACAAATTTGTATTGTTTTATTCATTGGAAGATGTTGTGACAATAAACCTTGCTTTTATGAGCATTTTCTTTACTTTTTATTTTGAATTTAGCAAACACCAAATAGGATGACCATTTATATATATATTAGAACAGAAACAGAGTGTTTAAGAAACTATGAATCTCTGTTATGCTCAGTTTGTTTTTTAAAGATATAATACAAATTTAAGCCATAACTTTCAAAGCTTTCCTGCTTGCCTGTAATTTTTTCTGGATTTCCTTCTCTTTTCTTCAATGATTGTTTTTCTGGTTTTTTTTGGGGGGGGGTGGATGGGAAGTGACTACTATATCCTTAATCTACTTCTCTCTCCCATTAAAATAAATATCCCCCCATTAAAATAAAACAAAAACTTGTAACAAATGTGCATAATCAAAGAAAACAAATCCTCACATTGGCTATCTGAAAATGTATGACATCCCAAATCTTGAGTTAAAATATTTTAATATAAAGGTGTTACTGTTTGACTGAGAGCCAACATATTGTAACAAATAGAGGACTGGTTTTGGTAACAGTGAGACCAGGGATCAATTCATGCCCCCAATACACAATGGCTGTGTGATCATAGACTTAGCCTCTCAGTGTCCCAGGAATCTTTCTAGGATTATAAATTACAGAGAAGTTGCCCATCTGAATTGGTGGAAGGAGGTGGAAGATTTGGAATTCCTCATACCAATGAAATAATGGGTTCAGACTTCACTTTCTACCTCCTGAAGTGACCCAGGGGTGGGGAACCTGTAGCCTCGAGGTCACATGTGGCCCTCTAGGTCCTCAAATTTGACCTTTTGACTGTACCCAAACTCCATAGAACAAATCCCCTTAATAAAAGGATTTATTTAAAAAAAAGATTTGTTCTATAAAACTTTGACTCAGACAGAAGACCTCACCCAAGGCTCTAGAAGACCAAACGTGGCCTCAAGGCCACAGATTCCCTACCTCAAGTGTGGCCCTTTGACTGTACCCAAACTCCATAGAACAAATCCCCTTAATAAAAGGATTTATTTAAAAAAAAAAGATTTGTTCTGTAAAACTTTGACTCAGACAGAAGACCTCACCCAAGGCTCTAGAAGACCACATGTAGCCTTGAGGCCACAGGTTCCCTACCCCTGCAACCTGAACTCTTCAACCAATGGGAAAATTGAGGGGAAGATAGGTGGACTGATACAGACTGAATGACTCTTATCAAGAGAAACCTGAAGTTTCAGCATCCACAATAATAAACAAACAAAAGGTATACATCTCTTTTGCTGAATCTACATCCAGGTCACATTTGCTAACTGTAAGTATCCCTGAGGCTCTGTGTTCAGATCTCTTCTCTTCTCCCTCTGAACTATTTCTCTTGGTGATCTCCTCAACTCCCAATGCCTTGCTTCTGACATCTCCAAGTTATCCTATATACATTTTACTCGTAAAGAGTTTTCATATGTTCTCTCTCCCATTAGATTAAGAGCTCCTTGAGGTCAGGTGTTTTTGTCTTTCTTTGTATCCTTGGTGCTTAGCACTGTGGCTGGCACATAGTAGATGCTGAATAAATGCTTACTGACTTGACATGACACATGCATATAACTCTAGTTCATTCTCCTATTTCTGAATAAAGAACATAATCCATGAAGCTGTCCCTTATATGCCCTGGCCAGGTAAAAGTGATTATCTCTTTTTCACAGGACCTCTGGAATCCAAAGATCTGGATTCAAATCATACTGCTGATGCTGTGTGACCTTGACAAGTCTCTTTTTGGGTTTCCATTTTCTCAATTGGAAAATGAGGAGGTTTAAAAAAGATGTCTTCTAAGGTTGCTTCTAGCTCTAAATCTGTGATCCTGAAATATAGTATTTTTTCCTAGATCTCTCCTTTGCAATTATCTTTCTTCCCTGTAGTCAAAAAATTTCAGACTCAGTCAAGAAGGCCTTGGAAGAGGAACTGACAGAACACAGGACAGCATTTGTAGGATTTCTGTGATTTTATGGTGTGCAATTTTAGAAAACACAGTAGTTACTCAAAACCACGTTTAGTTTCTTTATTCCAAAAAAGTCTTCCTGTGTTTTGATTTGCATGGGTCTTTCTTATTGATTAATTATAACTGGCATGCATAATAATGCTTTAACATTTGCCAAGTACTTTACATTCATTATCTCATTTGAGCCTCACACCAATCATGTGGCAGGACTATCACAAAAATTATCACCCCCATTTTATGATTCCAAAAACTGAACTCAGAGAGATCAAATGACTTGTTCGAAGTCATACAACCAGTAGCTATCAGCAAAAGGCTTCAGACAAAGGAGGCACCATGTAAGGGAAAGAGCAAAAGATGGGAAGTCAGGCAATATTTACCTCCAACATTTACTAGCTGGGCAATACTGGGCAAGTCACTTGACCTTTGCCCCCCTTTCCTCATCTGTAAAATGGGGATAATTATATCATCTAACTCCAACGTTGTTGTAAATGCTAGTTGCTGTTACTATCACCAATACTACTACTCCAACTACCGCCTACCACCACCATTGCTGCTGCTACTACCACTACTACTACTAGTACTACTGCTGCTATTGCTTCTATTGCTACCACTATCACCAGTACTACTACTCCAATTACTGCTGCCATCACCACCATTACTACTACTATTGCCATTATTGCTGCTACTACTACTACTGCTACCAACACTACCTTCACAAATACTATAACTACCACTACCATTACCACTATTACTAGTACTCAAACTAGTACTTGTACTGGTACTAGAATTCTACTACTACATGTAGTAATTACCACATATCTGGTGTTGTAAAAGTTATTTTATGTCCCTTCCTAATGACTCACCTAGTCACTGACCTAGTTCAGTCTTTCATCATCTCTCATCTAGACTGTTGCAATAATTCCCTCTGTCTCTGTTTCTCCTCCCTTTCTATCTTTATACACATTATAGAAATTATTTTTATTCTTTCTCTAACTCCCCCCAATACCCACACTTTTGAACTGGAATGTGGATTCTTGCCTGGAATGTGCCTTCTCCTTACTTTTTCCTCTTGATATTCCTGATTTCTTTCAGCTTTTAGCTCAAGTGGCCCTTTCTACATGAATCCTTTTCTGATCTCTCATCCCTGAGTATCTTTTCTCTCAAAACTACTTTGTATTTACTTTATATATATTCTTTGTATAATATTTATGTACATGCTGTCCCTCCATGAGAATATAGGCCCCTTAAAGATTTTTTTTTTACTTATTTCACTTTTGTCTTCATATCCCTAATTAATGCTTGATGATTGATTATATTAAGTCCTTTAATCACAAAATCTCTGGGAATATTATTATTCCCATTTCATAGATAAAAGAATTGAAATTCTTGAGTGAGTTGCTGTTGTGAAGCTTATTGTGTAGTAGGGGAGACAAATACATAACAATCAATATGATATAGTGTATGAACTGGGATCTTGAAAAATAGATAGTCATCACATTGGCACAATTGTATGTTGGGGTAATTTCAGGCAGAGGGAATTCTATGAACAAAATCATGTTAGTGATAAGCAATGGGATGCATTGGGTTTGAACATAGGGTATGTGGAGGAGAGTGGAAAGAAAGGCAATAAATGAACCCAAAACATGATAAGGAGAAGTTTCTTTATTCAATAAATAGGAGAGAGTTATGGTAGGAATCATGGGTAGGTGACATGATCATGCTGTACTTTAAGATGACATCTGATTTCATGTGTGTGGGATGGAATGGATATACTGAGATAATCAGGTAACTATTTCAATAGATCAGTTGAACAATCGTGATGGCCTTCATATAATCTCTTAGTTGAAAGGGTTCTTAGAGCTCATCCTATCTAATCCATACTGGGAAAGGAATCTCCTTTACCATACTTTCAAGAAACGGTCATCTAGTCTTTACTTGGTGATTTCTAACAAAGGGGAGTCTGGTAACTGCCAACTCAAACCATTTCTATTCTAGGAAATCTCTAATTGCTAGGAAGATTTTCCTGACTTTAAGCTTAAATTTGTCTCTTTGCAACTTCTACCCTTTGATCCTAATTCTGTCCTCTGATTCTAATAAGAACAAGTCTACTCCCTTTCCATGTGGCTTTTTAGTTTTACTAATGTCCCTGTGAAATTTATTTTTTAAGCCAAAGTATAAGAATTTATATTGACTAATTTTTAGATTCAGTCCAACCAGCTAGACATTCATGATCTTTTTGGATCATGAATTTGTCTTCTAGTGTTCAGATATCCCTTCCAGATATTTGTCATCTGCAAATTTCATAAGTGTGCCATTTATGACTTTAACCAACTCACAGACCTTAATCAGTGAGGTAGCATACAGAATATAGCAGAAATAAATTTTAAATATTTTGGAGAGGTAGGTAAGTTAAAGTGCTGCATATAATATAGAATCTGAAAAGCTTCAGCATAGGTTAGAGTTAGTTCAGGATAAAAATCACTATTACCCATACATAGTATTTGCATCAAACCTTGATTTCACCCTGCTTTGGATTTCAGTGACTCCTAAATAAGATTTGTAATCACTCAAAAGAGTTTGACCCAACTTTCCAAAAAGAAACCAAAAAGATAAAGATTTCCTGTTGTCCAGACTGTACTATGAAATTGGATGACCAGCTCTTAAACTTTGTCCATCGGTATCTATTTCTTGTATAAATACTGAAAATAGATGGAGCATTAGGTTCAGAATTGAATAATAGGAGGAAAAACAGGTTAAAGTTTGGGAAATTGTGTAGATGTTTGAATAACACTAAGCTTCTTCCTGAAACAAAGTTTCATCTTTTTAATAGCAATATTCTTCTGGCAGTCATGGAATAACCTGATCTCTGAGGAATTAAAGTTGAAGATCACCCAAAGCACAATAGGGAGGCTCATGCTAAACATGTGTAAATTTGATCACAATAAATAGGAAGAATTGAAGAGAGGCAGCATAAAGGATGTCACTGGAGAGATACAAAATCCTAACAAGAGAAAGGAATAACCATTGCACAATTCATTGCCTGCACTGATAAACATACAATATCAAGTGGATCTAGAGGAATGACCCAGAATTTAGGATGTGCCGCTATGGCAAATTTATGGGAGAATAGAGATAAGAGTTGTCCAAGGTTGGCAAAACAAGATTGTGATGTTAATCATTGTGAGGAATACCTACATTGATGAGATTACATATCAATCAAGGCATCAATATCAATAAATATCAAAATGAATAAGTATCAATCAGAATGTAAACCTGTATATTTACCCATGATTTATTTATTTTTAACCAACTTCCTCTTTTTTTGCTCTTCTACCATGTATGTTATCTGTACTAACTTAATCAGACAGAGAGGATGTCTGTATGGGAAAAAGGGAATGAAATAGGATCAAAAGTCTCCCTTTTTCTGGTTCAGCACCATGGTGATGTGAATCAGAGTAAATGATCCATGGGCTCTGGTGGACAGGATGTTTCACCAGCTGCTTCACAATTCAGTTCGCATCTATCCAGATGGGGCAAGCCAATCAAATCAAATCAGTGCTGATCCTAAAAAGTCACCTCTATGTCAGCATGGCCTGAGTTTCCCCTCATAGTGAAAAATGAAAAGTGATACTCAGGAAAATGGCTTATTTTATAACCCTCACTGCCCAAAGAAAACTTATTTGGTTGAATTCAACAAATAATGTAATTGAATTCATCCAAAAGATATATGTCAAGAGCCAGAGAGACCTTATTTCAATATAATTAGGTCATTCCTGCTTATTCTGAATATCTTTATAATAAGCACTAAATGTAATATACTTATTGCCTTTGGGGAAAGATGGCCCCTCTCCAATATCCTGGACTCTTTCCACTTATGCTATATTGCCATACAATCTCTGCTTAGAAAACACATGATCATACCAATTTCCTTTTAATAAATTTTGTAATGCTATCTCAATGAAAGACACTGTGTTACAGTGAAAGGTGAGTCAATCTCTGAATCAGGATGATGGAGATTCAAATTCTACTTACTAGAATTTGAATACTGTCACATACTGTCACATACTTATTTGGGTAAGTCATGTACCCCCTCAGGTCCCCAGGTAAATTTCCAAAATATAAGTTTCAGAGTAGGTGTTGATCTGCATTGGCAGAGGGAGCTCCCTCAGCTGAAACTTGCTTTCATAGATGATATGAGATCCACACCATTTTTTCCCTGAGACTCAAGATATTTTATTGAATTTTAAAGAATCATTTTAAGAGTCCCTGAAAATTGTTTGTGTTCACATGTTTAAAATTTAGTTAGTCATTAATGATTTTATTAATAGTTTAGAGCACCTGCTAATTGCACAATTCTACTTGATTTTTATTGTATGTTGTTATTAAGAATAATAGCTCATCTTTCCCTGGCATAAAAGGAAGCTAGGTGGCTCATTGAATAGAATGCTGGGCCTGGAGTCAGGAAGACCTGAGTTTAAATCCTTACTCAAACACTTACTGGCTATGTGACCTCAGGCAAGGCACCTAAACTCTGTTTACCTCAGTTTCTTCAACTGTAAAAAAAATGGAGACAATAATAGCATCTACCTCCCAGGGTTGTTTTGAGGATCAAGTGAAATAATATTTGCAAAGTACTTGTCTGGTACATAGCAGATACATAATAAATGTTTGTTTCCTTCCTTCCTTTCTTTATTTGATAGTTTACAAAAGCTCTTTCTTGAGAATGACCTGTTGATATAAGTAGGTTAAGTTCTAAAAACTCATTTTATAGATGGAAAAACTGAGGATTTAAAGAATTTGTTCTTGATTCCAAAGCTAATCGGCATTAGAGTTGAAATTCACACTTTGGTCTTTGGAGATAAGGTTTTACTCCTATTATAAAATCCCCTTAAAGAGAAAAGATGAGCAGAAGTTATAGTATCTGGAAATTGTTTATGTTTTACCTGAATTCCTTAATAAACAGTATGGGACACTTAGTATCATCAAAGCAACATATAAAGCTTGTTCACATAACACAGAATACAGGTGAGCTAAGCCAGTGGGAAGGGAGTTGTGGAGGAGGCAGCATGCTATAGTAGAAAGAACACTAGGACCACATTCAAGGCCTATTTTCAAGTCTTGGCATTACCATTTATTCACTGTGTGAGGCTGGACAAATAACCTTACCTCCTTGAGTTGCTTCTGTCGTTGAATCATTTCAGTCATGTCCAACTGTCCATGACCCCATTTGGGGTTTTCTTTGGAGAGACAATGAAGTTGTTGCCATTTTCTTCTCTATCTCATTTTATAGATGAGAAACTGAGGCAACCAGGGTTAAGTGACTTGCTCAGGGTTACACAGCTAATACGTTTCTTAGACTGGATGTGAACTCAGGTCCTCCTGGCTCCAGGCTCAGTGCTCTATCTGTTGTATCCACTGTGCCATCTAGCAGCCCAAGTTCCTTCTAGCTCTGCCTTTCTCTGAGCAGGCATATTGATTCTGCCTCAATTATATACTAGCATTTTCACCCTCAATGATGCTACATGCCTTGATGTGGCATAATACATTATGTCCATACTTAATGTCCATACATTATGTCCAATACTTAATTTCCATAATACATTAATGATCTGGAATTTCATCAGTGTGAGAATTCCTTCCATGGATACACATCACAACCATTCTTTAAAGTAGTAGGTAATATTAAATAGGCTTAGAGATGGTAACTGACTCTCCTATGATGACACAGCTACCAAATGTCAAAGGAAAAACTTAAACTGAGGTTCATAACTATGTTTAAATAGTAAGGAAGAAATTAATAATTCTAGTGATATTAGACCCTTGTGCATCTAGAATGACAGCAAACAAAGGGAGTGAGAAAATTCACGTTGGATGTTCCAAGGCAGAAAATCATTTATTTCTCCTAGTTTTCTTGTGCTTTTCTGGAAATTATATATTCTAGAGAGGGAAACCAGCAATGTATCTCACATTAGTCCTCTTGTCTGTGTTTGCATTTGCTAAGCTTCCTCCAAGTCCATATACAATTATTACCACTGGGAAGACCTTGTGATGATTCTGTGTATTCAAGGCCAGTAGAAGAAGCCTACTTGACCAGTGCATTCTGAAGTTACTCTTATTTTTGGAAGGGTGTTTGAACTAAGGAACAAGAAATTGCAATCATGAAGATATTACCTGTGGCATGTATGATAATGAAGGGAAGTGAGCTGGTTATGAGAATAAGTGGTAACAGATGAAAAGCCTGAATGTCTCACTGCTTTTCATGAAAAAAGACAAAAGTATTTCTTTAATGAACAGAATATAACATGTGGGCAAATCATCTGTGAAGGATTTATGGAATGATATGTCCAAGAATGACATAGAATGGGTAGGTTATCTGTATTAGAAGAACAAGTACATACATTAATGAAATCATGGGCCCATTGATGTATAAAGGTGGATTCTTGCTCTTTCAGTTTTGAAAGTCGATGAAGAATCTTGGGAAACATCCCAAGCACCACGAGTGATGAGTCATCTTATTCAGATGTCAGCAAGGTGTGAGCAGATAATAATTGCTCATAGTTACATAACCATAATAGCTTACATTGGTATAATAACAAAAATTGCTGTTTCTGCAGTGTTAAGGATTACAAAGCACTTTCCTCCAAACAAGCATGTGTGATAGGAAATGCAAATGTTATTATCCTTATCTTACAGATGAGGAAACAGAAGTTCAAAGAGGGTAAGTGAGTCCCTTAAGGACACACAGCTCTAGTAAGAGTCTGCAATAAAACAAGATACACTAAAATACACACAAAACAATCATTTGAACAATTTCTAGAGTTATTAAATATTAAAAATAGTTTAATTGACTACTAGGAGGATCTTTGGGGGACAGGGAGAGGGCACATTATGTGTTTTCATTGTTTACTCAGTCTCTGCTTAAGACTGCTTTGGATATTCTACCTCACTAATTCATTTTCCCCACAAATCCTTGGCCCAGAAAATGGGATTCAGAGTTCAATTTTTAACAACACAGGTTTCCCAGTTACTTCTAGACATGCTATCAGAAATAATAAGTAGCTTATCTCTCAGTTTCAGTAAAAGACCTTTATGTATTAAAACACACCCTCGTTAAAAATAAGCCCACTAACTTCTTTTTGTATGAATTAAAAAAAAGTAAAACTAGGTGTATCTTCTTTCTGTCTTAATCCTACAAACCTTGATCTATTCCTCTCTCTTTACAGGAACAACGTTGGTTCAAACTCTTACATGGGAATTTCATGGCCTCCTACTAAAGTGGAGTTTATGTGCTAATCCTGGCACTACTTCTCAAAATTCTCTTGGCCCCTATTTTAATGTTGTATGGATCATTTATGTGTCAGTATAAGCTCGATATTGATTGACAAACTGCAGTCAAAACTTTGTTCAAAACACAGCTGACTGATTCTAAGGCATGCCAGACATGTACATACACATACTCTGCTAATCTCCCCATCCTGACAGAAGATACAAAGACCAGGCAGCATGGTGTCCTGAAAAGAGAAGCAGACTCAGAATAATGAGGACAGAAATTCATTTGGTCATAGACCTACAGCTGGAAGGAGCATTAAGTGATTTGCCTATCACAGCATAAGATAATTATCAGAGGACTGCTACTCATTAGCCTTATAACAATGGGAAAGTCACTTCACCTCTGAATCTCAGTTTCCTTATGGGTTAAAAAAGGGATAATAATCCTTTCATTATCTACTCTACCTCTGTTGTGAGGAAAGTGCTTTGGAATCCATAAAGTATTGTAGAATTAGGAGGTATTATTATTAAACATGACAGATCTAAAGGAAAGGTTGACAGACCTTTGTTGGCTTGATGTTTAACATAGGAGCAAAAATGTTAAAGCTATCTTTCTTGAATGATTGTAAAGATATCTCCAGCTCCAAAGCAGTAGGGCTTGGAGGGCAAAGTTACAGGTTGAATTTTTTTCTTTCAGCACGTGTTTCTTTTTGTAACTTCTGAGGAGTTTATCTCTCTACCATAGCTATTAATCTTACCAAACCAATAACGTGTATATTATAACACAATTTGTAATTCTGAGGTGAGATTATGGGGGTTGGGTGTGGAGAAAGGGGAAAAATTAGGAGATAGCATCTTGGCTCTCTAGAAGTTACACAAACCTACACATAATGTTTATGCAACTAAGTGTTTTCCCAGAATCAGAGAGTTAGAATGGACCTCAGAGACTGTCCAATCCAAACAAAACCTGAACAAGAATACCATACCTATAACATACCTGACAAATGATTATTCAAGTTCTATTTGCAGACCTCCCATAAGTCAGACTCATAGATTAACTGATTTCAAGTTAACTGGTTCTATCATTACTTGTGTGACCTAGGACATTCACTTAAATTCTGTGGGCCTCAGTTTCCTTATCTGTAAAATGAGGGGGTTATACTAGATAACTCCTCTAAGGTCAATTGCAACTTTTAGTCTATGATTTTCAAAAATTCTATGACCTACTAAATGATCTCATTCCACCATGGGATGCCAAATCTTTAGGATGATTTTCCTACCCTGAGCCTAAATTTTCATCTTTGTAACTTCCATTGCTCCTCTTGATGCCTTATCCCACATACCCCTCAAACACTTAAAGGTTTTTTTCTTCATTTCCTAGTGAGAATTTAAGAATTTTTAATTTTGTCATTGGCATTTTGTCATTTTCAATATTCAATTAAGTGATTTTGAGGAACAAACTCCACAATTTTCTTTTTATTTTCAAATCATGGAAGTTCAAGTATATTGCTGGAAAGAATGAAAGAATGTGTGTTTCAGAGCTTATTGACTGAATTGGAGTATGTCATTTTTATTGCTTCCTTTGCCTAGTAAAAAAAAAATATGAAATTCAAGGGAAAGAAAGTCAATGTGTTACATAAATTTAAACTCTTTGGTATCATTCTCTTTTTGCATCATTTTTTTTCCTCTAAAAAGCATATCAGCAACTTGAAGACAGAGACCACTCCTTCCACATAATTTCTATGGCAAAACCTTAGCATGTAGGTCACCCAGAGAAGGCATTCATTTATTTACTTGTGAATTTCAAGGTGGACCTGAATTCAAATCCCACCTCAGAAACTAGCTATGTGTCCTCAAGCAAGTCACTAACCCTATTGGCCTTAGTTTTCTCATCAATAAAATAAGCTGGAGAAGGAAATGGTGAAACACTTCAGTGTCTTTGCCAAAAAAACCCCAAATGGGATCACAAAGAGTCAGATAAGCGTGACTGAACAGAAGCAGCAGCAGCAGCAGGATTTCAAGTAATAAATTAACTTTTGAACACTGCTTGCTATGCATGATAGATATTTGAAATTAGTTTTACAGTAGTTTAGTGTAAATTACAGAATCACAGAATTTTTAAAGGAATAAAGAACCCCAGAGTCTAGTCTGTGATATGATGAAATAAGTAAAGGGAGAGATTGGGAATCAGGAGATCTTACTTCTAGGCTTGGTTTTGGTTTTGCTGAGCAAATAAATATTAACTAGTTGAGGTTTCAGGATTTTGTTCTTTGTCTGTAAAATGAAATTGTTGAACTAAATTCCTACACGAAATGACTAACTTTGACATTCTATGAAGTTTTTTTCAATAATGAGCCACATATTCAGAATCCAATATGTAAAAGAATCAACTTCATTCTATAATTATGTTGTTTCAATTAATATCAATATCCTCATGAGTCTGCTTCCAACCTATGCATCCACGCTTATGTCACATTCCTCTCCCTCAGGCATTCAGCACTATCACCAGACTGGCCTACTCATTCTTCCCTGTACACAGCATTCCATTTCTCATCTCTGTTCCATTGTACAGGCTGTCTCCTGTGCCTGGAATTCTCACCCTTTTCACCTCTGTCTCTTGAAATGCCCAGCTCAATTCAAGTATCAAATCAAGTGCCATCACCTACACAAAGCCTTTCTTGACTTATCTCAATATTAATAATCTTCCCTTCCCTCTACAGAAAATACTTGTCATTTAATTTGTATACACTTGGTAATTGTCTGTGTATATGTTGCTTCTCCCCAATATAAGAAAACTTCTTGAGGGCAACAATTGTTTTCATTTTTGTTTGTGAATCCCCAGAAATAATCATGATACCTGATACATACATAGCAGGTGAAATTGCATTGAATTATTGCAGGAGTACAAGCATAACACTTGTTGGCAATTACACATCAGTAGTGATGGGAATGTAGGTAGCTACTGCCATACTGGGTCCTAGATCATGTTTTCTAGCTAGGCTGTGTATATACAATAAACTATGTTTTCTATTTAAAAAACCAAAACTTCTCATAGCTGATAATCTGTAGTCAGGCAGGTGTCATGTAGATTAGTGCCATGTATTGGAGGCCCAGGATCCAGCTAGCCCCCTTTCATAGGCAACACCCTAAAGAAATGATACCATTTGCTCAAGATCACACAGCTAAAGCTCTGGCTAGAACCAAGGTCTCTTGATTCACCATCCTTCACTCTTTTCAATATACTATTAGAGCAAAGGGTTTAATAGCGTTTTCTATTGGAACTTTCAATTATCTTTACGAGTAAAGACAAGATAGTAATTGAAGACTTCAAATAAGTTATCTGAATGCTTGAAAAGAGTGATCAATTTTATTGAAAACATCTCCGGATCTTTAGTGCTATGTTAAAATGAATGTATTGTTTTTCTTCACTATTACTGCCTGTGTTAATCCAGCAGGAATGGCTATGTCATTAGGCTCCATAAATGGATATGAATAAACTATGAAATTCCAATCTTGTCTCTCCTTCCTTCTTTCCCCTGACTTTGCTCTCCTCCTTCCTGCTTCAAGTGTTCCATTGATTTCTCTCTCTACCTCTTTCTACTGATTTTCATCCTCAGATTCTTTTCTGTCTCCCTTTCCCTTCATTCTCCTTTCTCTAAGAGCTTGGGGGTGTTAAATTACCTTCAGTTTAGCCTCACAGAAACCAGTTGTACTTCACTAAACTTCTTTCATTCTGGCTTTCCCCAGGTAGTTGCAAAAGAAAACATTGGAATAAAGGAAATAATTCTGCTTTGCATAGATTAGTAAACTGTAATTGCTTGGACCGTAGTTCTCTTCTCGAATCAGAATGCTCAAAACTTTGTCACAGTTTCTATAGTTCTTCAATATCAATGGCTTTTGTATTTCCTTAAGTTGACCCTTTCTTCCCCCTTTAAAGCAAAACTATGACAACAACAACAACTACAAGAAGTCTTACCTACCATTTGGCTAGAATTATATTTTGTATATCTTGAAGTCACACAAAAATATTTTCTTAGAAAAATACATGGGTTCAAAATTGCTAATTGCTGTCTTTGTGACCTTGCACAAATCACTACACCTCTTTGGTCTCCATTTCTCCAACTGCAAAACAAGTTGGATTTCGAGCTCTACGTCACTAGAATTTCAGTTCATCCACGCTCAAATTTCATTTTAATATTTTCTTAATTTTTAAAAACTGATAAATTTAACTAACATTAAAAAGAAAATATTATCATATGCAAAATAGAATAAAAAAAGAGAATAAAAACCATAAAACTCTATTAATGTCTAGGTTGAGAATATTTGTGTGTATATGTGTGGGTTATGTGTGTGTACATACATATAATATACATAAATTCAAGATATATATGTATATATATACATACATATATATACACACATATATATCTACACACACATCTCTATCTAATCCAACATGTTACTTTCAAAGCTATCCTGCTTGTTTTTGTTCCTCCCTTCCATGCATTTTTAAAGATACTTCATTGACCTTTTATTTCTTTTCTTCTTTCTTTGTTGCAACAATGAGCCCGATCAGACCAGAGTCCACTAATCTTACAGTGTGTAATTTATATTATCCTTATTTATGTTAACATATTTCCTTGCACTTGCTCCCTCTAAGGGACACCTATGACTTCTGTGTCCATTCAAACTGCCTTAATGGTATCTTCATACTCTTCTTCCCCATAAGCATAGTAGATAGAATTCTGGGCTGGGAATCAGAAAGAATGGGGTTCATGGGGTTCAAATCCTGTCTTTGACACCTACATAACACTTTGCTTTATACCTTTTTGACAATGCACTAATTTACAATTATGTTATAGATACCTGTTGTGATGTCTATGAGGATCAGCAACAAGTTTTCATTAAATTTTGCATCTCTCTCAGCACCTAGTACAGTGTTTTGTATAAAACTGAATGAATTAATGAATAAATCTTCTTGATTGACCATATATAGAATTGAAGCTAATTTTACTACTTCCCAGTGAGATTCTAGTACTTGGTTCCCTTGTGGGTATCCCTCCTTATAACTTTTTATTCCTCAGAAGGCTGTAGCTAATGACTGAAATAAGTTTATGTAGATTGGGATACTACTCCCTCTCTCACCTATTCTTTCACATAGTTCTAGAAATGCTAGTTATAGCAGATAAGTAAACAATATTAAATAATGAGCAGAAAATTATGCCTATATGCATATGGCATTATGGTATATTTAGAAAGCCCTAGATATAAACAATCAATGGAGAAACTTCAGCAAATTAGCAGTATGCAAAATAAATCCACAAAATGATAATCAGTATTTCCACCCGATATTAACAAAAACCAAGGAGAAAGATAAATAACAGAAATTTTTTCAAAACAAAATCATAAAACCTTTGGAGTTAACCTGCCAAAACATATGCAATAATTATGTAAATGCAACTTAAAATACTTTCTGCAGAAGTTAAGGGAAACTAAAATAAATCGAGAGATATGGACTATCCATATTGCAGCCAATGCTAATATAATACATTTTTTTCAATAGAGGTCAGATTGTGATTTCATTAGTGTAAAAGGAGCTGATGTGGTTTAGTGGATAGAGAGGTGACTTTGGAATCAGAATGAAGTATCACGTTCCTGCCACATACTGGCTGTGTGAGTAAGCAAGGTACTAAACCACTAAACTAAATACCTCCAGACAAATCTCTAAGACTAAATTCTTGAGAAAGTGCCAACATGCATTGGTAGAGGCATTTCCTTTGTGGGGAACTACCTCTCACCACAGTGTCTGACATATATGAAGTACTTTACAAAAAATTATTGACCTACAGACTACATAATTGAAACCACAATTTTGGTTCAAAAAAGGAAGGGACCAGTAGGGAAACTGATCAATGTAGATTGGCATCTACCATGTAATCTTATATTTGCCTGGGATTTGACCAAGGTTACATAACTAGTGTATACTAAAGACAGAATGTGAACCCAGGTTTTACTGACTTCCAAAGCTTTTTTTTTAATCTCCTATACCCATACTGCCTCTTTTGTTTGAAGATAGATTCATAATTCTCCAGTTAATATGTTTAAAGAAATAGCCCTTGGTAGTAAGTTTTAAGGAGTGTTTAAAATTTTCTATGGACTGTGGCCTTGGAAATACTGCCATCGATCACTGAGGTGATAGATTGACACTTTTCACTTTTCATCTAGATCATTTGGTATTTTTCAAATGTACACCAAATCTCTAAACTGTTAGATCACAATTTTATAAATCAGTATTTAAGCAGGAGCAAACAGGAGACAGGTTTTGTGTCTCAGTTCTGCCAATTATTGGCCATGAGTTCTTGGATAAGTCACACAACATCTCTGAGTGTCACCTTCTTTGTCTATATAGTATTCATACTACTCAGTTTCATCAGTTTCTTGTAAGGATAAAAAGAGACAATGTGTATAAATTACTTTATGAATTCTTAAGTTCCAAGTAAATGTGATTGCTTCTAATTAGAATGATTTAAGTGTGCTTCACTATATCGGGAGAAGAGGAAGAATCACAGAATCTCAGAATCTGAAGAGACATCTTAAGTCCTCTAATCTTATCCATAATTGAGAAGGAAACACCTCAAAACATTTCTAGCATGTGTTCATCCAGTTTCCTCTTGAAAACCTCTAGTGATGAGGAATTCTCTAATAATAATAGCTCATATATATACATATGTATATATACAGTACTTTGTGGTTTATAAAACACTTTTCTTAAAATAAATCTGTTGGCTAGATAGTCTAAGTAGTTTCATTCTCAATTTATAGATGAAGAAACTGAGGTACAGAAAGTTTAAGTGATCTGACTGTGGTTATTTGTCTAGCAAATGCCAGGTTTGAACACTAGTCTCTCCTGACTCCAAAACCTCTTTCCTCCCTCCCAATTAATGTTATTTGGGAATTTATTGGTATAGGGAATTTCCTATGAGGAAATTCCATCTTACAATGAATATTGACATATACTTTGCAACTTACAATCTTAAGACATTTTTCTAGGTCACTGGGTAATAAGTGACTTGCTCTAGTTACACAGCCATTATGTGTGAGTGGTGGGGCTTCAATACAGGACTTCTAGACTCTAAGACTGGATCTCTTTCTGCTATCCTACATTTAATCCCCTCTACTTAAACAATGTTTCTTCTCAAGTATATGATTGGGCATAATAGTTGGCAGTGGTACAACAGAACAAGGACCGAATCTAAAGTTAAGGGACCTGGGCTTATATATCTCACCTCTGATGCTTGCTACCTGTATGACCTTGGACCAGTCATTTGATCCTCCTAGGCTCCAGTTTCTTCCTCTATAGAATGAGGGCACTGAGCTACAGGCTCTCCAAAGTCCTATCCAGTTTGAGAACCCTGATATCTATAAAAAGCTACCAATTTGCCTTTGTAAAATCCACCCATTACTCTTGGTGCTTTTTCTCTGGGACTAAACAAAAAGAAGCCCAATCTCATTTTATCCTGAAAGTCTTTTAAGGGCTAGGAGACAGTTATTATGTCCTCCCTATATATCCTGTTCTCCAGGGTCAATAGTCATAGTTTTCTACAATGGATCCTAACTTTGCATAGATTTTAGTCATGGTGATTTTCCTCTGGTCATTCTCAGATTTATTAATGTCCTTCCTGATATGTACTACCTAGAACTAACTGAGCATAGTACTCTAGACATGGCTTAACCAGGGCAGAAGACAGCTAAGCACATTATAGAATGCTTTGTTTGTTGTATTGAGTTGACTGTCATGTCCCTTGCTCCAGATATCATAGTTCTGTTAATGTAGCTTAGGATCACATTCACATTTTTAGCTGTCATGTCATACAGTTGACTCATTTTTGAGTTTGCGGTCCTCTAAAACCCTAAGGTCTTTTCCATATTAACTGTTATCTAGGCATGCCTTCCCTATCCTGTACTTGTATAGTCAAGTATAATAAAGCTACTGTATGATAACAACAGCCTGCAATGCCAGATAAAAGCTGTCATTTGACAACAGATATTGAGCGTTTGGTGTGGTTTTTACAAAATGGTAAAAAAGAGAATCCCTGCTTCCCTAGAGCATCTAGGGTACATTTATAAAGAAATGGGGCTGCATTTTTTTTTTATTCTGAAGAATGAACTACATCTTAGAAGAAACGTGCCTTTCAGATTTATTTATGGACACCTATGCAAAGTAGTATCACAGATACTCAGCTGCACTGAACAGCAATCATAAAAAATAAAGGACACGGAAGCACAAGGCACAATTATCTAGTCCCAATTTGGCAAGACAGGCACAAGCAGTGAAATGCTGACTTAGAGTCTTAGCCTTTTCTCCAGAGGCTCAAGGAAAACTTCAGAGTTCATTAGCAGGCCTGGGTTCCTTTCAATTGGCTTCTGCTCTAAGGAAAGTCATGATTAAAATTCAGAGTTAATATGAAAATAGTAAGTTGACTTGAGGCAATTGCAGACATGATTTGTTTGCTTTCATTTGACTGTCCTTTTACTTGTAGTTATCATCACCCACAGCAGGACAATGAATGGGCTACACAACACTGAAGCTGGAAGGTTAGGTCTGGTTTCTCCTTAAATAATGAGATTGATTGGATCCAAATTCACTGTGAAAGCTTTGTAAGAAGGGAGGATCTTCCTACTCGTCACCCAGTTAGACACATTAACTAGATATCATCACTGTACATCATAGCATCTCAGAGTTGGATTTCAGAGGCAATCTGGTCTAACTCAGAACTGAACAAGAATCCAATCCTCTTTACAACATCATGGCTCTCCCTGATGACTTTGAGTAATGAGTAGCTAGGTGGTGCAGTAGATAGAGTGCTGGGACTTGATGTCAGGAAGACCTGAGTTCAAATCCCAATCCAAGCTCAAATACTTACTAGATGTGTGACCCTGGGCAAGTCATTTAACCTTATTTTGCCTCAGTTTCCTTACCTGTAAATTGAGCTGGGAAAGGAAATGGTAAACTACTCTAGTAGCTATGTCAAGAAAACCCCAAATGGGTTCACAAAGAGTCAGACATGATTGAACAACAACTATGGGGAACTCATGAGCCCCTGAGACAATCCATTCAACTTTTGGATTACTCAAACTAGAGTTACTTTCCCCTCTCCCCCCTCCCCCACCCTCCTTATTTCAAGCAAACAGCTAGCTCTTCAATTTCTAGCCACCGAGGCTAAGTAAAATTCATTAATTCCTCTAAGCTAGATAGAAGTCATAAGATTTTAAGAGGAAGGAGCCTTGTGTTCTTCCATTAGTGTCCAGTATTTTGTCATGCTACCGACGTCTTAGTTATTTCTAGCACTGTTTTAAGCCATGATTAACTTTAAAAGGTACATTATAATTATTTTTATAAATGACATTTAACTTCAGTATAAACATTAAGTTACAATTACTATTTACATTGAAATAAATGAATTTTATGCAAAAATGTCATAACTATTAATTTGCTACTTCTAAACTTCTGACAAAATTATTTGTCCAATAATCCCCTTGTGTTTATACTTTCTTGTTTCTTTTTAGCATAAATTATATACTTTGTCAAATATTTTTCTACATTATTGAGATACCAAAATGTTTTTTGTGTATTTTTGCCCTCAATATTGTTATATTGAATGCTTTTCCTACTGAACTATCCTTGCACCTCTTGTATAAATCTGATGTGATCATAATAAAATTATTTCTTGGATGAATCTCTATAGTCTGATAAGATTAAAATAATTTTGAAGCAGTATTTTAATGATTCTGTTCCTGTGCTTTATCATTCCAGTACTTTATCATTCATGATTTAGGTATAAGGAATATATTTATCTTATAAAGGAATCTGGTATAGTACTTGCTTTCTCAATTTTTGAGAATAATTTTTTGAAGTATGAGTATTAATTGTCGTGTGAAAGTTTGTTGTTTGAAAGCAGAGTTTGTTCTTTGGTATGTCCATTACAACTAGTTCCATTCCTTTTCTTAGATTGAATCATTTAATATCTCTATTCTTTTTTAGTTTAGTATTCCACTTTGTAAATTGTATTTCTCTCTTTTATGTTTTCAGTTTGATTATCATGTAACTGTACGCACACAGTTGGCTATGATAATTCTTTTTATGTTTTGTCTATTTGCTATTTTGATTTGATTTTCTTCCTTTTTAATCAGATTGACTGAAGATTTATAAATTTCTTAAATTTTTCCTAAAGAAATAGCCTGTAGTTTTATTAATCACTTCTATTTTTTGCTTCTAGTTGATCTATTTCTACCGTAATTTTTTAATATTTCCTTTTCTGGCTTATTTTAGGTGTGTTAGTTTTCTATATTTTTAAAATGCATACTCAGTTCATAAATCCTCCCTTTTTATATTAACATATGTTTGTAGGGATAAGATTTTTTTCCCTAAAGACTTATTTGTATCACAGATATTTTGATATATTGTTTCATCATAATCATATTCTTTCTTAACTATTTTTTCAAATTGTTTTTTGAGCCATTCATTATTTATGATTTCATGTTTTGAATTCAGGTTTTCTTAGCTTCAGGCCCTGTAGTTTTATCCATTGCACTACCTAGCTGATCTACAATGGTGTCAAGAGTTTAAGATATCTCTTGGCCAGCCAGTTTGAGATCTCTGAAAGGCAGTTGGAGGTGCAAGATTGGAGGTTAGCAGAGAGACTAGGGTGGAAAAGGTATATTTGAGAATCATCAGCATAGAGATGGTAATTAAATTCATGGGAGCTGATGAAATCACCAAGTGAAGTAGTACAGAAGGAGAAGAATAGAGGGTCCAGGATAGAACCCTGAGGGACACTTATGGTTAGAGGGCATGATTTGGAAGAGGATATAGCAATGGAGAGAGAGAAGGAGCAGTCAGATAGGTAGGAGCACAAGAAGGAAAGAGCAGTGTCCTGAAAACCTTGAGAAAAGAGAGTCTTCAGGAGAGAGTGATCAACAGTGTCAGAGGCTGCACAGAGGTCAAGGAGAATAAGGAACAGGCATTTTTCTTTTGGTATTCTTCTGTGGGTGTGTTTGGGAGGGGAGGTGTTGAGTTCTGTTGCAAACCCTTGGTGTTGACTTGCTTAGTCCTGCCAGACATCAGTGGTTGGTGGGGGAGGGGTTGTAGAATGAATGCATTAGGACTTAGGAATTTGTCTTCTCTGCTATTAGTTCATCAGATTGTTACCTTGCTCTTGGTGTCTTAGACCATGGAGACAGGTGAAATTGCTTTGTCTTTTGTACATAATTCATATTTTTGAAAGGTTTGATTAGTCATGAGGATCAGAAAAAAGATGTCTATACCTTCACATTGTTGGCCACATGACCTGAAAAATTCTCAAAAGAAGAATCTCAAACTATAAATGATTATATGAAACTATGTTCCAAATTACTAAAAATAAAACAAATGTAAATTAAAACAATACTGAGACTTCTCATACTTTGCAAGTTGGCAAAGATGCCAAAAAAATTAAGGGAAAAGCCAACATTGGAGAGTCTATGGTAGAAATACCCACATAATTGTAATTTCACTGATGGTAGAGCTATGAAGTTGTCCAACATTCTGAATATCAATTTCAATAAAAGTGAGTAAACTGGCCATCTCTTTGACCCAGAAATTCTACTTCTTAGCCATATACCCCAATGGGGTCAAAGGAAGAAAGAGAGTTGATATGTACTGAAGCATTCACATTAGCTCTCTTTATAGAAGCAAAGAACTAGAAATAAAGTAGGTACCTATCAATTGGAGAAAGGTTAAAAAAGCACCAGTTATATATTAATATGATGGAATATTATCACACAGCAAGAATTATGAATATGAAGAGTTTAGATAAGAAATCCCAGGAGATTCATATGAATTGATACAAAGTGAGATAAGCAGAACTCAAACAGTAATGCACACAATGATCCCAATACCATACATGAAAAGATCGTTGAAACAAAGCCAAACCATGGACAACTAAAAAATCAGGAATGATCCTGGAGAAGGAAACCTACCCTCTTCATATTAGAGCTTTAGGGGACTAGTAGGGAAGAATTTTGAATGTATTGCTATCACATCCACTGTATCAGGTGTTTTTGCTTCCTTCAGTGATTTCCTTTATTGCATGGAAGGATTCAGTTTGGAGAGTATATAGTATGGGGAGGCAGATAGAAAAAAAGAAGTGAAGTAAAAACAAAATCAATCAACAAGAATTTTTTTTTTAGTTTTTTTTTTTAAGTATATGCTTTGTGTTATTTGCTTCAGTCTTCTTGGGAAGACTCTTAGGCCTCTTGGGAAGACCCCATAGGCCTCTTGTAGGTTCAGCTCTTCTTCTCCACTACATACACCTGTACCATTCACTTTACATTGTATGTACACCACTTTATTTATCAAGTCATCTTTCCATGTATCTTATCTTTCCCATCTTAAGGAATACGCTAAGGATTTTCCATATCTTTGTACCAGCCAAAGTACTCATACAGTTCTTGGTAAGCATTTAGCAAATATTTCTTGATTTATTTCAGTAGTGATTTTTTTTTTTCTTATAGGAAGGCCTAAATTCAGCTGTTAGGCTATAAAGTGTAAGTCTCAGCCAAAAGCAAACGTACTCATTCTGCTCATTTATCAAAGCAAAAAGCATCCATAGAGTAAGACATCCACAATGTAAAGGAGCTGAAAAGGTACATGTGTGTGGTTGTGTGTTGGGGCAACAATCATAATTTAAAGACAGAAATATTCCTGCCAAGCAGAGAGAAGTACATAATGAGCCCAAATGCCCACATGCCAGTGGGAATATAGAGTCAGTACAAATAGCAATTTTCTCATTGTGATGCAGAATGCAGAGGCTTTACAATCAACATAAAATACTTTGGAGTTGGGCTCCATGAAGCATCACCGAAGCTAAGAAGTTCTTGCCGTTGGCATTATTTGAAATCATTATAACACATCTGTGTAGTCTAGCTCAAGTTTTAAAGAGAGTAAAATGAAAGAATCCATTCATTCAATGAATGAATCAATGTGAATGTATCAATGAAAAATGAAAAAAATATCCATTTATATATGAAAAGATTTGGCCAAAAGTTAGAGCAGTATTCAAAAACACATACATGACAGGTGAGCAAATGTCTTTGGCAGCTCCAGTGATTCAGCTGTTTTCCATTATAGACTCAGGGCAAAGGTTTGGGAAAATATATTTTCTTTTTTCACTTCTTTGTGAGAAGCGCTTATGATAGAACATAATGAGTATTGGCCTCAGTCAAGAGAGGAATGGGTTGTGTCTTTCCTCTGCCACTTAATAGTTGTGTCACCAGGGCAAGTCAGTTGATCCCTCTCAGCATGTTCTGTAAAAGGGGGAGTATAACACCTTCAGAATACACCTTGAAGGCTTATTATGAGGATCAAATGAGGTAATATATAATGTATTTTGCAAACCTTAATATATAAATAATATATGTTATGAGTTACTATCATTCAAATTCCTATTTAAAATACCCATCCTTTAAGACCCAATTCAGGTACCACCTCTTGGCCTTGTCAGACCATTCCAGTGAGCTTTCATATTTCTGAACAATACTTATAGTCTGTAATCCTCATTAGAAAAAATAATAACCATGTGCTACCATTTCTTATACTCCTAACCTTGTATAATTTTTCTGATATACAATTTACTGTTAATTTTTCACATATTTATGTTTTGTCTACCTAACTAGATTGCAAGTACTTTGAGGTCAGAGCCTTTACCATGTGTTTCTTTGTATCCTCCCCAATATTTCACAAAATGACTTATTTATAGCAGGTATCCTTACAACTCAAGCCTCACTGGCTACTTTAAGATTTACAAACCCCATTTTTTTCTCGACAAACATGTGAAGTAGGGAGTAGAAGTCTTATCATCCACACTTCCATAACTTCCAAACATTCACTGTTAGTTTAAGATATCCTGGGTATTTTTGTTTACATAAAATCATTTCATTCTATTTTATTTGTTTCATCAGTTACTAAAAGAAAGCTTGTTCTCAGTTTCTATATAAACACAAATTAACCTAGAGAAAAGGGAAAAAGGCTTGGAAGCCGGTGGCAAATACCAAATGACAAAGCAAAAATTATGTCACAAAGAGTTCTTGGTCATCAAAACAATTATAATACATTCAATCTTGCAGAAATCCAATCCCCTTTATATCAAATTCATAGATTCATAGAACTAAAGCAGTAAGGGACATTAGTCATTATCTAGTTGGCTCCCTAATTTATAGATAAGTAAACTAAGGCCCAGGAAGGTTAGAAAATTTGTCTAGGTCATTCAGGTAAGGAAGGCTTAGAGGAGGTAACTAAATCTACTTCCTCTGACTCCACTCCAGAGCCTTTCCTTTTGAACTTCATGTCTACACATAGCAGGTACTCAATTCATTTTGGTAATCCCAGATAATAGACTCAAAATACTTTTATTTAACTCTTCCTTAAAAAAGAGTTCATTTAAAGAGAAGATTGTAAAGGGAGGTTGACCTTCTCTATTTCAGAGCATATGGCCAAGGGCATCTGCTGTTAATGAGCTCTATCATCCATAAAGAGAAAATAGGTTTATTAGTTTACTCAGCTGGAAAATGCTTGTTGTTAGCAAACACTGGTCATCTGATCAGAAATTTAATTCATATTTCATGTCACCATATATCTAATAAAAGGTTTTGACAACAGCATTCAAATGTTGAGAGGATTTCAATGTCCTAAAATGCAGAATCTGGAATTTATCAGGATAGTGAGTAGCACTAATATCATTAGCTATCACCCATCATCTGCCTCAGATATCAGTGTCAGTTGCTTCTGGTATGGTTTAATTCCATCCATTATTTAAAATAAACTATTTTTTATAGTAAGAAAATAGAAAGGAATAATGAAGTCCTGTTGGAGCTTGGTTCTAGTCCTGGCTTTGCCACTAACTAGTTAGATCTTCTAGAGAAAATCATTTGACTTCTCTGAGTCCTAGTTTTCTGATTCATAAAATTAAGGTCTTATAGAGCATACTGACTTCGGAGCCAGAAGGTCTTGGTTCCAATTTCATGTCTGACAATTACTGTCTGTGTTGCTTCATGAGATCAAATCCAGCAGCCTCGGATACTTACTAGCTATATGAGCCTAGGCAAGTCACTTAACCCTGCTTGCCTCAATTTCCTCATCTGTAAAATTAGCCTGAGAAAGAAATGGCAAACCACTCCAGCATCTTCGCCAAGAAACTCCCCAAAAGGAGTCACGAAGAGCTGGGTGCAACCGAACTTACAACAACAACAAAATCTGTTTTTACCAATTTCTTCATCTGTCAAAAAAAGGGATGCTTGTCGGTTAGATAGCCTTTGAGGTCTCTTCTAGCCTTAGTTGTACTATTTTTATGATTAAAGGATGTTAAGGTCATTTCTGGCTTTAAAATTCTATAATTTTGTGATTCCATAATGATGTTAATTCAAGCTACATTTTAACATCTTTTCCATGGTTGGGAGTTTTAAATATTTTCATAATTCACAAACTTCACAGATTCCACTTTACAAATTCAATTTAATGATGCAAATGCTTATTAAGTACCTACTATGTACATAGCACTGTGCAAAGCTGATGAATAAAATGACTTTAAAAGTAACTGAGGTTCATAAAAAGCAGAAGAACTATATAATCAGCCTAATTTGCATGCACATACATAAACACCTCATGGAATCTTTTATAATTCTAGAGCAGAACTGAACAAGCACACTAGGCAGAACTACTTGTATTCATGTACTTTCATGAGGTGCCTGCTCATTCATTCCACTTTGTAATTAAGCGAGATGAGAAAGGATTCAAACGGCATCTGAGGCAAATCTTGTTTATAATTTTCCTATTGAGCAGAAGACATCTCTTGCTCTGCAGTTATACGGACAGTGTTTCTGTGTGGAGGCATGTTTTCCCAAAAAGAACGGCTCAGCTCAATGCCGTCATGCTAATTGAAATGTTTCTGAGGTAGCTTGCAATTTCATTTCATAATTTCTGAAGAGAGAGCTGGTGCCATTAATGCCAGGTGCAGCTAATTCAAATGTGGTATAGCCTGAAATGGTGTGAAATATCATTTCTGAAGGACTTTGCTGCCTTTTGTATTAAGCCTCATAAATTTATTATCCTACCTCACAGTACGATATCCCAACAAACCACCTAAAATTGGGAAGGGACTGAATAAATGAGAGTTCTTCAAACAGAGTATGGATGACCCTGCTGAATAGTGGGTGGCAGAGGAATTTCATTCTGAGGTTAGGCAGGGTTTCTGAAGTCCTTTCCAGTGCTGATATTTGGTGATTCTATGACTGTTCTTTTCTTATTTGAGGTTGGACTCTCTGGTCGGGATTTGTGATTTCAATGGTATCACAGACTCCCTGAGGAAAAACAAAACCCTCTAGAAATTCAAATGGGTCATTATTCTGCAAGTTATCGACATAGAGAAGACACTGAAGGGTTAACTGACTCGCTGAGAGTAATATAGTTAGGATGAGCCAGAGGCAAGCAGCAGAAACTGATCTCAATTCTGCATGACTTTAAAATCAGACTTTTCTCCTCTATACATTGTGACCTCTTCTGCAATTTCACATATGTGTATATATATATATATATATATATATATATATGAAAAATTGTCAATATGTCAACCTCAGAGGACAAATGACCTGGCATCCCACCAGGATTCATCCTGGACCTGATGTTGTTTAATGTTTTCTTCAGTGACTAAAATGATAAAAGAGAGAGAGTGGCCTTGCTAAATTAGCTGACAACCACAAGTTGAATGAGGTGGCTGATGCCTGGGAGGAAAAGACAAGAATTCAAAGTCACCTATGAAAATTTAAGAGGAGAAACTATAAAAATGAATTTCATACACACAAACACATATCTCCCTCTGCAAATAAGTACATATCTGACATGCCATAGATACATATATATGTGTGTATAAATGTATATGCATATATATGTAAATGTAAATATATGCAAGTGATTTCCTCATTCACAAAACGTGGGATGGAAGTAGATGGCCCCTAAGACCTCTTCTACCTCTAACTGAAATTCTTTTATTCATTCATTCAATAGGCATTTATTAAACACCTGTCTGTCAAATACTATCTTAGGTATTAGGGATACCAAGACCAAAATATAAAAATCCTTTCCTCCTCTACTCCAGTGTCTTACTACTTGTGTCTTTGATCCTCTCCATCCCTTTTATTTCCTCTAGAAACTTGCTTCATCAGTGCTTTTATTTTTCTTATCTTCAGCCTCCAGTATATTGGCTCCTTCCTTGTTGCCTGTTAATATGTGAATATTTCATATATCCTTTGAAAAAAAAAAGAATCCCCTGTACTTGAATACCAGATTCTTAAGTCAACATCTCTCTATATATCTATATCTATATCATCTATATCTATATCATCTATATCTATATCTATATCTATATCTCTCTCTCTCTATATATATATATATCCCTAATTTCCCTGTCTGTCTCTCTTTCTCCCTTGCAAAATTCATAAAAAGTGTCATCTACCTTTGCTGTCTCCCTATCTTTACTATCAGAACTACTCAGTCCCTTGGAATTTGTATTCAGACCCTACCTTTGTAGGGAAACTATTTAATAAAGGTTACCAGTGTCCTCAATGGCTAAATCTGATGATGTTTTATCACTTTTTTTTTTTAGCCCTGTGGCCTGTTATACAGTTGATCATACCAATCTCTGTCCCAAACTAGTATTTGTTAAGTATCTTCTAAGTGCCATACACTATGCTTAGCCCTGGGGATATAAAGTAAGCGTATGTATGAGACAGAAAGAGATAGAGAGAGACAGAGACAGAGACAGAGACAGACAGAGAGAGAGACAGAGACAGAGAGAGACAGAGAGACAGAGACAGACAGAGACAGAGACAGAGAGACAGACAGAGACAGAGAGAGAGAGAGTTCCCTGCTCTGAAGGAGCTCATAGTATAATGGGGGAGACAATATGCAAAAAAATTCATTCTGTACAAACAAGATATATTCAGAATGAATTGGGGAAAATCTCAGAGGGATGATTAAAGAACATTAAGATTAAAGAATATGGGGAAAGGCTTCTTTCAGAAGGCAGGACCTTAGCTGAGACTTGAAGGAAGCCTGGGAAGCTAGGAGGTGAAGATGAGGAGAGAGAACATTTCAGCCATGGAGGACAGCCAGTAAAAAATGCTTAGAGTTGAGAGATGGAGCAGTAAGGAGGCCAGTGTCACTGGATTGGAGTGTATGTGGAGGAAAGTGAAGATTAAGAAGACCAGAAAGGTAGAAAATAGCTAGGACATCTCTGCATAACTGTTCTACTGGAATCAGCAACTCAACATAACTAAAATAGAGCTCATCATCTATCCCCTAAACTCTCCCTCTCCCCTCCCAATTTTCATGTTTCTATTGGGAATACCACTATCTTTCCAGTCACTCAGCCCATAAACTGAGGGTCATCCTTGATTTTTTCTTTCCTCTCACACGCCTACAACCATATCCAATCAATTGCCAAGTTTTATTAATTCTACCTCTACCTCTCTTCATTGGAAAAGTCATACAACCTTAGATCATATCCTTACCAACTCTAAAGTCTTCCAATTAGTCTCTGAGATTTCCATTTCTCTTTCCCTAATCCTCCTCCACACAGTTATTAAAATAATCTTCCTTAAGGTATACTGGCCTGACTATGTAACTACCTGCTGAAAAACATTTCAGTGGCCCCTCATTTCTTCTTAGAACTCTCAGAATCTACCTGTTTCAGATTCAATACAAATTCACTTCTTTTGTTAAGCTTTCCCTGATCCTCCCTGTTGCTAGGACTCTTTCTTATTTCTCAAATAACTTGTATTATACTTATCTATTCAACAAGTCAGATACTCTCAGTAGGATATAAGCACATTGTAGGAAGGGACTATTTTCTTTTCTTTTTTCCCCCTCTTCATACCCCTGGATTCTGGCATTATAATTTGCACATAGTAGGTACTTAATTAAGATTTCCTAAATTGAATTGGAAAAAAATCTGCTGTTATTTAATGTAGCAAAGAAAAGATAATGTGGATAAGTAGCTAAATCACATGTAATTACACAGAGTGGATTTTCTCTATTAATTCTAATTTATATTTCCCTACTCTGACTTTTGGACTAATTTTTGGACTTCCCTTGGCTCTAATCAGTGAGCTTTTTTTTGCCATATCTTCCCAAATCCCAGGCTTTTATGCCACTCTCTGCAGTCTTTTCACTATACCTGCTCTCAAGCATTCTCCTCTTTATTTTTAGCACCCCTATATCTATTGTCTTTATTAGAATGTAAGTTCCTTATGAATAAGGAATGTTTTTGTATTTATATCTTTAGTGTTTAGCACAGTGCCTGGTAGAAAGTAAACACCTAATACAAATTGTCTGAATACATCTATCTATCTATCTATCTATCTATCTCTTATTTTATCTTTACTAAGGGACTTTGAATTTAGTGGGTAGTTCATAGAATTTCACAATAGTGAAGGACTTCCAATATCATCTAATTCAACTTCTGTATAAAACATCCTCCCTACAAGTGATTATTGGGCAGCTAGGTGGCACAGTGGATAGAGGGCTGGGCCTGGAGTCAGGAAGACTCATTTTCCTGAGTTCAAATCTGGCCTGAGATACTTAATAGCTATGTGACCCTGGGAAAGTCACTTAACCCCCTTTGCCTCAGTTTCTTCATTTATAAAGTGAGTTGGAGAAGGAAATGGCAAGCCACTCCAGTATTTTTGCCAAGAAAACCCCTCATGGTGTCACAAAGAGTTGGATACAACTGAAAAGCAACTGAAGAACAAAAACAAGAGATTCCAGACTAACTTCAAAGGCTTCCAAAAGACAGGGAAAGCTCTATCAATACTCCTACCAAACTGACCTACTTACCATTCTTTGTACTCATCAGAATCCCTCAATTCCTTCAAGGCTTAGTTAATGTGCCACCTCCGACTAGAATCTCTTCCAATTCTGCCTAAGTTGTTAATGTTCTCTGTGTCCTCAAGTTATGTATCTGCTTATACTTTTACATGTTATAGTAATGTGTAAGCTCCATGAGTGCAGGGACTGTTTGATTTTTTTTTTTGGTCTTTGTATTCCCAGAATCCAGTATGGTGTAAAGCACACAGGCTTAATGGACAAAACTATATTCCATTTCAAGACTATCCCAAATTGCTAGGAAATTTTTCATTCAGATTCTAGAAAAAATGAATTATTATTTGTAACAGTTCATAAAATGGCTGGTTCAAAATTTACTCTATCTTCAATTTTGAACAGATATAGGGAAGCTTATTCATGTTAAAATAGCTATAAAGGCTAAAATCTTCCCTCTTTGCTATGATGTTCTAACATCTGGACTTTCCCCTATGGATCCCATTCTGTTCTTTTTAGTGCCACCTTGTTTTTTTCATGAAAATTGCATATTCTAATTTTTTGTAGTGTTGTAAAGTCTCTTTCTAATAAAAGGTAGAATTTCTACAGCAGTTTACAAATATTATCTCATTTTTTCCTTATAACAACTTTGAGACACAGGTGCTATTATTATTCACTATTTTAAAGATAAGAAAACTGAGACAGAGAGAGATTAAGTGATTTGTCCAGGATCACACAGGCAGTGTCTGTGGCTGGATTTGAATTCAGGTTTTTTAACTCTAAGTCCAGAATTCTATTTACTGTGCCACTGTGCTGCTAACAAATGCTTACAAATTTCCTGAAAAAAGTAAGAGCATTAAGTCATATTTCCTCAAGTTATATTTTCAGGCCATACAACCCTTCCTGTCCTTTCTCCTTCACTTCAGTTAATCAAGTATCTTCTTTAGCACACCATTATCTTCACATGACTAGATTTCAAAAAGCTGGTTTAAGTTGGCATCTGCACTGGCTGCCATTAAGTCCCTCTTCTTGATAAATTGTTCATAGGGCTCATGTCAACATTTACTTAATACTAACTTTGTGCAAATGATGCAGATACAGACAAAACTGAAACAGTCCCTATTCTAAAGGAGTTTATATTAAATGGACACTTTAAATATGTATACAGATAAGTATCAAAGATAGACTGAGAAATTTGAAGAGGGGCAGAGCCCTAACAACTGGAGGGAATGGGAAAAGCCTGTGTCCTGTAAAATGTAGTACTTGGGCTGTACTCTGAAGGAAGAGTAGGAGGGTAAGAGGCAGAGGGGAGGAGAGAATTCCTTTCTGGCATGGGAGACCACCTATGAAAAGGAACAGAGAGGTAGGAGTTGGAATGTCATGTAGTAGGAATAGCTGATATGACCCGACCAGAGAGTGTAGGAAGGGGAATAATGTAAGAAAAAAAGAGATGATGGGAACCAGTTTGTCATGGAATTTAAATGCCAGGATGAAGAATATTATAGATATTCATGTAAAGTTCAATTGTAACATTGATGATGCTCTTGTAGAAGTTTGCTCTAGCACTGAGAGCAATTTCAACTGACATAAATTTTTTTCCCAATACCACCACTGCAGTACAGAAGTCGAGATTAATGCTGTTATTCTGTCAAGTGACATTGGATTTCTTGATGCACTTTTTTCATTCAATTTTTATTGCTTTTTAAATGGAAACCAACAACAGACTTTTAAACCCTTGTCACCAAAATAGGCCACATGTATCATTTTTTATTGCCCAATTCTTTGCATAGGTCTTTACTTTGTAGGTACTCCCCTACTTTAAGCACAAGATCACAGGGTCTAGAGCTAGAAGCAACCCTGGAAATCATCTGTTCAATTCAAGTATCCAAACTTCTCTAGGGAAATTAGGTGATTTGGCCAAGTCCACAAAGATGGTCTATGTTTGGGATAGGATTTGAACTGAGGTAATAAGTGGAAGAACCAGATCTTGAACCCAGGACTTCTCACTCCAAATCTTCTTTTTACTGCACTGTGCTGCCTCCTCCTTCATTTTATTTATATGGAAGCAAAAGACTGGACAGGTTAAGTGACCTAGTCCAGTTCATTTTGTGAAGAGGTGACAAGCCTGGAATTTGAATCAATGTCTTTTGACTGCAGGTCCTGAACTTTTCCCACTTTACCATGTGGCTTTGACCTAAAGGACTATGTGTGAGCGAACTTTAGGATCATTACACACATTACTAAGCAGCTGTGCCTAAATGGATTTTCTGTAAACAGAATCATCATTTTCTAATGACTAACAAATTCATTGAGATATTTCCCAGGAGGTTACACAAGCCATGAACTCTCTTACCCCTTAACTATTTTTCACACTGGGAGCCGTTTAAATAGAGTAAGAATAGGCACTGAGCAGGAAACCATACAAGTACCTTTGATTTTGGCAGTACTGTTATATGCTCACTGTTAGAGTTCTGAAGATTAAAACAAACTGGTGCAACCCCAGATCCTCATTAACTTTGTGGTGTGAAGTTGTCAATGCAATGGAGTAAAGCTCATCACACTGCCATGGGAGCTAAACGGACTCTCTGTACAGTTCCTGAGCTTACCATGGATGAGCCAGTGGTTCAAAAACAGTACAGAGTAGAAGGGGCAGAGGTGAGGATACAAAAAGCCAGCTGGCCTATTTCAAAGGTAGCATTCCAACAGATCTTCCACAGAGAAAAGAACCCTGCAATGCAAAGACTGCATGTCCTAATTCATCTGGTTCATGAGTTGGCATTATTTTCCATTCAGAGTTTCTGTATATTATTAAGGCACCTGTTTTTATCTCCTCACTGTACTACTGTATTACATCTTATGATTTACCTTAATAGGGAATATCTGTCTTATGTGGGAAGTAGCAGTCAGGAAGTCAAGAGGTCTGTGGGGCCCCATAGCTAGATGTACTTAGGGATTATAGGATAATAGGATCTTGGATTTAGAACTAGGAACTCTGAGGCTATCCAGTCCAATATCCTCATTTTACAGATGAGAAACTGAGGCTCAATGAGTAAAGTAACTTGCTCAGGACTACAGAGGTCATAAACCAAAAAGTGAGGATTTGAACACAGGTCCTTTGACTCAAACCCAGAGCTCTGTCCATGGTACCACCCTTCATCGCTTAATCTCACTAATTTTAGAATAATATAAGGGATCTTAAAGATCATCTGCACCAGTGGTGTCAAGCTCAGATAGAAACAGAACCATAAGGCTGCATATTGATTTAGACAACCTCAAATTAATATTATCTACATTTTATTGTGTTTTTATTTATTTTGTTAAACATTTTCCAATTACATTTTAATATGGTTGGAACATATTTAGGAGTTTTGTGGTCTGCAGGTGAGCCTAGAATTTGACACCACTTTAGGGACCTGTGATTTAATTGGTGTGAAAACTCCATATACCAGTGGAGATTGAAATTCATTTTTGAGAATCATTCAGGGCTCAGACAAGCTAAGTGACTCTTGTCAGGCTTCTCAGAGGCAGGATAGGGATCTAGGCCTTCCTATTGGTGTTATAGAGGCAACAATTGGAGCTCAGAAAGATTAAATGGCTCATCCTAAGGGCATTTAGCTTCTGGGAAAGAGTACTGATCTTGGAGTCAGAAGACATTAGATTAAATCCTAGCTCCAATGCCTGTTAGTTGTTGAGGTCAGGGATAAATCATTTAAGTTCTTTGAGCCATATGGTTTCTTCATCTATAAAACTGAGTTGATCTTACTTTTACTACTTACTTCACAGGGCTGATGGAGAAAAACACTTTGGTCAAGTATAAAATTCTATATAAATATAATTTTTATAATAATAACAACTCACATTTATATCACTTACATCAAAATATCCCTGTGAAATGTTACACTTTGGCATAGCCTCCTGGTTGGCCTGTCTGCCATGAGTCTCTCCTCACTATAGTCCATCCTCCACTCAGACCTCAGAGTGATTTTCCTAAAGTTCAGGTCTGAACATGACATTCATTCAACTCCAGTGGCTCCCCATCACCTCCAGGATCAAAAATAAAAATCTTCTGTTTGGCATTCAAAGGCTTTTATAACCTACCTTCCCTATACCCCACCTTTCCAGTCTTCTTATACCTTACATTCCCTCACGTACTATTTGATCAAGTAGCACTCGCCTCCTTGCTGTTCCTCAAACAAGACGCTGAATCTTCAAACTCTGGGCATTTTCATTGGCTATCTATCATATATAGAATGTTCTCTTTTCTAATCTGTTTCCTGGCTTTCTTCAAGACACAAGTAAAACCCCACCTTCTACAGGGAGCATTTTTCAAGCTTTCTTAATTCTGGTGCATTCTTTTGTTGATTATTTCCAATTTATTCTATACATAGCTTGTTTGTACATAGTTATTTGCAAGTTGTCTCTCCTATTAGACTGTAACTCTTGAGAGTAGGACTGTTTTTTACCTTTCCAGGTATCTCCAGCACTCAGCACAGTACCTGGCACAGAAGATGTATTTAATGAATGCTGTTTTATCTGACTGATTAGGAGAGATATTATGGCTCAGAGGAGTTAAGAGATTTGCCCAGTCACATGCCTTGTAATTGCCAGACATGGTATTGAATTCCTATCTTCTGACTCCTATGCTCTTTTCACTACACTATATCATATTCATTATTATTCTTTCTCTCAATTTCCAGTTTCTAAAGTGGAAATATTATCATCATTCCTTTACCTACCAGGCTGATTATCAAAATTAATTGAGGATAAATGCAAAAACTTTGCTGAACTACTTTGAACATTTTAAAGAAAGAAGGCTGTAAGACTTCAAGGTTCCATCACTTTGGTACTATAATTATTCTTTTGTCATTTGGTAACACCATTATATAACAAAACCAATGAAGTTTTAAAGATGAATACTAATTGAGTAAGATTATTCAGAAGGTGGTACATTGGGAATGATTGCTTCAATTGTCCATAAATGCAACATGGTCCCAGTAAGAGCTAGTTAATGTGGAGAACTGACCTAAACAGAACTGATATTGTTCTTTTTGGTTAAAAAAAAACTGAAGATCATTAGAAGGAACTGTGACTTTTTACTCTATTTAGAGAATATATAGGGAGTATTTCATAGCTGTTTTCAAGGACCTATAGGACTTATGTGACAAAATGATCCTGGACTTTTTTTTTTAGTCTCAAAGGGGAAGCACCAATATAATTAGGCAAATTGGTAGCTTGCTATAGATAGCAGGAATCTTGAAATGGATAGCATTCAGAGATTATCTAGTTCACACCCTCATTTTATAGATGAGGAAGCTGAGGCCCAGGGAGATTAAAGGACTTGTCCTTAGTCTATACAGGTACAAGCATCAGGTAAGGTATGAACTTAAGTCATCTGAGCCTTGAATTAGTCCTCTTTCCATTGAACTACACTGACTACTAATATGCCTTATTATATACTAGAAAAACACTTCCCAAATAAAGCTAATTTAATGTGGCATAGTAGACAGAGATCCAGTCTCAGAGTCCAGAATTCCTTACTTTATGTCCCATTTCTGACACATAGTGGCTATGTAACCCTGGGCAAGTCACTTAACCACTCAGAGATCCAAGTAAGTACTCAAGACTCTAAGTTTCAGATTAGATGCCAATATACATTTACAGAGGAAATTTCTTTATACAGATACTGGTGAAAAAATATAATCAGTTCTGCTTTGGACATGAGGAGTTTGAGATGTTTGTGATATATTCAGTTTGAATTGGTCAATAGGCAGTTGGTGATATAGATTGAGAGCTCAAAAGAGAAAATGTGGCTGGATACATAGATCTGTGAATCATTGACCTAAAGATGATAACGAACCCATGGGAGTTGATGAAGTCACTGAGTGATAAGGTAGAAAGAGGACGGAGGAACACTCAGAACATATCCTTGGTGTGTAGCCATAATTGGGAGGCAAAATATGATTGAAGAACCTCCAAAAGAGATTAACAAGGAGTAGTCAAAGAGGTAGGAGGAAAATCAGGTGAGAGTGAGATCTTAGTGTCATAGATCTAGAGACTTGAGGAGACAAGATTACTGTGGAAGAAAGATTAGATTTATTCTGCATGACCCCTATGAAAGCTTACAATCCATTATGTGGCCAAGGGATTCTATCTTACTCTGGCTTCATAGAACTGTCTACTTTATGGTGTGGTATTTTCCTGGGCATGCCTAGAACCATAGTCTCATAGGGTCAGGGGTTTTACCAATCAAAGAGTACCAGTAACTTCTTCCTGACCTTCCTAATGGTGGAAAGAAATGTTTTCTCTAAGCTCTTTTCTGATCAAGCATTAAAAACACAACATAGTAAAATAATGTGTACATGCATGTGTGTGTAAGTGCATATGCATGTATGAATGTATTTATGTATGTTTAATTTGTTTAAGATAAGACAAATATTTACCAAGAAAGAAGAATGAAATCAAATTGAATTAAATACACAAAAAAAGATACATGGATTTTAGGTACAAAACTGTCTTGTGTCAACATTTTTTTTATTGACTTCTAGGCTATCTTATAATTATTTGTCTTTTCTATTCTAGTCACTCTTGTTCAAAATTTGTTCTTGAGGACTCTCTTCCTCTTTCTCAGTTAGAAATTGATGTTTCCAATTCCTTTCAACCTCCCTTTCCCTATTTTTTCTGTCTAGCAAGTTAAGTCTTATTTGATATTTGCCCACATCTAGGTGATGACTGTGTGTGTGTGTGTGTGTGTGTGTGTGTGTGTTTTGAATTGAATTGAATTAAACACACCAAAATAAAGACATATGGATATTAGGTACACGACTGGCTTTTGGCAACATTTATTTTACTCTTAGGTTATCTTATACTTGTTTGTTTAGTAATAAAATCATAAATCCTGCCCCATCACATGAAGTAGAATGAGGTGCTATGGCATGCTATAAAGCAACTTGATATTGGGGAGAAAAAATGGTATAGGAGAGGTCTGTGTTCAAACCTGGCATTTGCTAGACATTTGGTCATGAAAAGATCACTTAATCTCAATTTTCTCAAGTTACTCATCCTTAAAATGGCGATCTGTAAAGTGCAACCTTACTGTATCTAACCCATAGGTTCTTGTGAGAAAAATATTTTACAAATCACAAATTAATATTTAGATAGGGGTTATTATCAATGACTTGATCATCACTAAAAGATTTTGAATAGAAGCTGAATAAAAAGATACTGGGGGTATTGTTAGAGATAAATTCCTATGGAAGGTTTGAGGGGATTGATTAAGGCTTCTTGCAGAAGGTAGAATGTTAACTGAAATTTGAAGGAAACAAGGGATTCTATGAAACAGATGAGAAGGCTGAGCTCCTGGCATGGAAGACAGCCAATGCATGGAGTCATGAGATAAAGTGTCATAAGTGAGGAAAAGCAGGCAGGCCAGTGTCACTGAAGCAGAGAGCAGATGGAGGAGGGCAGGAAGGGACAGGTCATGAAGGGTTTTAAAAACCATGCAGAAGATTTTATATTTGATATGCATATAATAGGGAGCCACTAGAATTTATAGAATGAGATGTGGTGGTATATGAGGGGAGAGAGACATGGTCAGACTTGCATTTTAGGAAGATCAATTTGACAGCTCAGTGAAGGATGGCCTGGAATAGGGAGAAACTCATGGCAGGGAGACGAACCAGAAGGACACAGCAATAGTTTAGGCATGAGGTGATGAGGGCCTGTACCAGAGAGGTGACAGTGTCAGAGGAGAGGAGTGCACATATGATAGATGTTAAGAAGGTAAAAATGACAGGACTTGTCAACTGACTGGATGGGCAGGGTGGGAATAAAGAGTCAAGGGTGACACCTAGATGGTGAACCCAGGAGATTGGGAAGACTGTGGCACACAATATTAATAAGGAAGAAGGGAGTTTGGAGGGAAAATGGGTTCAATTTTGGACATGCTGAGTTTAATATGTCTATGAGACATCCAAATCAAGATGTACAGTATGTTGGAGATGTAAGACCAGAGGTCAGGAGAGATATTAGAAGGACTAACAAATCTAAGAATTATCAGCATAGACATGGTAGTTAAATCCATGGGAGCTGATGAGATTACCAAGTATCCTTCCCTCCCCCTATCCCCCCTTCCTTTTAGTCCATCTGAACTGCTCACATTACTTGGATAAAATTGGTATCACTTAACTCTATTCCTTCTGGTGAGATAGAAGACCATTAGGCCTTGCCATCTACAACTGCTGGTGTCCTAAGGTCCTGCAGGCCTTACCACCTGATTTGCCTTTATACTCCCCCATATCCATGAGCACTGCCATTTGACTTACTGATGCAACCTAAGGACCCTTGGACTTTTGCATTTACCTCACTATTATAACCTTAGGACTTCTGGGCTTTTCTATGTACCCCAAAAATGAATTTTCTTTTATGTGTTATATACTTCAATTAGAACGTGAGTCTTTGGAAAGGAGAAACTGTCTCACTTAAAAAAAAATAAACTCAATACTTAGCATAATTCTTGGCACATAGAGTTAAATGAATACTTTTTCATTCATTCATTCATTAAATCATTTATCTTGAAAGAAGATTCAAATAGGTGACTGAGTTGTAAGAGCCTTCTAGCAGAACAGAGTAGAGGGACCAGGATAGTGAACTACCAGCAAAGTTTGAAAAGTGGTAGACAGACCCTGAGGACTGTGAAGAAGGTTTGGGTTTGCTTATCTATGAACCTGAAATGAAGACTCAGTTCTCAAGAAAAAAATGAACTTTATAGTAAGAAGTAGGGGTACTAGGATGGAGACAAGTGGAAAGCTCTCTACAATTGATCCAAATGGGTTTTGTAGGTATTGGGTCAGTCTTCATCAACAAGGCCTTATGGAAATGATCTAAAAAATGAATTAGAGGGATTTGAATGTTCAAAGAGCACTGACAAAAAAGAAAAGAGGAAAATTAACTAAATAATACAATCACCTTGAGGTATTTTCTCCTTTAGGGAATGGGTATGGATAGACACCTGTGAATTTTAGTGGTCTCATGACCTCAGTCATCATATGAGTGTGAGTAAATATAAAATATGACTTTAAAACTTGCTAGACCACAAAAGAGGGGCAAAGGAGATTGAAAGGAATGAGAAGCATCAATTTCTAGCTGAGGAGGGGGAAAGGAGTCCCTGGTACAAACTTTGAAAATGAGGGACTAGAACAGAAAAGACAAATAATTATAAGATAGCCCAGTAGTAAAAAAATGTTGACACAAGCCAGTTTTGTACCTAATATATCTTTTTTGGGAGTATATTTAATTTAATTTGATTTCATTTCATTTTTTTCTTGGTAAATACCTGCCTGATTGTAGACTAGTTAAACATACACATACATACACCCACACACACACATACACACACATATGGTTTTTAAACTTTTTTTGTGTCTTCAATGCTTGATCAGAAAAGAGCTCAGGGAAAACACTTCTTTCCACCATTAGGAAGGTAAGGAAGAAGTTACTGGTACTTTTTGGTTGGTAGAACCCCTAACCCTATGAGAACATATAGGCACACCCAGTAAAATACCACCACCACATTAAGTAGACAAGTCTCTGAAGCCAGAGTAAGATAGGATCTCTTGGCCACCTAATGAGTTGTGAGCTTTCATAGGGGCCATGTAGAATACATCTGATCTTTCTTCCATAGTAATCTTGTCTACTCATGTCTCTAGGTCTATGATCTTCTCTCACCTGATTTTCTTCTTACCTCCCTGACTATTCCTTCTTAGTCTCCTTTGGAGGTTTTCCAGTCATATTATACCTTCTAATTGTGGTTATACCCCAAGGATCTGTTCTTAGTGTTCCTTTCTCTCTTTACATACTCAATTATTTCAACAGCTCCCATGGGTTCATTATCACCTTTATGTCTATGAGTCAAAAATCTATATATTCAGCCACCTTTTCTCTCCTGAGTTCTAGACTCATATCATCAACTGCCTATTGGCCAATTCAAACTGAATGTATCACAAACATCTTAAATACCTCATATCTAAAACATAACATTATATTTCCTCAAAAAGCTACCGCTTTTCTGAACTTCCCTATCTTTGTAAAGGTACTACTGGTCTTTTAGTGTGAAAAGCTTGCAATCTTTGACTATCTTTGACTCCTTACTCCTTTTCACCCTCAATAGCAATCCATTGCCAAATTTTGCTGTTTCTACCCCTACCACATTGTTCACATTTATTGGTGTTCATGATCAGATGGTGACATCTCACCTGGATTACTGCAAAGGCCTCCTAATTGGTTTTGTTGCCATAAATCTCTCCCTAATCAAATCCATCCTTCACACAGTGCAAGATGGGAATTATGGCATAATGAGGCTGGAAAGCTAGGGTAGGAAACGCATTACACTTTAATCCTCTTTACTCCATGGCCTTTTCAAACTGGCTGTGTTGCTATTACTCATATGTGGGACTCCATCTCCATGCCCTTCTGATAGGATCCCCTTGCTCCTTGCACTTGCCTCATAAAAATCTCTTAATTCCTTCAAGATTGAACTCAAGTACCTCCTTCTATAGGAAGCCTTTCCTGTTCCGTCAAAATGCTATTACTTTGTATTTACTTTGAATTTTTTCTTTATATACCTATGTAATGATTCCCTAAAAGAGAAAAACAATGGCCTGGACTTGCAAGGACTTTTGGATTTTGCAGTTTCTTTTGCTTCTGTGGCAAAAAAAATCATATTGTTTGTAACTGGACGCAGAATGAAAGAGAAGGTGAGAAAAAAATGAGAGGAAGGACAAGCTAGGGTTCTCCTCAGCTCCCACATATCAGTAGCACCATTGAATACAGCAGTAGTGGTGGCAACATCAGTAATTCCTCTCCTCAAACCTGTACCTTCTCCTGAGATGCTGGAGAGGTGAAAACTAAAGGGATAAGCAGAATCGTGTAAGTTTTTTTTTTTCATTGTTGGCGCTCACTCAGGTAGCTGGAGCACAGAGGGAAAAAATAGAGAGGGAAGAAATGATAGTCCTTATCTCCTTTTGCCCCTTGAGACTGGTATCCATTTGTGAGCGTGTTCTTTTTTCTTTTTCTACTAAAATTTGCATTTGCCTGACTTAATCTTATTCTTCACCAACACCTGTGGTTAACCCTGCCTTTGTTTTCACTTGTGTCCCAGCTCTGGGAGGTTACACAGGAAGGAATGAGCTTTCCTGGGGCAGGGCCTGAATTGAAAACCACACTCATTGTTAAAAGAGTTTTTTCTCTAATGTGGGAACATAAGCATGAACTCTTAATTTCATAACTATAGCCCCAAGGGCAGGATGATCATGAAGTTAAGTCTTAAAATCTTCCACATCAGAAAATGAACCTAATATAGTGATATCCATAGATAGACATTTGTCAACACGTCTCCCCCTAAGCCTATAGGTCATCTTTGACCATCCTTTTCACCTGGAATGTACATGAAAGAATATAACGCACATACTCTTTTAGTTTTAATTGAAAATATACATTTAAGATAGAGGATATATACATATGTTTCACTTGCTATATTGAAGGTAGGGGTAGTTTCATTTCTGTTTTTATATTTTCTTTTTTCCTGGCACATAATAGGTGCAGAGTAAATGCTTGCTGCTTATTTGATTGTTGTGAGGATCATATGAAATAATGAATGCAAAGTAATTTGTCAAACCTCAACATTACTAATTTTATCCTGGGGCAACTAGGTGGTTCAGTGGATAGAGTGCCCAGCCTGAAGTCAGGAAGACTTGAGTTCAAATCTGCTCTCAGACACTTATTAATTGTGTGACCTTGGGCAAATCACTTAAACCTGTTTTTCTCAGTTCCTCATCTGTAAAATGGACTGGAGAAGAAAATTGCAAACTACTCCAGTATCTTTGGCAGGAAAACCCCAAATAGGGTCACGAAGAGTTGAGCATGACTGAAACAACTCAACAACAACAACAACAACAAGGAAATGACAGTAAATATGGACTGCAGTTTTTATTATTACTATTATCTATGGTTTTCATTATGTTATGGTAAATTCCCTTTGAGTGGATGGGCATATAGTACAGCATACCTGTATACCCCAGTCAATAGATGTGCCTTTTGTTGAAAGGTCTCGTTTTCCCTTGGCATATACAGTGCTGATACTGACACAGCCCATGAAAAGATGCTGAATGGGAACGTTCCAAAGACTCAAACAGTTTCAATTTTATTCTGTTAAGGATACATCTTGTCGATCGGTAATGCTATGTGTTCAGACAGCCACCCACATGGAGAACATACTTTACATGTGAATCATTCACTGAAACAGCAGAAATCCATAGATTTCTAGAAGAAATAGCGTTTATATAAAAGTTCTTAAAATGTGAGTAGAGGGCAGTTTTGTATATATTCTATTTAGCTGTATATGAAAACTTCTAATCCTTCTGTTGTAACTCTTAATGGCATACTCTGAGCACTGAGAAAGTGGGATTAAATTAAATTGCTGTGGCTTCTGAGTGAAACGAGAAATGTAGATTATTTCAGATATTCTTGCATAGGAATGTCAGGGCTTGGGAGTCACAAGGGATCTTAGAGATCATACAACACAGCTCAGAACCCAGTGGATTTAGTCCAGCAGCTATTAAGTAAATCTGACTCTGATATTATAGGAAAGTTTGTTCATGAATGTCTGAGCATCTCAAATTTGTGAAGAACATGCTATCCAGAAAACACAGAGAGAAAAACAGGTTCATGGAATCTATTTGGATATATATAAAATCAAAGGATCTGAGTTGCACAATATTTTCCAAGTTGTTTATAAATCGCCCAATCAACTAACATTTGGTAGTAATCTCCTATGTGCCAGATTTTGTGGCAGGTACTGGAGATAAAATGACAAAATGAAAAAAAAATCCCACCTATAGGGTGATTACATTCACCTTAATTAATATAAGCTTAATTCATTAATATAGTAATATATTAACATTTGAATTAGTAATAATAATGGCTAACATTTCTATATCACTTAATATGTGCCAGGCACTGTGCTAAGCCCTTTACCATTATTATTTCATTTGATCCTCACAATAACCCTTGGAATGAAGATGCTATTATTGTCCCCATTTTACAGAAGGGGAAACTGAGGCAAAGAGCGGTTCAATGTTTTGCCCAGGGTCATATAGCTAATAAATGTCTGAGGCCAGATTTGAACTCTAGTTTTCCTGATTTCAGGCCCAGCATTCTATCCATTGTACCACATAGCTGCATCAGAATAAAGTTAGTAATATTGACAAGATCAGTTTTCTGGGAATTAAACAAAATAGTAATCTAGGCCTGACCTTTTTTCTCCCTTTAAGTTTTGTCGGGGCTTTGGTTTTACTAAAGAAGCCACAACTGAAAACTAAAAAGAAATGTGGAACTATACAGATCAATGAATATTATTGGCACCTGATCTAGAAGTGACCTTACTTGGAAAAAAAATAAAAAGGATAGGACCATTATTTTGTTAAGGCCCACTTCCCATGAAACTGGGAAACTCTACAAACCACTTTCTTCCTACAATTTGGATGATAGGCTTCCACATTAATTAAATGTTTCCCTACTTCCAGGTGTAATTGTTTTTCAATTTATTAAGGGGGACTGATGCTCTCTCAATTTTTTTTTCAAAAGTCTAGATAATAAAAACTACTGTTATTGGCTCATATTTTGAATTACATATGGCTCCAAATGAAATGACAACAGAAGCCTGTAAATCATTTTTGGCCATTCTTTTCACCTGGAATGTAAGAATATAGTGCACATACTCTTTTAGTTTTAATTCAAAATATACATTTAAAATAGAGGATATATACATATGTTTTACTTGCTATATACTTTGTTGTTTATTCCATAGAATAAATTTCAAAACAACATGAATATAGGGCATTTCTCCTTATATAAAACTCAAAAATAGTAAAAAACAAAAACAAAACTCCCACAACTCTGCTTGAAAAATGTCAGAAACACATAAAAATAAAACTTCCTGTTTTCAGAATGGTGGGATAAGGGGCAATTTTTGACAGATCATTTTTAAAATGGTTGACTGCTTAACCCTTTATGTGTCAAACCCATTGACTTTTAGCTCTGTGGGTATAGATTTAATGGAAATACCCCCAACTATACTATGTATTTTCCTATCTTCTGAATAATTAACTAGTGCATATAATATAGCTCTTTTTTCTTTGGCCAATCCAAAGTCATTATAAATATTTCTACTTTTTTTCTTATTTGTCATTAAAAAATTCCCGTCAGGTGTCTTAACACTCTTAGAACAGGCTAGACTCGTAGATTATTAGCCAATCTGATCGCTTATTCTTTTCAATGAACTATTTTTTCTTATCAATGAACTATTGACTAATTGTAACATCATAATATCATACATAGAAGAGACCTAACAGATCATCTCATTCTCTCTCCTCATTTTGTATTTGAGCAAATTGAGGAACACAAAAGTTAAATGAGATGCCCAAAGTGGCACAACAAATAAGTGACTGAAGCAGGACTTGAACCTAGGTCCTCTGGCTATGAATCTAGGACCATTTCTGCAACAACATGCACCTCCTGGAGCATGGTAGATACAATCTTGGTTTCACTTGTCTCAGCTGTTTTTATAGCTGCTTAGCATTCAGAAACTACTTCTATTGTCACTGTTGTTTGCTTTCTTTTTTTCTGTGTGTATGTTTATTTCTGCATCCTAAGCCAGATGCTCAAGAGTTTCAAAAGGATGATCTTCAGAGAAGTGAGATTTTACTGTGTAAGATTAATGAAAGATACAGATAATCATTGCCAGGGGACTAAGAGGAGACAAAGATGACTTTGGGCTGGGAAGATTTTCATAAAGTATGTAGGAATTGATCTGGGTCTTGAAGGGAAGTCAAGGCAGTGTGATGTCGGGAGAAGTGCCCTAATTTGGACACAAAACTGGTTTCAAGTCTTAAATCTAAACCTTACTAGCCACATGCCTGTGGACAAGTCTCTGAGTCCCATTTCCTCATGGGTTAAAAGATAATATTAAATCAAAGTAATCTTATAGCAATGTTGTGAGAAAAGCTCTTTGTAAAAGACAAAATGCTATGCCTTTGTGAACTGTTATCCCAGATGGTAAGACTGGGTATGGTAGGGTACATAGAAAAGAGGCAGAACATAGTCTAAGGTTGAAGAATGCACTAAGAACTAGACTGTCAGGGAACCACACACCAGAAAGATACAACTCAAGTTCACATTAGCAATGTGCTTTCATGCTAGGATGGGTCCTTAGAATTTTGTGATCCTATGAATTTGGAGAGATTTCAGTGATTTTAGGAACCTATAAATGAAAGAAATGAAGCTATCAGAAGAGGGAACATGCAATTTAAGTTTGGAAACAGCACATAAGTGGTCGTGGCATGGACTCCTTAGTCATGAATGCACAGATCTGAGCAAAGAGGTAGGGGACAGAATATGGCATGGCATGTTCTCAGACATGACCACTATAAGAGTTGTTTTTGTTTAACTGTTTTTCCTTACAATAGAGGGTTTAGTTCATGGCAGTATCTTTTAATGTTTTTTCCTAACAGAGTAATTTTTTAAATTACTATGAATAATCCTTAAATGAAAATAATAATATTTTTGCAGCATTTTTATATCCTAAAATGGTAAAGAAAGATAAAGGAGTATTTTTAGAAATAAATATAATATAAATACAAAAGATATCAATAAAATTAAAAAAATAATGCTTAGGTGTTTGCTTTGGCATCACATATACTAAAATTGGAATGATACGAGAAGGTTAGCATGGGCCCTGTGCAAGGATGATATGCAAAATTTATGAAATGTTCTACATTTCAAACAAACAATAATGCCTAGGTTTTCAGTCATTTTAGTCATTTCAGATTCCTTGTCACCCCATTTGGAGTTTTCTTGACAAAGATAATGGAGTGGTTTACCATTTCCTTTTCCATCTCATTTTGTACATGAAGAAACTGAGGCCAGTGACTTAACCCAGGGTCACACAGCTAGTATGTGGGTCAGATTTGAACTCAGAAAGATGAGTCTGCCTGACTGCAAGCTGTCACTCTATCCACTGTGCAACCTGGCTACCCTGTAATGCCTAAGAGGTTGGAATTTAAAATACAACAGGAAGGAAGTTATAAAAAGTTACTACTATTCATACCCAAATACACAAAGAATTGCCATCAGGATAACTGTTCTCTTTGCACATCTGACTCTTTGCCACCTCTTCCATCTTAAGATAATTTTTATTACCTGAGTCTAGATAACATACTGATAATTCTGGGTAAAATATTATGTGTAAGCATAATATTTATCTTTTAATGTTTTTCTAACAATGATTTTTGACTTACTGTGAATAATTCTTAAATGAAAACAATAACATTTTATAGCATTTTTTCTCATCCTAAAGCATTTTATAATTTACAAGGCATTCTCCTCAAAGATGCCTCTATGGGAAAAAGTGCATGTATATTGTCTCCATTTTACAGACAAGGAAATTGAGACTCAGTGAGAAAAGTGATGGACAAAAATAAGCTCCCATACTTTCAGCCTACAAAACAATAACACTTGGAGGCCTAAAATTCATAACAGCCTTAATATCTTCCAAAATAATTTTACTTTTCAATTTACGTTATGTTCTTTTTAAGTATTATTTACATATTTACATTAGCAGTAGTAATCCTGAACAGTGATTTAATTTCTATTTCTTATCCTATATATTGAGAGTCATCATATCTGATTGGATAGACAACTGACTTCTGGAGTCAAGAAGACCTGAATTCAAGCTGCTTCTCTGACATTTACTGATATTGTGACTCTAGGCAAGTCACTTAACCTTCCCAATGTCTAAGGCAACTTTCTAAGATGTTGTCATAGAAAAGATACAGAGCTGCCTTGGTAGGGCCTGTTTCCTAACCAGGAGTTCCCAGCATCAATGAAATAATGAGTCCCATCCAAAATATTGAGAAAAACAGATCATAGGATTTGAAGTTGGGAATGACTTGCAGAGATAATCTAATGAAACTACTTCCATTTTTACAGATGAGGAAATTGAGGCTCAGAGAGCTTAAGTGAATTACCCAAAGTCACAATGGTGATGAATGGCAGAGATGGGATTCTAAGTCAGGTGCCCTGTCTCCAAATCTAGTGTTGAGGAAAGGAACATGTACTGGGCTGGTGCTATAACCCATTTCGCATTCAGAGACTTATTGAACTCCTAGAGAAAGGAACTAAATCTAAATAGAGTCTGTGTGTATAATGCCCAGTGCAGTTGGCTGGGGTCAGATAAGGGAGGAATTAAATGTTTCTGAATGGCTTCTGATGATAATGTTGATGTTACATTCTGATTTGGTACCAGTGATTAGATCATTGCTCTCTTTTCACTGATAACCATTTCTGCAGGAAGTTTTACAAGTTGTGATACTGGCAATTTGAGAGGTGACCCCCTGGAACAAGGGGAAAATGAAGGCTTACAATGTGAGAACTTTACCAATTCCCAATATAAAACTCAACAATATGAGCATATGGGTTATATAAGTCAGACTTGCCCCTAGGCAGATCTTAATTTATGTGGCTGGCACCTCTGTGGAAGAAAACCAAGCTCTGACAGCATTACAAGGGTAATATTTTTACAAGGACAGACTACTCTTGCACACTTTCTCTAATGTATTAGGCACAACACAGTTATCCTTCAGCTCCAGGCATGCATATCTCCTTCTGCCACCTATCTTTACTCATGGGCAAACATTTATTCTAGCTAGAGGAAGGAAAGTGACACTCAACATTTATATTTGAGTTTCACTATGTCCCCACTCACAGCTTCCCAGGGCACTCAGGCAGAACGTTCTCTTCGTCCCACATATGTCTTTGAAAGGTGTTTCCTTCCTCGAATGCCTTAGAGGAACTGGGGAAGTTGAGTAACATCTGCATTAGCAGCACTGTCTTTTGGGAACTGAGATTGATTTTACTCATTTTGGAGTGCTGGACACTTGGCAGTAGGGGCAGAGTGGTGCTATTCATAATCAAGATTCATTTAAGCAGTTGCTTTAGGGAGTTTACCAGACCTTGTAATATTTGGTGATTGAACGTTCAAAAACCATCCTGACTTCTTAAAGTACTGTCCATTTGACCTAGTAACGATTATTTTTCATTAATGATTTGTCCTTTAAGAAAATGAAAGGTCAGACTCAAAGGATCTGAGATCTAGAACTAGGAACTCAGTGGCGCCCTGGTTTAACCCTCATTTTACAGATGAGAAACTGAGTCCCAGAGAGTTTTAATTATTTGCCTAAAGTAGACAAGCATGAAGCATGGAGGGTGGACAGTGGTGAGCTCCACCCAAGGTAGCCACCTCAAAATTTCCCTCATGGCTACCCTCTTCTAGACTTCATCAATGCTCTCTAGAGTCTTTTATCAACCAGCAAGATCATATCAACACTGAAACCTATCTCCTCACTGTAGCCTGGGCCCTGCCCCACCCTCCACCTTTCAGCTTCTTTTTGTGTGTTGTCTTCCCACATTAGTTTGTGAGCTCCTTAAGGGCAGAGATTGCCTTCACCCACCTTTCTTTGTATCCTCAGTGTTTAGTACTGTGCCTGGCTCATAGTAGGATTAATAAGTGCTTTTCCATTGACTGGTAAAGGAGCTTATTTCTCTCCTTTCCTGTTCCACAGTAGATATTATTATGCTTACTGACCAGGAGAATGAATCCTTCATATTCTCTCTCAGGGGGATATCCATGTAAGCAAATCGTGCTGAATCTATTGCCACTCCTTAAAACTCTGGATTTTATAGTAGAATCATGCAATTCTTAGATAAAAGCCCTTTCAATGATTTCAAGCAGCTAGCTGGGAGCAGATTTCCTTCCCTGTTGTGCTCCGAGGCAGTTCCTACAAAGTCAGCAGTAGGATTAAGTATGACATTCTAGTAATCTCACTTTCTAACACCTCAACACATGGAAAGGGAGTGCTTTTATGTTTCATAGGAGTGACCCAGGAAAACAGAAAGAAGCTCTGAAATTCATTTAAAGGTGGAAACCAGATTTAGGCTTTGTGTCTCCCTTTTTCAATTCCTCACTTTTGGGAACTGGCTATTTTATATTGTTAACATGGTGAGCATCGATATACCTTTAACATAGGGGCAACTAGATGGTACAGTGTATAAAGTGTTAGACTTAGAGCTAAGAGGACGAGTACAAATTCAGACAATTACTAGTTGTGGGACTCTTGACAAGTCACTTAGCCCCACTCATATTTAGTTTTCTCATCAGAAAAATGGAGATAATAATAGCACCTACCTTACAGGGTTGTTGTAAGGACTGAATGAATTAATATAAAGTGCTTAACAAGCCTTAGAACACTATACAAATGTTAGCTTCCATTAACATATGCCAGCGAGCATGAAACCTACCTAAAAGGCTAGAAGATAAAGAAGCAAAAGTCCTGTCCACTGACCTGTTGGACCAATGATTCGGGCAACATATACATAGTTCAGATATAGCTCCAACATCTATTTTGATTATCACTTAAGTTAACTTTGCTCTAAACAAGAATGTGTTGAGGACAAGGGACCTCTGCTACAGGTAGACTTTTGAGAACCAAAAGGGCTTAGAAGATATTGCCAAGGATGCAACTGTTGCTGACTTTGTGACAAAGAACCATTATCAACTAAATCAAATGGTGTAATCTAGTCCAAGTTTTACAGAACAAATCTTAATTTTATTAAGGGGATTTGCTTTGTGAAGTTTGGATTCAGTCAAAGGGCCACACTTGAGGACCTAGAGGGCCACATGTGGCCTCAAGGCTGCAGGTTCCCTACCCTTGGTTAGCCTATGCCACGGGACCTCCAGCAACTTGCCCACTATATAAGATTCTCACCACGGACAGACACAAAACACTTTTGAGTATCAGAATCAGGAGGTTTTGCTTTATGAAAAGGCAATGGAAAGCTATTAAAAATTTCTAAGTAGAGGAGTGATGCCCTAGTTTAGACTTTCTTTGCTTATTGCAAAAATCACCTAATTGATGCCCCTGCCTTGTGTCCCTCTTTTATGCCAGCTGTTTTCCACACAGTTAATAAACTTTTGATCCTAAAGCAGAGATCTAGCTGTGTCCCTCCTAAGAAGTTTCTATGACTCCCTATTCCTTAATAATGGAATTTATGTAGCATTTCAAGAACTTCAAGCACTTTCCATAGATTATTTCCTTTGTTCCTGACAATAACCCCAAAGCAGGTGCTATTCTTCTCATGCCTGGAATGGTCTTCCTCCTCTACTCCAATTGCTGACCTCCCTGGCTTCCTTTAAGTCCCAACTAAAATTCTACCTTCTACAGGAAGCTTTCCCCAACCCCTCTTGATTCCAGTACTTTCCCTCTTTTAATTATTTCCTATTTATCCTGTATACATTTGTCTGCATGTTGTCTTTCCCTTAGATTTTAAGCTCCTAGGGCATCGATTGTCTTTTGTCTCTTTTTGTATCTTCAGCACTTAGCACAGTGCCTGATGAATATTTGGAGCTTAATAAATGTTTACTGAATGAATGAATGCTGTAGTAAATCTGGCCTACTTATTTCTTGTACATGACATATTCCATTCCCACTCTTGTGCCTTTGTGTAGGCCATCTCCCCTGTGCCCAGAAATGTCCTCCTTTGTCACCTTCACCCCTTGGAAATACAAGATTCCTTTAAGGCTCTCTTCAAGAGGTCTTTCCCTCATTCCTTCTCTTATTAGTCCTCATTTGCCCACCCTCTAAAATCACTGTATATTTTTTTAAGTATCCAATATTTGCTTATATGTGAATATGTTTTGTATCCATCAGGTAAGCTCCTTGAAGCCAGAAACTATCTTGCTTTTGTATTTGTATCTGCAGTCCTAGCACAGAGCCTGGCACACAGTAGATACTTAATAGATAGTTATTGATTAATTTGTTGATAGTGGTAGATTAAGATTATTTGAGTAACAGTGTTGAGATTGGAAAAGAGAGGGTATAGACTGAAGAGAGAAAGCTATCCTAATAGTATAAATGAAAAAGATAAGAAAGCCTAGTTTAAAGGATGATAGCAATGAGAGTAAAAAGGAAGAGACATATGCAAGAGAAATTGTAAAAGCAGAAATGACAGGTTTTGTGGAAATTTTGCCAGGAACAATATATGGACTTTAAACATTCAGTAATGTGAGCCATACTTGCATGCTAACTTTTCTATGACACAGAGGCTAATAAAGGAACAAGTCAAACATAAACATAAAAAGACAATGTGCAAATGTAATAGAAATAAGAATGTCAGTCTTCAAGGTGTACGAGATTCTATATCCATTTTTCACTCATATATAAACTGTCAAAGAGATTATAAATCTACTTCTTTAATGCTCTATGATTTTTTCCCCCATGTAGTCAGGTCAAATCTCATTACAATTAACACAAAGAATTGTCTGATTTTTGTTTGCTTTTTTGGACTGGAATCTTGTACATTGAAATAAGTGGGACATTAGCTCTTGTTTAGAAGCCATTTTGTTATACAAAATGTACTTTATTTTAAATATTTGGCTCAATAGGATTCAATACATTGCTTATTTTAAAAAAAAACATTAAGCTTATGGTTTACTTTTCACTGTGATTAATATCTCTCCTTGAATGTCTTGGCACTTTAAATTTAACATGCCCTAAACAGAAGATATAATGTTCCTCCCATCCTCACCCCATCCTTAGTCCCCAAATTCTGATTTCTGTTGGGGATATCGCTATCGTTTTAATCACCCCAAGTTAACAATCTTGAAGTCATCCTTGACTTTTTCATAGCCCTCCTATATCCATTTAGTTGCCAAGTCTTGTTGATTCTATCCCATGACATCCTTTGCGTCTAGCCTGTTCTCTTTATCCACCCAACCTCTTTATCTTAGTTCTGACCCACCTCACTTCTCACCAAGATAATAAGGAAAAAATAAATTTTCCTAATTGATCATTATGTATTTGTATCTAATATTGTTTGACACCTATAATATATTTTGCTGAGAGGAGTATAATATTTTGGGGCATATAAATTAATAACTATCATATCTTCACCTATGGCATAGGTGCCAGTATGTATCTATGATCCTGAACCTTTCATCACCTCCAAAATATAGGAAAGCTTCAAACACCTCTGAAAACATTCTGAGACAAAATTTCAATCAGGCAAGGCCAAGAGGAAAATCCTGTAAACCTATTCCTGGGAACCTGGATGCTAGTAACAATGATAGAGGTAAGAATCTCTTTATATTGAGGAGCTAGAGGGGACCATCCTAACAGGCTGGGGGGGTATCTTGATCTCTGACTATTAGGGTGCCTCGTTCTTTGACACAGGAACATAGGAAAGTGTTCAGAGGATGTTAAGTATAAAGCTGTCACTTCTTCACAGTCTCTGAGTTAGAATGGACCTCAGATTATTTCACACTGTATCTGAATAGCAATCCCTTTCCCAGTGTATCTGATAAGTCCTTCCCTAATCCTAAAATACTCTCTTTTCCTAAGAAGCCTATAAAGTATAGATAATAATAGTACCTACACCCCAGGGTTGTTGTGAGGATCAAATGAGATAATGTTTATTAAGTACTAAGTACAACTGACAAATAGTAGGCACTTCATGAATGCTTGGGGCAGCTAGTTTGGCTCACTGGATAGAGTACCTGGCCTGGAATCAGAAAGACTCATCTTCCTGAGTTTAAATCTGACTTCAGACACTTCCTATCTGTGTGACCCTGAGCAAGTCACTTAACCCTGTCTGCCTCAGTTTCCTCCTCTGTAAAATGAGCTGGAGAAGGAAATGGCAAAGCACTCCAGTATCTCTGCCCGGAAAACCCCAAGTGGGGTCACAAAGAGTTGGACTTGACTGCACAACGATGAATGCTTGTTCCCATCCCTTCCCACCCTGCTTTTCTCCTAAGACCTGGGGCAGCTGTCTGAATAGCCTAGTTCGTGAGACTTCCCAGGGATATATGCAATGCATGGGAACACAGCAGTCAGACACATGGAAAGCTATTCCAGAACACCAAATTGGAAGATATTTTGCTTTGCAGAGAAGAAATTTCACCTGTCCACACTGAGTTCTCTTTCCAAGATAATAAGCTGTTCAGCTGACTGACCAGAAAAGAACAAACACCAGCTCAGAGGTTCTGAATCTCCTGCCTTTTTCTTCTACCTAGAGGCAAGCTAAGAGTTCTAAAGGGCCTGGAGCTTTTCTTAGGATTCTTGGCATCTATAGCTCTTACCTCTCTCTCTCACAACTCAACTGCCCTGCTTTCCTGATTGTTATTAAAAAAAGAAAAAGAGGGTGGTTTAAACTTTGCTTCTGCAGAAACCACCTTCCCTGAACTACCCTGGTCCAGGATTTGGCTGGGGGTAATTGCTGTGTATCCCTCAGTTCTGATCTTGGAAATTGTAAAGGTTACACAGATACATGTAGAGTTTGTATTAACCAGGATGGGCCACCATTCTTTGCAACATAGAATTATATGACTAAATGCGTGAGGGATCTTAGGGACTGAGACTCTAAGAATAAATCCCAACTCTGCTACTTACTACCAGTGTGGCCTTGGACAAATCACTTAACCTCTCTGTGCCTCAGTTTCCTCATGATAAAATGAGAGTATTGGACTATATGATCTCTAAGGGACTTTCCAGATCTACATCTTACAATCTTTGCTTGAAGACTCAAGTGCTCCAACCAAGCAAGGACTAGATGACTACTGATTGGGTTTATTGCATAGAGGATCCTTGTTCTGATGTGGATTTCACTAGGAGATCTATGAGGTCCCTTGTCTCTTGGGGTCCTGAGACTCTGTGATTATGAAATTTATGATCAATAGGCTCACAGGTTTAGAGCTAAGAGTGTTTTCAGAGGTCATCTAGTCTAATTTTCTTATTTGAAAAATGAGGAAATTGAGGCCAACAGAGGTTTAATGGCTTATTCAAGATAACAGGTAATAAGTATCAGAAATGAATTTTGAACCCAAGTTCTTTGACTCAAAAGCCAGTCATCCCCTAATCCTCTCATTTTACATATGAGGAACCTGAGGTCCAGAGAGATAAGATGATTTGCCTAAAGTCGCATAAATCCCCTGGCTCAAAATCTAGTTTTTTTTAAAAAAATTGCATGATCTGCCCCCTTGACAGACTCTGAAAAGGAAGCAGCTGTATATTTCACCTCAGAGAGGGTTGGCAGCTGCTCCTAGTTAATAGTTATACCCAGTGGGTTAAAGAAAAAAAAAGTCTTCCATTGCTGGTAATCATTGGGATAGGGATGGTTAAAAAGCTGGCCCTTGTATGTTGAAAGTGGAAGTTGAGTGTGTAGATAATGGTATGTGGACAGAGAGTTAGTTATTATACTCAGAGTAATTAGTAGTGAGAGAGAGAGAGAGAGAGAGACATAGAGACAGAGACACAGAGATAGAGAGAGACAGAGATTAGAGGGAGTGAAAAGGGATTTGTCTGGACACTGAGTATCTTTGGGGATAGTGATACAAATCCAAGCCCTGTTCATGCTATGATTCTGCTAAAGAAGCTTCACTGTTTCCCTGCTGCCCATAGGATAACATCCAAACTCCTCTGTTTGGAATGTAAAGCCTTAAATCTGGCTAAAACCTATCTTTCTAGGCTGATTATGTATTGCTCTCCCTCCCCTCAAACAATATTCATTGCACATATTCCATCTCCCATTTCTTTGCCTTTTCATAGGCTGTCCTCCTTTTCCGGAATATTCATCCTCCCTCATACCCAAAATCCCTTTAAGTTTCTGCTCAAATTCCACTTCCTGCAGGAAGCCCTTCCCATCTCCCTAAGTTGTTTGTGTTCCTCACCCTCACAATTTGTTTATTTTTAAGTGGTTTGTATCTACTCACATGCACATGATTTTATCCCCAATAGAATGTAAACTCTTCGAAGGAATGTTTTTTTTTCTTCATATTCCAAGCATTGGCAGCTAGTATATATTTAATTCATACTTAACAAATGAAAATGAAGCTATTATATACAGGATATTCCGAGTCTTTAAACTGCACTAAGACTTTTGGGACACATCGTGTATGTGAACAGCATATGTGAACAGTTTTCAACCCCCAGGAGTCTTCATATAGGAAAATAAATAATTAGGAAGGATGCATAAGTGATCCCATGGAGAGAATATCTGGATGTGAATATGACTGGGTCCTTGACATTGTCTTATTTCTGAGGTATCAAAACTGTTTCTCCCCATTACAAACACCCCTATAGAAAGTGACAAAGAATTTAGTCACTCCAAAGGGGAACCATATAACTCCAAAGATAATAGGGACCTCTAATAGCATTTGGTCCAAATCTTATACCATACATGAATGTCCTTCACAACATTGCTTCCTTGAATCGCGTGTTGGTAATGATGTTGCTATTGTTTATATGAAATAATAATGAACTACCCTTTTATAGAGCCTTCATCTTTATGATGTGCTTTTCTTACAATAGTCCCATGAAATAGCAATAATAATAATAGCCAGCATTTATATAGTACTTTAAGTTTTGCAAAGTGATTTGCTCATGTTATCTGACTTGATCCTCATGATAATAATGTAAAGTAGGTCTTACTATCATTTGCCTTTTAGAGATGTAGAAACTGAGGCTCTGAGAAGTTGAGTGACTTGCCCAGAGTCACATAGCTAAGTTAGTGACTGAATAAAGATTTGAATACAGGTCTTCCTGACTCCAAAACTAGTATTGTATTGTGGTAGCATTATGATTATATTCATTTTATAAGGAGGAAATAGGCTCACAGAGTTAAGTGAGGCACTCAGTGGCACACAGCTAATAAGAATTAAAGTTCCACAGAAACCCCAGGGGATTTTGTTTTGTACTTCAGGCTTTTAGCACATAATTCTATGAATCATAGTCCTCTGTGTTTTGTGTTCTCCCCCTACTTGATGGCAAAAGTTCCTTGAGGGAAGGGACTATGTCTGACCTAAGCTCTGTCTCTCTCCCAGTGCCTAGCATATTACTCTGCACATAAGGATCATTTAATGAAGTCAGTTGTTTTGCACATCCCTAGTAAATGGTCTTCTAGCCTTTCCCAGAGTATACCTCTCTCCTCACATGACAGGCAACAGTGAACAGGCTGACACTATTTCTTCAAGAATGGCTGTTATCTAGTCAACTTACGTGCATTCAAGAGAAAAAGAATGTTTCCAGGGGATGTAAATTCTGACGAAAGTGAACTGCAAGTATATGGTACTTGTCCTAAAGTCATACTTTCATTTGTTACCAGAAATGAAAGGCCTGATAACTTTGGCAGGCTGTTTTCTAAATGAGATGAATGAAGGCTAATGCATCACAAAATATCTGACTGAAGCATGAAAAATGGCAGATGGTTGTCATGTCAAGTCATTGATTTTTTACCAAAAATTGAAAAATAGCCATGAGAGACTGGATGGTTTATTTATTTCAAGTTAGGACCTGGTAGAGGCATCAAAACAATCAACATTGTTCGTATAACGTATAATAGAGTTATGTTCAAGTCACTCAAGAGTTCACTTATTAAAGCTCAAGGAGATTTCCTTGAAGAAGTTTAGAAAAACACTTTTTAATCTTCCCTGAGTGAGGTTTTTATGCTCACATAAGAGTAAAACTGGAAAAAGTCCATTTATTCTTCAAGTCATAATAAAAATACAAATGCATTGCTTTTTTATATCAAGTAATATGAAAATAATATTATTTTCTTTAGAATTATATGGTGGGAGGGAGCACTTTTGGTAGAGAGGAAAAAGATGGATGGATCATAGAGTCCCTTCACCTGACTCCATCAGCCTGGATTAGGAAGTATACATGTGCTTCTGAAAGACTCCAATAAAGGCAATTTTAAAGCCTGTTTACACCAGTTTGGTGCTTCATAGGCACAATACATAGACCTTTTTCTCCTGTATTCAGCTACTATCAAGTGATTCTTTTGTACATTTGTGGGAAGGATGGTGGGGAGAGATAGATCATAAAGGGAAGGCTATACAAGGCGGATTTGTGTAAAGCAAACTCAGTGAAACAAAGTCAAAAGGAGATTTGAGTATAGAGGTCTTCAGACCATGGAAGCCTGTAGTAAAATAGAGCCAACTCAGTCAAGATTTATTAAGCATCTACTGTGTGTGAAACATTATGCTAGGTACTAGGGGACAATACAAATTTATTTAAGAAAAAGTCTTAAAATGTCTGTAATGGAGTGCAAACTTAGGAGTCAAAGAGGCGATAAGGGGGCCCAGAGAGCTAACTCTATCTTCGTCTACATTAAGAGAGTTTGGACAAAGGAGGTGATAGTTCCTTTGTATTGTGCCTTGGTCAGAGCACTAGACTCCTTGACCTTGAATGGTTGTTGATCTCTAAATCTATGATCCTAAGTTTTAGAGAAGCAAATTTAGACTTGGTTTATGTAATAATTTCCTAACATGTAAAGCTATTTCATTAATGAAAAATCTTCAAGTAGAAACAAGTTTGTGATGGTGTAAGGAGATTCCTATGCAGTCAATCAAACAAAAAGTATTTATTAAACACTTACTATGTTCAAGCAAGTGTTGAACTAAATGATCACTGAAGTCCCTTCCAATTCTGTGATTTGGTGACTATTGCTTTTGCTGCGTCTACTTGTTCTGTCAGTTCTTTGAGAGTAGGAATTGTGTCATTCTTTGTGTTTATATTTCCAGTGCACTTAATGAATGCTTGTTTATTGATTGATTTGGCTGGCAAATAGAGTATATCAGTGGAATCATATAAGATAAGGATATAAAATCTACAGTACTGCCAAATTATTGAGACTATAACCAATACATGCCTAAGAAACATAGCATGACAGTGACATCCATCCTTTGTTATTTTTCCTTTGGTAAGAGTGCATAACTTGGAGTCAGTAGAAATCTGGGGCCATTATGAAATTGATTACTTGTGCAACAGTGAAAAAGGCTGGATCTGCTAAGTGGGAATAATGACACTCAGAATAACTTCCTAACTTGTTTGTCATGATAAAAGTACTTTGTAAATCTTAAAACACTGCAGGAATGTTATTATTAAAGTACTATAGGAATATCAATTATTATTACTCATCACATAATGGGACCAATTTATTATTAACCAATTTGTTCGACCACATACTCATGTGGCACTTACTGTTGTAATGTCTTGTATTGTATTGTGGAATCCCTGCCTCCCAGTGAACATATATCTTAGTAGGGAGGGATAAGGAAAGTAGACAAATGCAAGATAGAAACTATGACTCATATGTGAGATATACATAAAGTGCTACTAGAGTTCACAATAGGGAGAGAATATATTAATTATGTTCTTTTTTGTTGGGGAATGGGAGGCAGAAAGGAGCAGAGAAAGTCTAACATTGGAATTTGGTCTTTCAGGACAGATAGGTAGGTCTTCAGCAGATAGGAATTGGAAGGTAGATATTCCAGGTGAAGCAAACAATTGTGGGAAAGTGCAGTGTCTGCTGGGGGAACAGCAAATAAGCTAGTCTAGCATGACATATGTCTCAGATAATAGTGAATGGAGAATGCCTGGAGGGGTAGGTAAGGGTTAGCATATGACATTGATAATCTTGAAGCTTGAAAGAAAAGTTACAAGTTGAGAAGACAGAAAGTGGAAAATCAGTTAGGAGGATAATTCAATAAATATATGCATATTACACATATGCAAATATACAACGTATTATACAAAATATACAATAATCCAGGAAAAAAGATTATGAGGAATGGGAGTGGAAAGAGGAGGATGGGATGGACATGACCTTATTAGCAATAAAGCTGTTGTTGTTCAGTCATTTTAGTCATGTCTGACTCTTCATAACCCCACTTGGGATTTTCTTGGCAAAGATACTGGAGTGTTTTGCCATTTCCTTCTCCAATTCATTTTTCCAGGTAAAACAACTGAGACAAACAGGATGACTTGCCCAGGGTCACATAGATAGGAAGTATCTGAGACTGGATTTGAACTCATAAAGATGAGTCTTTCTGATTCCAAGCCCAGCACTCTATCCACTGTACCACCTAGCTGTCCTAACAAAGTTGTTAGGATTTGGCAGAGGCTTAAAAGTAAGAAAGGGAATCAGGATGAAAGATTACTGAAGAACAGTAGTAATAGGAACATAAATAAATCAAGTCAGGGAAATATATGTTGTAGCACAAAGAACCCTAGAAGTGGAGTCAGATGTCCTGGCTTAGTCACTTATTAACTGTGTGACCTTGGGTCATTCCTTTCACCCATCCTGGACTAATTCACCAATGTGGCAGAGTGGAAAGGGCATCAGATTTGGTGTCAGAAAATATGATCAACACTGTGATTTACTGACAGTCTGACTTTGGGCACATCATCTTTCTTGTGTCTCAGTTTCATCCTCTGTAAAATGAGGGCATTAGATTTCATGAAATCTATAGTCTGTTGTAGCTATAAATCTTTGACCCCTAAGATGAAGTCTAAGGCCTTTTCCAGCTATACAAAGTATTTGATTCTGAGCTATTTGGGAGTGAGACAGGAGGGGGATATGAGAACTTAATTTCTGACATCTTAAATTTGTGGTGTCAGTAAGATATACAGTTGGTGATTTTCAACAGGTAGTTGGATTGTGGGCTTGAAGCAGAGAAGGGACTTTGGTAGTAAGCATATAGATCTGGAAGTCCTCTGTCTTCAGCATTGACAGCTGAAATCACAGAAATATATGATATCACCAGTAGAGAAACCATGGAGAGAAAAGAGAGGAGAACAGAATGAAATCTTGGGTGAATACTCACATATTGGGGATGGAGAATGAAGAGAAAGGATCATGACCCCTCATGGCTTTCCTCCCTAATTCTGTTATGATCACATTAAATTATCAAAATGCATGTCTACTGGGGAAACTGGGATGTCCAGCTGTTTCATCTTTTTTGCCAAAATGGGGACTAGATCTGGTGTCATTTATAAGCATGGGCTAAACAACTTGGACATGATTGAATTTCATTCCTCTACAACTACTCAACCATAAAGCAGGGAATACAAAGCAACTCAAAGGGGATGAGGTCACTCCAGAGTACTGCAGTTCACCTTTGCAAAATATGTCTATTCAATTTTGTTTCCAATTCAGCTCTACAAGGGGAAAATAGATTAATATTCTTGTGAAGCAAGTAGATTTTTGCATTTTTCTCAAAATTTATCCATTCTAGTCAAATTTCTGTACCATTGAGTTAATACTGAAAAGTTATTTATGTGAGCTGCTAACAAAACTTGAATTTCATGTCAAGTTAGAGCATCAAGCCTTTTTAGTATCCAAAAAGAGCAGAAATGAGCATGTTTGTCCTCAATTCCATCTAAAGACCAACTCCAGCCATCCAACAAGGTAGAGAAGACCATTTAATGAACCTTGAAGCAGTCACAAATTCAAGAACTATATTTATAGAGCAGTTTACAAACTGCTTTATACACTTTACCTTATTTGAGCCTCACAATATCCCTGTGAGGTAGGTGCTATTATTCTGCCCATTTTGCAGATGAGGGAACTGGGACTGAAAATGTTTAGTGAATTCTCCACGGTCACATAGCTGTGAGGACAAAGATAAGGACTGGATCATTAGAGGGGTCCTTTAGTATGTGAGCTCCTGGAGGTCAGAGCTAATTTTTGCCTTTCTTTGTATTCCCAGAGCTTAGCACCATGTCTGGCATATGGTGACATTTAATAAAGGCTTAGACAATGATTAACTGTACCTGTTATTTCATTGATATAGGGAACTGTCAGATGTGGAAACTCCATCAGTGCAGGTAAACCCCTCATCTTCAATTTATAATCTCAATTATTAGAGTTATTAGAGGTCAAATGTAGCCCAGGGGCCATGCAGCCTATAACACTCCCAAGAGCAGCTGGAACCTGATTAAAATATAATTGGGCAATATTTAACAAAATAAATAAGAATACAAATAAAACATAGACAATATCAATATGTAGTTTTTAAAGTCAATATGCAGCCTGCAGGAACCTTATGTGTGGTTTAGTGGCCCCCCATTTGTATTTGAGTTAGATGCCACTGGCCTAGAGCATTGAGAGGTTCAGTGATGCCTTGGGTCACACCTCCAGTATGTATCAAGGGAGTAACTTGAAATGCTGGCACTGAAGCCAACTCCCTCTTTGCTATGTCATGCTGCCTTCACTTTTGCATGTATATCTATGTCTCCACCTTTACTGCAGACTGAGTTCTTCTTCCTCTAATTGTCCTATCTTGATCTTACCTTTTCCCTTATCCCACTGTGTTTGTATTATGCTCTTGTTATATCCTCTCTAGTTAGGTTTGCAATCTCTCCGAAGCTGGAGACTGTTATTTTTCATCTCTTTATCACCAGAACAGAGATGAAATGCCTGCAACAGAGAACTTAGCACACAAGAGGTGCTTTATATGTGTTTTGGGGTTGGATCTGATAATCTCTTGCAATAGATCCCCAAGTGGAAGAGTTTGAGCATAGTACACTTCTTAGAGAATAGAAGACTAAGAAAAACTGATTTAGATTTTAATAGGGACCAATCACATTCAGAGGTCTAATCTAACCAAATGAACATTCTCAAACAATTTTTTTCCTCTTCCTTTATTTTTCCATTGCATCAAACCCATGTGCAATAGATGTTGCTGTCAAGAGGTAGAACTTATTATTTTTTTTTAGTGAAACCATTTGGATTCTCCCTTAAGTATCAAGTCTTTCTTCTTGCTGAACATGAACCACCATTAATTAATGCTCTAAAGATACTCTTCATCATTTTGTTTATATCCCTTTGACTAAATTTTAGTTTAAGAAGTCATTTTCCAAAATAACTTTTATTTTTTCATGTTTTATGGTTTCCATCAGTCATATTTCTGGTTCTTCTGGGGAAGGATTAAAGTGCTCATATCTACAATTTTCTCTGGCCTGGGGATGCACGTGCACCATTTTTCCTGTCTCTTCCAGTTGATAAATGTAGGAGATCCCAGGAGAGGTAGTGTTTCCATATACTAATTGGCCCTGTTCTAAACTTTAATAGCTAATGGGCAGAGCCATGGGCATGCAGACTGCATGAGGGAATTTTTTTAAAAATTCATTTGAGTTCAGGTGTGCTGAAAGTCTAGTCTTCCTAGCTCAGAGGCATCTGTATGCTTCCCTGATGCTTTTTAGTCACATAGCCCTAAACCTCAGCATAGTCCCATGAAGCCTTGTGCAGAAGCAAGCAGATGCTAGGAGCATCTGGTTTGCAGTGTGTGATTACAGTGATGAAGAAGTGAAGTCACCCAAAGAGCAAAATGTATTACTTTATCACCACTGGAATTTTGGGAGGAGTCATTGAGGGAGAAAGCAGGTCTTAAGGATTAGAGCTTGAAGAGTCTCAGGCAAAATCTGCTTCCTGAAGCTTGGAAACAATCAAAGGCATGAGCTTTGCAGCTGATTTAGGAAATGCTTCTGTATTCATAACTTATTTTCACAGATCTACATACCTATGTTTTCTCAACACTAAAGTCTGACTTACCCATACATACCCCACCCTCTCCCCTTCCCTGATAATTTACTTAGACTGCCAACTAGGAACACATGCCATCTTACCTGAGTCTAAGATTTTGAATGAATTCTTACTAGAATTTAGGGGGGCGGGAAAGGCCCTCTTTTGAACATGTATGGATAGAGTAACAGCATAAATTTCTGACATCAGCACTGTAACTAAGATGGGACAGTCAGGACTCCTCTCCCCCCAGGTGTTGGATATTAGATGGCACTCAAAGTACCATCTTTGTGTCTTTCCTTAGACTGCAAGTGAGTTCTTTCTTGCACAGCCACACCCTCAAAAATATCAGCTGTGTCTCGGGGCATACTCCTTCAGTGCCCTCCTCCCCAAACCAGCCACTAGTCTTTTATTAGCACAGATACGTCACATTGCCTTCTATTCTCTCCCACCCCCAGCAGCATCCCAAAGGAGCTCTGCCCCACTCTTGCCTTAGACACAAAAATTCAAACCCTGGTTATAGCTCTGTTTGACAAAGACCTCAGGGGAATTTGAAGAGGAAATTAAACTGCTCAAATCTCAGTACTTGCAGTTTCAATAACTACAAAGGGGTTAAATCAGTATCATGTAATGAGTACTGGATTTAGAAGCAGATTAGTTCTAATTAGTCTTTTGACTTCTCAGCTGTATGACCTTAGATAGGTCACCTCATTTCCTTAAGACCTGAAAAATGGGGGTGATATTTTCTCTATCTATATCATAGGACCAAGATAAGAATCAGCTGACAATTTATGTGAAAATGTTTTGTAATTATAAAATTCTTTGATACTTTGATGGACCTGTGGTTTCATCAGTCTATATTCCCTCCAATGATGCTGACCACAGCCTATCTAGACTAGCCTATCTTGCCTGACTTTTGTCCATGTTTTTCCATAAATCCAACTCCCATTACTCTCAATGCTCATGTACCCTACTTCTCCCCACTCAACTTCTACACAACCTCCCAAACTCCTTCTTTATGAGGCAAGAATTAGTTTTGCAGGTAGTTTTCATGACCTCATAGCAACAGCTCCACACAAAGCTTGGAGAGATCTTCCTTCAACTCCACCCATTCCCCCCGCCACCCCACCCAATCCCTAGCACATCAATCTATGCCTACCATATCACTTTATCACTTAGCAGGGACCCTCAGAGAATGGACAGTATACTACAGGACAGTGATTGGTAACATCATTCCTTTCCTATAATTTCATTTTTGAGGGGACAAAATGAATGGCATAGGATGATCAGACATGCATATGTTGTGATTTGTATCACAGATCTAATTACATTTTTCCCTCTCTGAACCCACTGCCTTCCAAACTTTCCAATTTGTGTTTAGTACCTACATCCTTCAAGTTATCTGGCTTTTCACACCAGTGCCATCCCTATCTTCTCACTTTTACCCATACCACATACACAAGCAGTTGACAAATGTTGTCATTTCTGTCCCCACAACATATTCCCCCTCTGTCTCCTTCTTTCTATTCACGCATCAATCCCCTTAGTTCAAGTCCTCATCACCTCTCCCCTGGACTCTTGTAATGATCTCCTAATTGGTGTCTCTGCCTCAACCTTTCACTGCTCCAAGTCATCCTCCACACACCTGCCAAAGTGATTTTCCTAAAGCATAGTCTGACCATGTGACTCCCTGCCTCCTTTTTCAAGAATCTCCATTTTCTTCCAATTGAATATTACATTAAAAATAAAGTCCTCTGGCATTTAAAGCTCTTTATCACCTGTACTCAACCTATCTTTGCAGTCTAATAACATGCCATTCCCCTTCTTGCACACTATAGTCTAGTCAAACCAGCCTTCTTGACATTCCTCACATTCATATAAAACGTGTCTAAGAGACCCAAACACTTAAAGGAAATCAAGGCATGATGCCATACATTAAGCAGAATCATGTACAGTCGGAGGAATGTACTTAAGGTTAAAGCTTCTGCTAAGTTGAAATTAGAGAAATATAACTCCTGCTAAACAGCTGTTACTTATGTTCACTGACATAGGGGCTATATATCTTCCAAAAAAAATAACTAAAAATAGAAATTCACCTGCTTAGTTAACTACATTGATAAAATTAACTCTATAATTAATTCCTAACAAAGTATTATTTACAAATTGGCTCCAACTCATACACAAAGTTGTTTTTTATTCCTAATTGAAACACAGACAATCATATTGCTTTCACAAAATAAAGTTACTTTTGACATTTTTGTGAAAACCAAAAGGTTTTATACAAAAATTATATTTTATCTTTATATTATTTTCCATTTTCAGTGCTTGTGCATTTTTATAATGTACTTTTACATTACATATTTCATAACATAGTTGTTCATATATACACTATACATATATGCATATACATATACATATATACATATACAAACATATACACATACATATGTGTATATATATGTAGAGGTGCGTGCTCAAAAATTTTTACTGATGAAGTATGAAATCAAAAATTTTGGAGTCACTGGAATCTATGATTTCAGAGTTTCCTTCTAGTTTTTATAATCTAGCATATGTATCAAATTTTCTAATACAGCTTCCTGTGGGGTTAGTCAGGCTTCACTTCATTTTACTCAGGCAGGCAGGAGGGTACCTTTCCTTGAATCATGAAATGAATCCTTAACTGACACAACACTAGAACCTGGAGTCATCTGAGATCTAGTCCCTGTAATTGTCCAAAGAGCTATTTACTTCTCTTTCTTTCTACTTCTCTCAAGGTTTCTGGGTTTTGTTTTTGTTTTGTCAATATTTTGAACTTACTACCTAGCATTTTCTAGGTCCTTTCAAAGTATTTATTTCATTTGTGTAGACATACAAAACATTCCAGAAAGCACTGTGATTAAAAATAGTACTGTCTTCCAGGCAAAAGTAGAAAGGCTGACAATTTGACAGGGAATGGTCCCTAAGCCTTAGGTTCTCTGGGGTTTCATCCACTTTGTTTCCAGTAGGAAACAAGGTATCAGAAGGGGAGAGGCATGTAGGGATTTGCTAAGTAGTAGGTTGAAATGGTTTCTCAAAGTTGGGGGAATTTGTAAAAATGAATTCACTCGTTCAACAAATATTTATCAAGAGTAGCTATGGGAAAGGCATGCTATTTGGTGCCTGGCCCTGTGGGAAAACTCAAACTCACAGAATATTGGGACTTTCTGAATATTTAACTTAGAATGTCCAGGACATTTAATTCAATCTCCTAATTGAAGCTTATGAAAGAGAGAAAATTGAAGTAAATGCCATCAAAGATCATTTTCTTCTCTGGGGATGGGTAGGGAGATGATTTTATCAGTATAAGGAGATTCTAAGGGAGGAATCCCCTTCTACCAAGGCTGATGAGCCTTGCAATTTAATGTTCCAGAACTGCCTGAGGCACTAAGAGGTTAAATGACTTAAGTGCCTAGGGTCCAAAGACCAAATGTGTAAGAAAGAGGCCTTGAACCCAGGTTTTTGTTAGTCTAAGATTGCTTTTTATATCCTGTGCTCATAACCCTCTCAGACCAATAGGATTTTATGCTTAAGAAGCACTTTACATCCATTATTTCACTGGATCTTTATTAGGCAGGGCAATTATTATTACTATACTGAGAAACTGAGGATCAAAGAAATTAAGAGACTTGCTTAAAGTCAAGTAGCTAAGTGGAAGGAGAAGAACTCTCTCTGGACTCCAAGTATCCCTCCATCATTAAGCTAATATTCTAGTTGGAAAGATAAGACAAGTACACACAAGGATCGGATCAGGGTATAGGACTTTAGACTTTAACTTGCTTAAGTCATTCAGTTTTTATAACAACTCTGGAATGTAGATTTTGTTGTGTTGTTTTTTTTTGTAAGTAAAATGATAAATTTATTGTTTCTCAGGACAGTAGTCTAAGAAATCACCTAGGACAACCAATTTATTTTGCAGACGAGAAAACTGGGGCCCAGAGAAGAAAAATACCTTGACCCAGGTCAAATTCAGTTACTAATGAAAGTGAGACTTGAACCCCAGTCCTATCTTCTAGTCGAAGTATCTTTTTATACAATCATAGGATTTAGAGCTGAAGGACTCCTTATACAGATAGGAAGTATCAGCAGACCCAATATTCAATCCTTAGGTCTTCTACTTCTGTTTCTAATACTCTTTCCATTACATTATGTTGTTTTTACCTCTTTATGAGTAATAATAATAATAATGAAATTTCCATAGCTCTTTAAGGTTTCTAAAGTGCTTTACAGGTATGGCAGCTAGGTGGTACAGTGGATAGAGTGCCAGGCCTGGAGTCACGAAGTTGTTGTTCAGTCATTTTAGTAGCTTCTGACTCTTTATGACCCCATTTGAGGTTTTCTTAGCAAAGATACTGGAGTGTCTGGAGATTTAAACTCATGAAGATGAGTTTTCTTGATTCCAGGCTTGGTGCTCCGTCTACTATAGCACTTAGCTGCCCCAGAAGACCTGAGTTCAATTCCAGCCTCAGACAATTACTAGCTGTGTGACCCTGGGCAAGTCATATAACTTTGTTTGCCTGAGTTTCTTCATTTGTAAAATGAGCCAGAGAAGGAAATGACAAACTGGCAAACACCTCCAGTATCTTTGCCAAGAAAATCCCAAAGGGGTCATGAAGAGTTAGACATGACTGAAAACAGCTAAACAACAAATCATAGGTATTATCTCATTTGCTTCTCACAGCTGCCCTATAAGGTAGGTGTTACAAGGGAATGGAAATAGAAGTTAAGAGGGTTGTGCAGGGTCACGTGTCTGCAGCAGGATTTGAACTCAGGTCTTCCTGACATCAAGTTCAGTACTCTATCTACTGTTCCACCCAGGTGCTTAATAAGAATATCCTAACTTCAAGTAATTGAAGATCACAAAGACAAGAATACAGTAAATGTGATAAAAATAACAGAACAAAAAATACAATAAAACTCAACAAAGTTTTATTGAACACCTAGTCCAGGCAGAGCAAGGTGAGTAGTGCAGGGGTACAGACAAAAAAAAAATTAAGATGCAGTCTCTCCATTCATGAAGCTTATATTCAGTTAAACCATTCACTGCAATGTTTCAGAAGCCAGATATTTTTAACGACCAATTGTGAATGTACAGTAACCTTCTTGGACTACATTGTTTTCATAGAACAATACATTTTCCCAAGATTTTTCATTAATTTTGAAGCCAATAACAAAAATGACAAACTTTTTAAAGCAAATGATATATTAGGAGCAGGCTAGTCTTGCTGTTTTTCAGCTTTATAATCTTTGTTGAAGAAAAAAAAAACTCATTTTTCAGCACATAAGTAAGATTACCCTAATGGCTGTGAGCATGTGTCAAGGCTTGATATCTTGCAAAACAATAAGGAAGAGCCAAGGCATTGGGCACCTGTTACACTTTCCAAGTTTTATAGCTAAGGTGACACTCAGAGAGAATTAAGCAAAATACAGAAGGGAAGAAACATTATAACATGTCTAAATATATCATTTAGACCTCTTTTATGGAGAAGAGATGCCAAAGGAAGAGCATGCTACCCTCCCTGGCACTTGGACAAATATGACACATTTTACAAATTCACTCATTTTCAAAGTGAGCAGCTGTTTTGTCACTGTCAATTAATATTTTTTTTAAAAAAGGGTATAAAGTTACAAATGAGGAATTTAAGCATTTTGCAGATACAAAATTAGTCCTTCCTCCTTCCTTTTTACCCCCTTTATTCCTTCCTTCCTTCCTAACATTTGGGAATGGCAGGGATTTTGCCTACTTGGAAGCTAATGCCAGAGCTTTGAAAAATGCCAAGCCCATCTGAAGACGTTTTGAAATTAAAATGTCCCAGTGACTGTAACTTATACTTTGTCACTGTCAAGAAGAAACATATAACAAGCAGCATAACACCTCGTTTCAGGTGTGGCAATACCTAAATCATCTAAGATGGATTCAAACTGAAATTGTGACACACACAAAAAAAAATCACAAGTTTTGCTGTGAGAGAGCTTGGGTTCAAAGCCAACTTCTGCTAATTACTTTGGGCAAGCCACTTGCCTCCGTTTCCTCATCTGACATTACTGTTGAAGTCTCTTGCAGCTGAAATCCTATGATTGATTTTTAAACTATTTTAATGAGAGTATGGTATAGTAGATAGAGGACTAAGCTTGCATGCAGAGTTCTATAAAGAGACCATAGGTTTATACACAGAAAATATGAAAACAATGTTTTTATCACTCTAATTCATTAAGAAAGAGTATAATGCAATATATAATAGGGGATACACATACTTGATTTTCAAAATCTTCAAAAAAACTTTATAGAGAAGAGGGCAAGAATTCTAAACTTTAAATCAATGCAATACACTGTAGACCCCAGGAAATAACATGTATTATAACTACTACTAGAATTGAAGGCATTTAAAAAGTGAAGGATGGTTGTTTATTTAGCCTAAAAAAAGAAATTCACTTTCAGGAGATATTGAACTGTCTTGGCTCAGAAGCAGGATGTACACAAAATGATGAAACATCACCTGTTAAGGCAATTTCCCGAGATAATTAAATGAGCTTCAGATAAGTATCTGTTTAGGTCTGTCCTTCACTAATCAATTTTTAGTCTATTAAACTTAGAGTTAACTGTAATGAGTAGCAATGAAGACTTGAGAGGCTTTTGGGCTCAGTGGCCCAAATGCAAAAAATGGAAGTTTTGAATCTTTAGAGCATTACTAACTCATCGGCAGGTTGGATGTCATTCAACAAGAGTTTCTTTTGTTAATGCCATCCAGAACCCAGTTGTGCAGCAGGTGGGTTAAACACATAGACATTAACTTTTAAGTTATGCATGGGTGCAGGAAAAGATATTGTCCGGTGTGGCCACATGCCTTTTTGATGCTGGTATTTTGTTTCTTCACTCCTATCTTGTTTCTTTTTATAAAATTTATTTTTTCTCAATTACACGTAAAAACACTTTTTAACATTTTTTTTTAAATTTTGAGTTCCAAATTCTCTCCCTCTCTTCCTTCCCTCTCCCATCCTTAAGAAGACAAGCAGTTTCACATGTTCTACATGTGCAGCCATGAAAAATACATTTCCATATTAGCCATGATGCAAAAGAAAACAGAAAAAAATTTAAAATAAAGTAAGAAAATAATGCTTTGATTTGCATTTTGACTCCACCGGTTCTTTCTCTGGAGGTAGGAAGTATTTTTAATCATAAGTCCTTTTGGAATTCTCTTTGTTGTTGTTGTTGTTCAGTCATTTTAGCTGTGCCCAACTTTTCATGACCCCATTTGGGGTTTTCTTGGCAAAAATACAGGAATAGTTTGCCATTTCCTTCTCCATCTTACTTTTCAGATAAGGAAACGCAGGCCAACAGGGTTAAGTGACTTGCCAAGGGTCAGACAGCTAGCAAGTGTCTGAGGCTGGATTTGAACTCAGATCTTCCTGACTCCAGAGTCAGGCGCTCTATCCATTGTGCCATCTAGCTGCCTTTGGAATTCTCTTGGATCGTTATAATACTGAGAATAGCTAAATCATTCACAGTTGTTCATTGTACAATACTGCTATTACTGTGTATAGTATTCTCCTGGTTCTGCTCACTTCACTTTGCATCATTTCATGTGTCTTCCCAGGTTTTTCTGAAACCATCCTGCTCGTCAATTCTTATAGCACAATAGCATTCTGTCACAATTGTATACCCCAACTTGTTTAGTCATTCCCCAGTTGATGGGCATCCCCTCAATTTCCAATTCTTTGCCACCACAAAAAGAACTGCTATAAATACCTACACACACATACACATACAGACACAGACTCACAGACATACACACACAGACACACACACACACCTCTTTTTTTTATCTCTTTGGAATAGAGATCTGATAGTGGTATTGCTGTATTAGAAGGTATTCACTTTAAGTATACCTTTGGGCATTGATTCAAATTGTTCTCTAGAATGGTTGGATCAGTTCACAGCTCTAGCAATGTGTGTTAGTATCCCAATTTTTCCACATCCTTTCCAACATTTGTCATTTTTCTTTTCTGTCATATTATCTGATAGTTATGGTACCTCAGAGTTGTTTTAATTTGCATTTCTCTAATCAATAGTAATTTAAAGCATTTTTATGACTATAGATAGCTTTGATTTCTTCTAAAAACTGCCTGATCATAACATTTGACCATTTTTCAATTGGGGAATGACTTGTATTCTTGCAAATTTGACTCATTTCTCTATATATTTGAGAAATGAGGCCTTTATCAGAAAAACTTGCTTTAAAGATACCCCCCACCCCATTTCCTGCTTTCCTTCTAATCTTCACTGCATTTAGTTTTATTTGTGCAAAAACTCCTTAGTTTAATGTAATCAACCTATCTTGTTTCAATCTAAGAACTTAAAGCCTGGTGCTTCCCTACCTGACTGATTTCTACTCTAGTATTCTTAAAATTACAATCTAATCCAGTAAACATTTATTGAGCACCTATGTGAGCCTCTGCAGATAAAAACACAGAATGAAAACTACTTTTTCCCTCAAGGAACTTACATTCTGCAATAGCTTTGTAACTTGACCATGCTTTCTTTTATTACTGACCTTGCTTCCTAACTGATTCTTCCCTCTTCCACTGTCAAGTTCCCACTTCCAAATCTCCATCCTAGTATGGTGAACTAAGTCTGATTTCTGATTCAAACATAGACTTGGAAGAGACCTGACTTGCTGTTGAACCACCCATCTCAGATGTCCTCCCCTGTATGCTTTAGAATATTGGCAAAAATGAACCTCAAAAATAGCAATAATAAAAGAGATGAAAAAGTATCTGCACACACTATGTCTTTATACTAATAATTTAAAACAACATTATTAATAGCATCCTAATACCTTTGCTCTGAACACATAGCAGCTCTTGGTGATCCAGGCAATATCAATTTTCCTTTTATTGACAACCAATAATTGTTCATTGTTAGCTTAGGGTAAAGTTTGACTCCCCCATACAAGCTGCCTAATTAGGGGAAAGAGCTTAAGTACTCACTGGTCTTTTAAAGAGTAATTCATTTTTGATGCATGTATCTTAAGGGGTTCTCAAAAGAACAATAGAGTATGAATAAGGCATGGCAAGGGAACTTCTGGGATATTATCTAAATAGAATGTTAAAATCAAATGTTGGAGAGAAATAAGTCAGACTTCTTTCACCAGACTCATTTTACCGAAAGGAGGTGGGAAAATATAAAGAAATTACTAGAGTTACTAATGAATACTCACGAGTGCAACCCCCAAATATAAAGGACATACTATATCACCCCCTTCTATAGCTATTCTTCACAACTTGTACTTAAGCTTGCCAGTTGGGTCCCCCAAAGTATAGCTACTACCTGAGGTTAGTGCTACTCTGGGCCTGAAATGCTAAATGAACCCCAGTTGGTATGTTTGCCTTTAACAGTCTGCCGGTAGACAAAATTTCCTTGAAAGAAAGGAATTTACTAAGATGACACAGTAAAAACAACTACAACATATTGTCTCATAAGCCTAGGAAACAATCATTGGCCAGTCCTCTCATTACACATATATACAACCAGCATTAGTTGGAACAATGGGAACAAACTTAAGAATACACTGGTTTTGGGGAGGTAGTGAGGTAGTAGGGAATTCACTTGGCCAAGGCAACTCAAGTCTCTAACAGGGGTGGGGAACCTTCAGCCTCAAGGCCACAGGTGGCCCTCTAGGTCCTCAAGTACAGCCCTTTGACTGAATCCAAATGTCACAGAGCAAATCCCCTTAATAAAAGGATTTGTTCTGTAAAACTGGGACTCAGTCAAAAGGCTACACCCAAGGACATAGAGGGCCACATGTGGCCTCAAGACTGCAGGTTCCCCACCTGTTTCAAGGCTGTAATATCTTTTCTCTTCTCATGGTGACCCTTGCTGCTCCTTTATGCCTGCAGATTCCATTCTGGGGAGGTTGGTTAACTAACTTCTTGTGTCTTCCCATGGTTCAATTCCCAATCGTTAGAACTATTTTTTTTTTCGAAGACTGAGGTTACTTCTTTTTTATGTGGTCATAATTCTTGAAACTTCTTCCTACCATGACATTCTTTATCTTTCTACATATCTCTGTCTCTGTTTCTCCATCTCCATATCTATCCCTGTCTCTCTCTCTCTCCTGCTAATTTTGGAATTAGTATAATTCCAAGATTCACTGGCTGATGAAAGGGAGAGACAAATGAGAAAGACAAATCCCCTCTTCCCCCAGCTTCAGACTAAAAAAAATTATTCATACTTTGACCACTTCTCAAATCTGGCAAGCTTGTTCTGTAAGGATCACTGAAGGTGTGGCCATTCTTTTGGTATTAAATGGCAAGGTGTCTCTTATAGTCACAGAGAATCTCTTCAAACTTTGTAGGCAACAAACATAAGCATATCATTGGACTTCATTTAACACATTAACATTTAATTTCTTTGTTAGCTATTTCCATCTGAGATTTCATCAACTACATTGAGGGGTGGTGGTGGTGGTAGATGAATTGGTTGAGAACCAATTCATCTCTACCCCTAAACTACCAAACCCTGTATAGCTTTATCTAATTTATTCATGATTGGTATATTCACAAGTATCTTGGGTCTTCTCATCCTAGTCTGGAGCATATTACTTCAGAGTAAATCTGCACAACCCTTAAAATCTTCTGGCATGAACTGAGCCAGATTTGTGTTCTAAAATTTGTGTACAGGATTTCAGTCAGAACACATTAGGGACCCAGGAAAGTGAGGCTGGGAAAACACACTTTGTACCATTCTTGGATAATGAGCATATCCATGAAATTGGTTTGTAAACTATCAATAAACCCAATAGCTCCATCAACAGTATGAAACTTTGTGTTAAAATACTGAACCTAACACAGGGAGTAAATGGTTTTTATTAGTTCAAGTAGCTTGATATTGGTTTATCAATAAACCATTTAGACCTGATCAAAACTAATAGTTTCTCTTTCTAATCACATCAGAGCCTAAGGGTAAATGAATCTCCACCCACCAATCTAGCCTATCTTACTGGCAGGAAATACTTAAGGAAATGTTGATTGTTTTTAATCATAGTTCAGAAACATAAAGCATACTTTGTTTAAAATGTAAGAAACAGGGGCAGCTAGGTGGTGTAGTGGATAGAGCACCGGCCCTGGAGTCAGGAGGACCTGAGTTCAAATCTGACCTTGGACACATAACATTCACTAGCTGTGTGACCCTGGGCAAGTCACTCAACCCCATTGCCTAGTAAAAACCAAACTAAACTAAACTAAACTAAAATAAAATAAAATGTAAGAAACATAGAATAATGTGACAGTATTGAAAATTATTTCTTAAATTTATTGATCATAGAATTGTTTCTAAAACAAAAAAACACACAATATGTATGTATAATACATATTCACTATACAGTAGAAATGTGACTTATTATTTTATTAAAATTCATACCAGCCCTATAAGATGATCTCAATGTTAAGTGACAGGGCTCTGTCTCTAGAATACTTCAGTAAAATTTGGGTAGAATTTGAGCATCACCCAAATCCCTCTTGCTTTGAGGCAGATGTGCTTCAGGTCCAATTTTAGGTTCTTATGCCATTTTTAAAAAATGGCAGAGGAATGATAAAAATTCTACTTGCTTTTAAACCGCAATAATTTTAAAAGTGGAAACAAGGTCCTCTACCATTACCTCACTTTAAAATCACTTATGAGCAGGCTATTCTAAAAGGACCCTACAAAAGAAGGCAAGATACTTTGGGTTGTGGTCCTCATTAACTATGTGACCTTGCACATGTCACTTACTCTATTTGACTTTATTTCATTCTGTAATAAAATGAAAGCAGGAAGGGGCTGGACTAAGTGATAACTCAGGTCTTTTTCAACTCTGTTATCCTATGATTCCATTTCAAGGTTCCATTCATCCTTGCTCTATCCCCACTAATGGAGCTAAAACAGCAAGATGGAAGCTGCTAAAAGCTGTTTAATTGTCTAGAAGCATGTGCACTTTGGGAGATGCCAGGGAACCTTGTCTCAAAGTAATAGTAATAATGATCACTCACATTCACTTACATTCAATAAGCATTTCTCAAGTACCAACAAATAGCAAAGCAAGAAGACACTTCACCTACTAGATGGACAGCTAGTCTTGATGTCAAGGACACCTTAGTTCAAGCCTTGTTCTAACACATACCCGTGTAATGTTGAGCAAGTTGCTTAATCTTCTCAGTGCCCTAGGCAGCTGCCCAACACTATGAACTATGGAACAGTTACCTATCTGCTTTTGTTTAGGCATTCCCATGCTTAGAATTCCCTACAACTATAGAACTACAGATCCTGACAAAAAAAATATGAAACAAAATAAAACAAAACCACAAGAAAGATGTTAGATACTGGGAATAGAGACAAAAATGAGATTATGTAGGATTGTAGTTGAGTTTTTGCCAACCATTTTTATCATAAGTGATAGATACATAGCACAGTGGCTAGACCTCCAAGCCTGAAGTCAGAAAGACCTGAGTTCAAATCCAGCCTCAGACACTTATTAGTTGTGCAACCCTGGGCAAGTTACTTAACCTCTGGTTGCCTCAGTTTCCTCATCCATAAAATCTTGCATCTATTTCACAGGGTTGTTATGAGGATCAAATGAAATGATAATTATAAATCTCTTAGCATAATGCCTGGCACATATGGTAAACACTATTATCATCATCAAAACAAAGAAGATAGTAAAAGTATTATCCCCAGTTCATAGATGAGGAAACTGAGGCTAAAAACAGTGAAAAACCTTGCCCATAGTCACACAGAAGTTCTATCTGGTCTCACTGTTCTATCCTAAAATATTCTGGGAGGCAGAATCAGCCTATAAGAAAGGACATAGACCAGTTCTAGAAGTGGTATCTCTAGGCAGTTGGGGCACTTTCAGAATTCTTCTGTTAGTTCTGATTCTCCTTCAGGAAGATTCAGGGAAAAGTAGACTATGCTTTTGTCCTGGGGAAGCGATATAGAGTACATAGGCGCCTTTTTTTTTACCTCTGCTTTTCTTTAAGGTATTACTTTAGACATCCTGCCAAATAAATCCTGTGTTCTCAGACGATGATGACAGCATTCTGTTAAGTATATCTAGCCACAGATGTAGCCCAAAAAAGTGATTTTGGAAAATAATGCACATAGATGTAAATAATTAAATAGGGGATGACTTATCTAGCAAAATGAAATATGATGACAAGATACCATGAAAACAAAAAGAATTCATCACTGCACCACTGAAAGTATTGGTGAATAGAGAAATCATGTGTCATTTTAAGTAAATAAATACAGATAGGGACCAGACCTCTGATTTTATTGGTATCAATAACTGCTGGGTGAGGAAACTCCCTTTACCAGTGTAGGTTAGTAACTCTTCTGCACCCCATAGTTTTAGAGAATTGCTTAGAGGACTGAGATGTTAAGTGACTTGTCCAGGGTCATACAGCCAGAGGCAGGATTTGGACTAAAGTCTTTATGGTTTCAAGGCCATCTGTCTATGCTCAGTGCCATACTGCCTCTGAAGTTAAAAAAAAAAGAATAAGAATGACAGTTAATTTTTGTTAGATTTCGGTGGTTACTGTACTGGGTATATAAAATGTATCTGAACACTTTTCTCAAGTAGAAGGTTTAAGAGCAGGGAAAGTAAGTGGCTACCTTTATACATGTATCCCACTGTGTTTTCTTCTATCATGGAATCATAGAAACTTAGGTTTAAAATAACCTAGACATAAGATCTAGTCCAATTTTTCAAAATCCAAGTTGTGCAATGACCATGGGTCAGAGGTTCTCTTTGGGCCACAGTTTCCTGATTTATAAAATAGGGGTAAGGACACCTACTTCACACTGGCTTTAATGAGACTTGAATGTCATGGTGGATGTAAAGTGCTTTGGACACCTTAAATCACTTGGGATGTGTGTGTGTGGGTAAATGTGTATATATGTGAATATATGTGTGTGTGTATACACACACACACACACACACATATATATATCTATATAGATCTATATAGATCTATAGATATATAGATCTATATATATCTATGTAGATCTATATAGATATATATATTACTATTAATGTCTTTAACTGGCAGAGCTCATCTAACCTCTTTTTGAATACTTCCAGTGAGAGGGAACTCACTGTCACACAGAATCATAGATTTAAAGTTAGAAGAGATCTTAGAGGCTATCTAGTTTAACCCCCTCATTTGACAATTGAGTCAACTGAGGCCCAGGGAAGTTAATTAATTTTTCTAAGGCCATACAGGTAGTAAGTGGCAGAACTTCAACTGGGTGACCTTGGCTTTGCATCTAATTTATGATTATTTATGTGAACCCATGATCTTTGACTCCAGATGTAGAAATCTTCTCACCATGCCAAATTAAGAGGCTTTATGGAATATACTGGGGGGGAAAAGTGGAATTGGAGTTGTGGAAGAGTTGGGTTTAAGACCCTGGTATTGATACAGGCAAGTTTTATGATCCTAGGCAAGCCTCAGTTTCCTTATCTGTAAAATAGGATAAGAATATCTGTCCTACTAAACTTGCTACTGTTGTAAGAAAAACTCTTTGTTAACCTTAAAGGAAATGAGAGCTATTATATGAAATTGATTATCTCACAATATAATGACTAAATCACAATATGATGTTCTATAGCTGGGCAAGATTAGCCTTTAGAAAGTTCTTGCTCAGATCCAGCCCAAACCTCACTCCCTGCAAACTTTACTAGTCCATTTTAATTCTCCCCTGTGAAACAAACCAGAACAAGTTTATCTACCTCTTCCAAATAACAGACCATAACATATTTGAAGGGATCTTTCACGTTTCTCCTTTGTCTACCTTTTTCCATATTTAAAATTCCCAGTTTCTCAGATGGCAAAGCTTTCAGACATGACAAACACACTGACCAACTCTCTCTGGATGTACTCTAGTTTTTCAATGTCTGTCTTAAAACGTGGTCCCATAAACTGAATATTATACTCAGGGTATGCTTAAACTGGGGTAGAAAAGAGTAAATGCATTTTTTTCTTCCTGTGACTTCGACATACTCATTATAACATAGGTAAAGTTCCATTTTGTTTTAACAGCTATGTCATGCTGGTGGGTCATATAACTTGTAGTTAATTATTATAAAAACCCCATGAAGATTCTGGGAAGATGTCAAGATGAGGGGCTAAAAAGGGGACACGTGCTCACCACCTGAACACTTCAAAAATCATAATCGTTATATGACTTATTAGAAAGATTTTGAAATGACTTTGGCTATCATTCTGAGGTCAACCTAGTGACCAATTAATTGGTAAGAGTTTATTAAGTGCCTGTTCTCTGCCATTTGAAGTATTGGGGGATACAAAAACAAGAGTAAAACAATTCCCTGTCCTCAAGTCTACAGTCTAAAGTACAAAATATGTACGTACATCTCAGAATTTAGGTAGGATGTTCCTCAAGTGATAAACATTAAGCCTTTTGCCACTGGAAGGTCCATACTGGAAGATTTTCCAGCTTGATAGGAACTGAAATAATCTGCTGTCTAGCCTCCTATAACCCAGGATGCTCTCCATGCCATAATGCAGTGTCATAGAATGATTTTGGTGAAGGACCTCCTGCAAATCCTCATTTTTTTCCCCAAAAAGGCAAAGAAAATGCTAAAAAGAATAGAAAACATAAAAAATATTTAAAGGAAATTTTTCACCGTGAGCAATGAGTAACCTGGAGGTATGAAATAAATATATTGATTAGGAGAAAAAGGCAAAAAGTTCAGAAGAAAAATGTACTGAAATTATATTAACAATGGCATAAGAAACTACCTTGTTAATATCTCAAGACACAATAAAAGACAGGGGAAGGAATTAAGTGAAGAAATGGAATGAAGAAATAAAAACAAGAAAATAAAGAACTAAATAAGCAGAAGATAGAAATACATAATAGTCTCAGATCTTTGTCACGTGAACCATGCTGAGTAGATCTCCTCTCCCTGTACTGTGAAATTCAAAATCTTTAAGATTTTACATTTTAAGATTTTGATTTATATCCAAGTATAACAAATTTATAAAGCTCTTCACTTAACAGATAATACTTAAGTGTCTGCTATGTATAATGCACTATGCCTCAGTCCAATATCAAGGTACCATACCATAGGTTTAAAACTGTAAAGAATCTTAGAGATCACTGAATGCAACCTTCATTTTTGATATAAGGAAACTGAGGCCCACAGAGTTAACAAGACTTGCAAATGATCACATAGGTAGCAGAACTGAGATTTGAATCCAGGTATTTTCTCCACATCTGTGAGACTTGGTCCCTAACCTATCATCTAGCAGGAAGGGATATAACATGAATGAAAAACATCACATTCTGTCAATGCATTCATGAGAGAAGTATAAAGTATTATTAGGGCAGATAAACAAGAAATTGCTTCCAGCTACGTGAAGGATAAGATATTTCAAGAGTGTCATACTCAGAGCCAAACTACAAGTGCATGGATTTTTCTAAAGTATGTACCACATCAGTTAATTGCCAGGTACGTATCATAAGACCTCATTTTGATTTTACCCAATCAGATGGGAGAGGAGCAGCATGGAAGCATTTAGTGGAAGAACATGACTGGAATATTTTAGGTTGAGGCAAAATTTGCATTGGGAAGGTCAGAATTTTATGAACTCCTTTTAGCATTGTATACCTGGGTGGTGTGAACTTTTATTGTTGACTTTACATCAAAATCCCTGAAACTTGAAGGAAAATGAACTTGCAAAATGAACAATAAAGAAAATATTCCTTACAGAAAACAGATTTTGAATTGGAAGGAGCACAGGAAGATGAGAGAGGATGAGGAAGAGTAAAAAGAGGGAGAGGGAGAACTCGAAATTATTATTATTATTATTATCATCGTTATACCTTTTTTCTATACTATGTCCTTTTTACTTGACCATGACTACTATTTCCTCAGCCTAGACAACCATGCTTCCCTCTTGACTTATGTCAATTCTACTTGAACTTCAAGGTCCATAACTCAAATGCCATCTCCTTTATAAAGCCTTTCCTCATCCCCCATCACAATTGGATTCTTCATCCATTTGAAACTCCATAAGCACTTCCTCTGTACCAGATTTTGTGGTTTTTATATTTTATCTAACAGGTTTTATCTATTTTTTCACATAGAGGACCACCCTTGGAGTCAGGAAGAACTGCATTTGAGTCTTGCCTCTGACACACTATTTATGTGAATGTCCCAGGCAATTTTTAAAAAGTATAAATGATAGGGGAGTTGCTAATCCCCACTAAACGTTCCTCATACATCAGTAAAATTTGAACTGCATCCTCTTCAAAAAAAGTCTTCTACAGTTTGGTGTTACTTGTCCCCAATACATAAATTTTCAATTTTTTTGGTCTGGGGATCCCCCCAAAATTTTTATTTATGTTGCTTATAATTATTGATAGGTATAATTTTAGAAATTAAAACTGATTAATGTTTAATAATTATTCTTTTAAAATAACTAATAAATCCATTTCATGTTACCATAAATTACATTTTAATTGAAAATAACTGTATTTTTCCAAAAGAAAAAAAATGAGAAGAAGAACAGTGATTTGCCTAATTTTGCAAATTCAATCTAAGACACTTACTGGTGTGTGACCCTAGGCAAGTGACTTAACCTCTGTCTACTTAGGTTTCTTCAACTTTAAAATGAGAATATACTAGTACCTATTTCCTGAGGTTGTTGTGAGGATAAAATGAGATATAATATTTGTGTAGTGTTTAGCTTCTAGCACATAGCAGGTGCTTAACAAATGTTTCCATTTCTCTTTGCTCTTTTCCTTCCTTCCTTCCTTTCTTCCTCCCTTCCTAATAGAAGATAGCTAGTTTCTTTATCTGCTTCTATATTCAATTATAAAATGTTGTTTTGGTTGAAGTCTATGAAGATAATCCAGCCTCATAGAGCTATGTAGTTGGAAAGTAAGGAGTATTTTTATTGGCAAATAATGTCTTAGTACCATTATAAAAATAACTTTGAACTTGCGGATCTGACTGAAAAATTCTCAGGGACTCCCAGGTATTTGTGGATCACACTGAGAACTCCTGCTATAAGGTACACTTCTTGTGGGCAGGGACTATATCTTATTCATCAATCTATCTCAATCTCTTCTAGTGCCTACTCAACACCTGGATTTCAGTAGGGTTTTTTGTTTGTTTGTTTTTGTTTTTGTAAGAGGTGAGGAAAAGAGGAAGTAGAAAGAAAAAGGGAAGAAGAAGAGGTAGGTGAAAAGAAAAAGAAGGGAAGCCAGAAAGAAAATAGAATGTTCTTTGTTGAGCTGAAGGTTGAAAAATGGCAAAGAAAATATAGTTTGTTAAGAAATATGGTAAGGCATTTGGAAGCTTTGTTTCTTTCTTATGCATGTTCCACTTACTCATCTTTCCCTCTGGGAAGGCTCAGACTGGAGTCTCCTGAATCTGGAGGTATAATTAGAGTCTATATTCCTTACCAAGGTGGCAGAGATCAATGTCACTTGGAATTACTTCAAGTTTCTAGTTTAGTTTGGGGGAGTGGTGATGAGAGAATGAGGATGAAGCACAGTTTTAGGACCCTCAGAGTCACACTAAATCCTGGGCAAAAAGCAAAGAGCCTCAATAAATACTGGTCGAATAAAACTCAATGAGAATAACAGGGTGTTTGGGGAGCATAGGTGCTGGGGGGTGATAAAAAGTACGTTCTTATTGTACTTAGCAGCAAAATCCTTGATTTAAATTGTGCAAAAAGCATATGCATTTGTCTTGCCTGTGATGTTGGCAGGAGTGGGACTGGGGGATAATTAACTCTGGAAATGGTGACTGAATTTCTTTTTAATCATTTTTGTATTGTTGGAACTGCTACTGGTGGGATGTGAAATAGTTTTGGCTTAATTATTCATTTGAACAAAAAGAAGCAAAAGACATTTTTAATCTTTCCTAGGAAGCATGTTTGCAATTGGAAATTTGCAATAGATATGACCCTGTCTTTCCCTTGGAATTTTCAGGGGAAAGATCCACGACTAGTAACCACAAAGAAAAATTCTACATAATTCAACCTAAAACTTTTGTCTAAGGAGATAAAAGAGAATCATGCACATTGTTACTGATGCTGGGAAGAAACCAAGAGTGATTCAAAGCCACAATACAGATGAACCAGATACCTAGACTACAATCTACTTTTAAAGTGAGTCATCCAGACAGGGTGGGTTCAGTGGGAAAAAAGCCTGTTTAGAAGCCTCAGCATGTTTCCTTTCTAGGGGAGGCCAGCCCGCAAGAGCATCACTGTGCACTGCAAGGCTCTTACTGTAACATCGGGGGTGCCGTTTATCAAAGGCAAACTTGAGGGAGGCACTGAGTCATTGGGGGGAGGATGGCAAGAATAAATATTCAAATGAAAAATATTTATTGAATATTATGTACCAGCACTTAGCACAGTGCCTCCAGCACCTAATGCATACTAAGCACGTAATGTTTTTTCATTGATTAACATGCCAACCACTGTGCTAGGGTTTACAAGTAGAAAACATTCCCTGTTCTCAAAAAAGTTCACACTCTAACCGAGGGAGAGAGAAAATACAAGAAAGTTTAACCACAGGGCAAATGGAAAGGTTCAGAAATCAAACAGTTGGTGGAGCAGATTCCAGGATATGTATTTTATTAGGTCCAATAACAGTGCCAAGGATCTAGAGAATGTGTAGGCAGGGAAGATGGTAAGCCCCATCAGTCTTTTGTGTCACTCAAAGGAACAGAATTAATGACTGCCATCTCATCCAAGTGGTGTGAGTAGTTGAGCAGCAAGAGGGGACACAGTGGTGATACATCTTCTTGCTTGGCCTTCACAGATGGGTACTGGAAAGGCCCAAGCCAGAGGACAGGGTGAGGAGGGAAAAGAAAGAAGGAAGGGAGCCCCTAGTGGTGACAGGCCTTTCTGCTTCTGGTTGTCTCAGATGTTTACAAAGGTGCCTGATGAAAGGGACACAAAAGTGACCAGAATGGCAGAAAGTTGCTTTGCTGGCAGCCCCTGCTAAGCAATACAAAACTATAGGGGGACAGGGGGACATTAGTCCAAAGGCTTTTAGGGTCCTTGTGGAAAAGGATGGCAACAGAGAAGGAAAAGAATTATTTCATTATTTATAGATTCCTGTGATTAACTTCATTTCCCTCCTTTTCATTTAAGAATCCTTTTTTTTCTTTGCCACATTAGCCACTTCAATATAAAATATGATCCAACGCCTCATTACAAGAGCTCGAAAAAGCATCTTTAAAAAAATCAATGAATTTAGGTCTTATACAAGTTTAAAAATCTGGGATGAGCTTTAATTTAAAAAATTCTTGGTTGCCATTTATGAATCATTTTATGAATACTCTGTAACTTCTGAATTTTCTTTGAAGGTGGATTAAAACTGGTCTGCACCCAGTATTCAGATCACTTTTGAATGCTTGCATGAGACTTTGGATACTGTTTTATACATATTTGTGGATACCTAAATATGAATTACATTCTAATCTCCTACAGTAAACCCTGAATAGAAATAATGTGAACCAAAAAAGCGAGATCTTTTAGGAGATAAGCTACAAGACTTGAACTAATCTGTGTGAGCCTAGAACTTGGAGATACTATGATAGAAGTGGGAGAGACCTGGGTCCAAATATTACCTCTAATAGTAACTAGCTATGTAACCATGGACAAGTCTCTCAATCCCTAGGAGCCTTAGTTTCCTTATCCATTTAATAGGAAATATTTTACCTCTAGTTCTTATCTCCCTTGGTTGTCATGAGCTTAAATGAGGTAATGTATGCAAAGTTCTTTGAAAAGTTCTATGAATTTCAAATAAAATTGTTCTGGAAGTTTTCACTATCTTGCTATTATTTTTCTATATTTAATGTTCTGGGGGCTATTACAGTCACATAAAATGACTGCTTTGTATTGAGATGTAAACTCACCTTTGGTAAGTTCACAAACAGCATTTTTAGGACAAATCCAGAAGGAATAAGTATCCCAATGTCTTCCTGATTTTTTAAAAATTTCTTCCACTAAGTCTCTATATTTTGAAATCTTTCCATTCTATGTAGCTTGGAGATCAAGTATTTCAGTTAGTGACATTTATTAGAAACATTGCTATTACATTTTATTTTGGAATTGATCTGGCTCATTATAGGCAATATTTCTGTTTGTTATAATACTCCATTCAGTAAAGTTTGTTGAACTCTCATGGATATTTTGGGGGTCAATAGTTACTTTTTAAAGGAGCTTTTGGTGTATAATTCTAGTATTATTATTATTAGTATATCAATCACATATACCAGTCATACAAATAGCTGCTTCCATTTTCAAGGAGCTAGAAGGTCTTAATGCTAAAGTCTACTTCTCCAGTATAATCAAAATAGTAGTAATGTTTGGCTAATAGGAGCTATAGAAGAAGTCCTGGAATGAGAGTCAGGAGACCTGGTTTCCAGTCCTGGCTTTGCTGATAATTTGAGGGTGATTTGGGACAAGTCACTTAATCAGTCTCAGCCTTCCTTTCTTCAGTTATACTATTAGTCATTTGAATAAGGTGGTGTCTAAAGTTTCTTTCGAACCTCAAGTTTATTGAATCTGTGATTCCCAAATCAAACTTTTCTCCTTTGCCTCCATGAAACAAGGAACACATTTTCGACGTCATCGTCCAGCCAGGTCATAAATATTTTCTTTCTTTTTAAGTGGCATTAAGTATAAAATAGAAGTAACTTCAGAAATGGTGGAAAACCTGTTTTTGTTTTTGTTTTGCTTTGTTTTGTTTTGTCTCCCTATCTCTGTCAGGCTAAAAGTACAGTGGCTACTCCCAATCCCACTCTGATTAGCTTGGGAGTTTTGACCTGCTCTGTTTCTGATCTGGTCTAGTTGGCCTCTCTTTAGGCAACCTAGACTCCCTTCACTCTAAGGAGCTCAGTATATTTTGCTGAATTTAGTGTGGACACACAATCAACATTAACCCTACTACAGTTAAAAGCTCCTGAGATGAAGCAATTTACCAGCTTCCATCTTCTCAGTAGCAGACATAATAGGTGAAACCACTGTACCCACTTTTTTCCCGAAGAAAATATAAGTAAAAGCACTTACATACAAATGAAGTTTTATTAAGCCAGTCAAAGAAATAGCATTCTGGATGGGGGTTGGCCACATGGGTCTATGAAAAGTTGTTTCCCTGAAAATTTTCTCCATAGAACCTCTATCCAGTGAAGTGCCAATGCAGGGGTTGGGGAAAGGAGTTATTTAGGAAAAGAATGGAAAGCAATTAAAAATGACACATCATTTGATCTGATTTTTGTTCATTTTTCTAAGATTTGGGAGGAGATAGGTGATTTTTCTGGCCCTGTTGAAGACATGCATTACAAAGACCAGCATGACACTAATCATAAAGCAGGGCCTGTAGGCTATCCAGGCACTAAAGAGGGAATTTTAGTTCATATGCACCCACACATTTTCCAAGTAGGGGGTATGGATTTCACCACAGACTTTCATTATTATTGATGGAGCTAATGGGGTTGAAATCTCGTGATACAGGTTTGAGGGCAAGGTTTCAACTTTTAAGTTATATCACATCCTACTCAAAAGATTAGAACTTCAAAGTTTTTTTTAAAGCAATAAATTTGTTGATTTTTCATTCCATAGGAGTTAGGACCATAGCAAAGGTGCCATAAAATGATGATGATGATGATGATAATGATTCCAGATATTTCTTTGATTTATTAGGTATGAAGAGTTCCCATCCAGAGAAACTCCTTCCACTTATTCAAATCAGCAACACCTTTTATTTATAGCCTTTAGAAACTTGCTTAGGAGAAAAGAAAGATTGTAACTGCTCATAGTCATATACCTAGTATTTCTCAGAGAGCTACTTTAACCCAAGAGGTAACATATTTTGCTACCTTTGTTATTTTCTAATTGGAAACTGAATATTGAGGAGATTTTTGATCATGTGAGGTTAGACTAGGTAGCCTCTGAGTTACCTTGCATTTCTGATAGTCAGATATCCTGTTATGGATGCTATTATAAAATGATGTTGATCAGACAGTATTTGATGAGATATACCTATTCCTACCGAAACAACTGCAAAACTATTATTTTAAGGCAAAATAAAGTAAGATATTATAGTCATCAAATGTTAAATGTGGAAGAGACCTTAGTGATCACACTTATTTTATTTATTTATTTTTAGCCAAAGACAAGGTTTATTAAAGATCCACTATATTGGCCAGACTCTTAAGGAATCTGAACATTTGTGACCTATTGACTAGATTGTAAAAATCTGAGCCCTTGGCTAGGTTCTTAAAGAATCTGAGCATCTTAATGGAGATGTATATAAGATAAATCTTATATACAGAAAGACTGTGGGAGGGATCCAGGAGTGGAGAATCTTGATGGGAGTGACTGGGAGGTAGAATGGAGTTTAGATAGGATAAAGGGTGGGAAATGGCTAGGCCATCCACAGGTAATAGACAATGGAGGGCTAGGCTAAATTAGGGGTGACGGAGTAATGGGAGATTGGGCATAGGCGATAATGAGAGGCCAGTTGGTAGCATTATAGCCTCAGGTGACACACTTATTTTATATATACAGAAAAAGGAAAGTTCCATGAGGAGCATTGTGCAAACCATCTAAGACATGACTGAACTAGTTCTGAGAATTCTGCAATTGAGATACATCAATGGTTAGCAGGTCTGAAAAGTTTTATCATTATATAATGGCAGGACTGGCCATTGAGGGTATATTCCTTGAATCGTTAGCAGACGTTGCCTCTGGCCAATACAACATGTGGAACCTCAGAAGTTCATTATGGCCATCGTAACTCAAGGTTAATAACACATGATAATGAAAAGGACCCTAATTGGCTTCAAAGACAGAAAGACTGATCAATCAGAAGAGGCTGAGCAGGACTGAAATATGCATACAAAGTTTAAGTGGCTGATCTTTCACTATTTTCTTCCTGACATCTTTCAAATAAGGATAATTGCTTTGAGAAGAGGTGTGTGTGTGTGTGTGTGTGTGTGTGTGTGTGTGTGTGTGGTGGGGGGATGGAATTAGATGCTCTCCTCACCTTGCCCTGACTGGTTGGCACCTCTATTTCTTTTGAATTAATTCTTTCCTGAACTTAGATAAATAAGTATTCTGAGAAGGAGAGTGTCCAGGCTATTGATGACTTCAGGAGATCCATTAGAGCCATGAAAAAGTTCCCATTGGAAACCAGAGCTGGTGTCACTCCAACAGAGAGATGTTGACCAATGACAGAGGAATCATCCACTAACAAAGGTGAAAAGACAGTATTCTGAGGATGGTAGCAGTATCCGGGATAGTCATCCCTTGAGATGGAGAGGAAAGCTGGATATAGACCCTATAAAGCTGGTAGAGAGCTATATCTAAAGGAAATCTCATGAACACTCCACAAAGCAAGAAAATTACTTTTAGGGCTAGCAGTCAGTGACCCTTTGCTCACATATTCTCTACATGTGTGCCTCACTCCCATTGTACTTTGTTTGACCCCACTCATCCAAGGGACCTTAAGTTTGTGCAAGGGGAGAGTGTGCCTCTGGGTTGAGGGAGACTATTTTTGTAAGAATTGTTCTTGCTGTACCTTCTTAGTAAAGACCTTTTTCTGAAAGCTAATGTTTTACTGACTAATATTGAAGTTCCCTTAGCAAAGTTCCACCAGATTTGGGCTTGTGAATGACAGTTCTTGAGATCTACAGATTTCCCCCCAGAACCTTCTGTGGAGAAGTAGTTTTCTTCACTCTGGTGACCTAATTTTCCTGTCCAGTATAATCTAGAAGGGTGAGTCAAGAGGGGCTGCTATAATTACCTCAACTCCTCTACATGCCTATTTGTTCAATTCACTATTATCCATTCTTTAAGAAATATTCTTTAAGCACTTCTGTATAAAACCATGTTCTAGGAGCTGGAGTAGAAAACAAGATAAATTAGACATGGTCTTTGTCCTTGAAGAGTCCCTGTCCCTACAATATATTCACAGAGAACTAAGAATGGACATTGATAGAAGGTGAGTGAAAATGGTTAAAAGTAGAAAAGAGCAAGATGGTTTAAATGTAAGAGGGCTAGTTAGTACAAAAGCTATTTCCAGGAGAAATTTTGGAGAGAAAATGATGTTGGAAAGAAATTTCTTATCCTATCAGTTATCACTTGCCAAGTGTTATCAACACTACCTCTACATCATCTCTCACATCTGTTCCCTTTTATCTACTTACACAGATACCATTCTAATTCAATCTTTTAACACCTCTCCCTTGGACTAGTCTAATTGCCATCTAATTGGACTCCCTGCTTCCATTCTCTTCCCTTTTCAATCCGTAGAGATACCAAAGTGGTCTTTCTTTCTAAGGCATAAATCTAACCATGTCACAACCCTACTCAAAAGTCTTTAGTTGGTTTTTCATTGTCTCCCAGATAAATTACAAACACCTCAGCATAGCATTTAAAGTGTTCTATAAGCTAGCTCCTGTCTACTTTCCAGCTTTATTTCATACTCTTCCTCTTCATAAACTATGACTCATTTTAGCCAATGGGGCTACTACTATTTCCCAACCTAGACACAATTTCTCCTACTCTGTGTACTCATCAAAATGAATGGAAAAAAATGTATGTATATATGTGTGTGTGTGTGTATGTGTGTGATCTACCATGTGCCAAACACCATGCAACAAATTCTCATAGAGCTTGAACTTGAAGCTTTTCCTCATTCTGTTTGTCTGTTTCTGGATCTTGTTTACCTTATCCACATCTTTCCTAAAACATGGTGCCCATAATTTAACATAATATTCCATAAGTAGTCTGGTCAGGGCATAGAACAGGATAAGAATTTGCCCAAGTGTAGGTTATAGATTAGGAACTTCAATGCAAAAGCCAAAAGGAAAAAAAAAAGGTATGAAAAGATGGAAGATTAGACAAGGCCAGGAGAAATCTCATAGCACTTCCTCTTTCTTTACGACCTCAGAACATATTTAGTGTTTTATACAACTGCAATGGGTACTGAAGAAATAATTTTAATGAAGAAATATATGCCAGAGATATGAGTCAAGGTTGCTGTGGAAACCTTGAATCTGAAGAGCCTAAAATTTCAAACTAACGTGGCACAGACCTTGGTATGGTATTCAGCAAGTTATTTGTCATATTTTGGAAGCAAAGCAGAGTGGGCAGCTGCCTGATTGGCACACATCACATCTAATGCTAGTTCTTAATTGAAGCTGCTTTATAAATCATAAAGCATACATTTAAAAATTTCAGGGAGCCATAAGATAAAATACAATTTAAAATTAGAGATTTACAGAATGGTCCAAAGATTATTTGAACAAAACTTCTATGTCACTGTCTGGAAAATACCCACCATTTGGATATGAGACACTTCAAAACACCAGTGTTGTATTTTCTGGTTGAGATGGAAATAATTCCCCTCTGAAAGCTAGTTTTTAAGTCCCAGATCTCATGCAAGGGTTAGAGTTCTTCTAATTTGATTTTGACCCTCCTTGTGAAGACAACTTGGGTTCTCAGCCAGAGATCTTTTAAGTGTCATTAAGTTCAGATTTTACCATTTCCTTCAACTCTGTTGTTTGTGCTAGAGGTGTCAGAATCTCCATGGCTGCCTAGTCTAGCCTTAACTTTCCCTCTTCTGAAGTTTCAGGTCAGCCCTGGTTAACCCTCTAAAGTTGGTCCTTTTTTCACATGCATATTGTTGTTTTTCGTGAGGACTCTGAAGGCAAGGAATTCAGCCCAATTAATTTCTACAAAATTTAAAATGAACACACCTACTGTAGTCAGGGCATCATGAAAAGTGCTATTGTAGATCTAAAGTTGGGTAAGAAAATAAGTGACAGTCTATTTTGTTGTTCAGTCATGTCTGATTCTTCATGACACCATGGACCATAGCACACCAATACTATCCATGTGGTTTTCTTCGTAAAGATACTGGAGTGGTTTGCTGTTTCCTTTTCCAGTATATTAAGGCAAACAGAGGTTAAGTGACTTGCCCAGGCTTACACAGCTAGTATCTGAGGCCACATTTGAACTAAGTCTTCCTGAGCCCAGCACACAGTGGGTAGAGCCCCTGGCCCTATCTTCTAAACCACCTACCTGCCTCCTTGACAGCCTAATGTAGTGGATCAAAATTGTCCATAAATTCATAGGCAGGTGCACAGTGTGATAAGAATTTGGACTAGGTACTTCATCTCACTTCTGGCCTTAAGATCGTATTATTGTATCATTCTATAATGAATTGGAGAAAAGGATCACATTAGAAAAAGGCTTGAAGAAGAAATGGCACCAATCTGGGCCCAATTTTACAACCAGGAAAGGGTATTCCAAGCAAAGGTAGCAGTTTTAGCAATAGTATGGGGCTAGTGAAGGATAAGATGTGTTTGGAGACCAATAGATAAGGAGAGTGGGGTGTATTAGAAGAAAGGACTATGACATGAAGTTGGAGAGACAAATTAGATATAGAAAATGGTGATTCTTCAATGACATGTTAAAGAATTTATGTCCTAGCAGTCATAGGGAGCCACTGATGACTTTTGAGCTACGGAGTGGCAGTGAGACTTGTGCACTAGTAAAGTTAATCTGGTTGCTCTGTGAAGAATGGATGAGAGAGAGGAAAAGCTTGAAGGAAGGAGACCATTTGAGAAAGGAGGAGAAGATGTTGGTTTCATTAAAACAGAGGCAGTGTATTATAATTGATAGCACGCTGGTCTCTGAGACAGTAAGAACTGATTTCAAGTTTTGTTTCTGCCACATAGTGACTATGTGACCCTGGGAAAGTCACTTAACCTCTGTTTACATTAATCCACTAGAGAAGGAAGTGGCATATCATTCCAGTATCTTTAGCAAGAAAATCCTATGGACAGTACTAGTGTGCTATGGTCTGTGGGGTCATAAAGAGTCAAACATGATTGAACAACTAAACAACAAAATTAGACTGTTGGCTCATTCTGGAGAAAAAAATTGCCCCTTGGCAACTCTAAGGCCAAACATTTTAAAGAAAGTTTTCATTTATATTGGGAGCTACCTTTACTGATGCAATCATAGGTCTAGTCGCAATCAATAGATATCAGCGGGCCTGAGTTCTAATCCTAGCTCTGCTACTTATTTCCTGTGTGCTAGGATGGGGGATGGAGCAGGGAAGGACCTCCTAGGCCTTACTCTCCTTTTCTGTCAAGTGAAGAGAATGGATTAGATGATTCCTAAGTTCACTTTTAGTCCTAAATGTATAATTTATAATCCACCTGATATTTTGGCTCCTATCTCCTTGCCTGGAATGTTTTTTTTTTCTGTCTCTTGGACCTTCATTCATTCAAAGAATCAGTTCTTGTGCCAAGTCCTACACAAGGCTTATCATGACCCCTCCTAGTATCTACTGAGCCACCTAGCTGCCTTCTTGATGGTTTAATGGGGTGAATCAAAATTGTCCACAAATGCACATGGCATAATGCCCTAAAATTGTTTTTGTTTACTTTGTGTATGCACACACACACATGCACGCATGCACACACACGCATACATATATAATATTCAATATTTACGTATCTATGTATCATCTCTGTATAAACAGTATCTACTACTGGGGCATGCCGATAATAGACAATTAGTGTGTGTTGAATTAAATCTAAAACTTCAGTGTTGTTTATGGACAGATCAATGGACTTTACATCAAGAAGACCTGAGTTTAAGGGTAATAAACTAGCACTATGACCTTGGACAAATCATTTGCCTTTCTGAACTTCTATTACCTCGTCTGTATAATTTGGATAATAAGGCTAACCCCCTCAAACAGCTGTTGTGAGGAAAGGCTGAGTGCTTTGCAAATCATAAGACACCGTACAACTGTAAGGTATGATTATTCACTTTGCAATTCAAAATACCAATTCTTCTTTTAAAAAAATCCTAGAATGGTTGTCCTGATAACACAAATCTAACTTTAAAGTGGTCCACTGTTTTTCAGAAGGAATAAAGATCCAGATTGTTCTTGGCACTCCATGAATACCCTTTATTAATAACAATAGTAAGCCAGATTGCCTATTTTCAGCAGGGTTAAGCATTTCAGAGAACTACTTAGATACACACAGAGCCCAGTTTAACCTACAGACAAAAAACTCTTTCACATCTTCCTTCCTTCCTTCCTTCCTTCCTTCCTTCCTTCCTTCCTTCCATCTATCCATCTATCATTATTTCTTGATTACATTCAGTTCTGAAACTGACCATGAGAGTTGAGATACTAAAATGGCATAGATTTTTAGAGCAAGGGTGGTTTTTTTGAGCTAATATTCTTTCTGAGAACTAGTCTGAATAGGCAGTAAGTTGGTCTTCATTGAATTCCTATGTAAAATATCTTGAGGTGTCTTGAATGTCAAGAATACTGCTTTTGATTCTGTAGGACGCTCAAAATCTCATTCTTATTTATAAAAGCAGTTAGCAAATGTAGCAAATACATACCACTACTGCTTTCAGCCCCCCCCCCCCAAAAAAAAATAATTTTTTGGCCAGTTAAAACAACTTTTAATTTCAAATTTATATTTTGTTAATCCTGGGATGTTTTAAAGTTGCTATGTGTATGTCTATAAACCACACATTGGTGGTGGTTTATTTTCTGGCATGATTAATAAGCTGTGACTTAGTTTAGAAAACTCTGTGCTAGCAAAAGTGAATATGTTGAAATAGTTGAATATGAAATGCCATGGAAAATCCAGGTGATTCCTATCTCATGATAGTGTTAGTTTTAAAAATACCCTTATTTACAGGTCTTATGGAAATCATAACCTGATTGCTCAGCTTCTCTGTACCTGTTCAGCCAAAATGCCCTCCAGGACCCAGAAACATGCCCTCCCCCACCCAGCATGCTTATAATACCCTGTCACCTGATTCTGTTTGTTTATATCCCTAGGGAGGCAGAACAATCCATGAAGTGAAAGTCAGCATCCTTGGGTGCTAATCTCAACTTTGTTATTTACCACCTGTGTGACCTTGGGAACCTCCTGTTCCTTCTCTGGGCCTTCATTTCTTCTTTCATAAAATAAGGTTGAAGTAGATAATTCCAAAGGTCCTCTTTGAGTATGAAATCAGTTTGAAATCACTTGGATTTCTCTAATTCCTTCTTGTGCCTGCCTGAATGCCTATTGCTCCACCACTTTATTAACATCTTTCTGGAACTCTGTGCACAGCAATGTCAGAAATATTCTCTCTTATGTATCTCTCTTAAATCATACTTTGCTTGCTTTCCCCCATGTTCTTCAGAGATTCTATTAGCATTGCAGACCAGATTATTCTGTTAGGATAATATATCTTGTGTAAAGAGCCTTGCGATGTCTTAGCTTGATAAAGTGTCAAATAAGTTATAATTGTCTCTTTTTGAATTTTATGGCTTTAGCATTTGTCTGTTACCCTAATTCCCCTGTACCCTAGAAGGTAAATTCAAAACTCCTAAGAGTTTTCCTTTCTTGGAATCATAATTTATAGACTATGAGTTCATTCATGAAGCATTTATTGAGCAACCCCTCTGTGCCACAGAGTATGTTTGGCACTGAGGATAAAAAGACAAAACCTAGATAATCTTTGCCCTCAGAAAGTTTACATTCTTTTGAGGAAGAAGCTATGTGTAAACAGATAAGTAAATATTATGTGTATGTGTGTGTGTGTGTGTGTGTGTGTGTACATACACAAAGTAAACAAAAAGCAATTTTAGGACATTGTGCCATGTGCATTTGTGGACAATTTTGATTAGCTAGGTGTCTCAATAGATACGAGGAGGGGTCATAGAGTGTAGGAGTTGGCATAAGAACTGATTCTCTGAATGAATGAGGGTCCAAGAGACAGTGGTAAAGAGAAAAAAAACATTCCAGGCAAGGAGATAGGAGCCGAAATATCAGGTGGATTATAAATTACACATTTAAGGCTAAAAGTGAATTTAGGAATCATCTAGTCTATTCTCTTTACTTGACAGAAAAGGAGAATAAGGCCCAGGAAGTCCTTCCCTGCCCCCTATCCCCCACCCCAGCACACAAGAAATAAGGAGGAGAGCTGGGATTAGAACTCAGGCCCACTGACTTCAAATCCACCATTCCCTTCAGTCTTTACTGATTTGCTTCCTATATCTGGGGACAAGTAAGTCAGTCAGTTTAGCAGATAAACAGGATGAATGAGCAATTTGAAAGCCTTCCAGTGCTTCCACAGCAGGTCACGGAATTGAACTAGATAGTTTCCAGGGTCCCTTCTAATTCTGCAATTCTATGATTGTGAATGTGGGGCTGATTGCTATCCAAAGCCCCTGAGTTGCTACCAGATGCATTCAGCTTTCCTCTTGGCATGGCAGTCCATTAAAGCATCCTATATATTTCATCATTTGTAGTGAGAGCACAGGAAAAAAAAAAAACAAATCCCCATGGTGTCCAGTTTTAAACTGACCCCACAATAAACCCGGGAAGAGAATGCAAGAGCAAATTGCAGCCTTTCTCATCTAGTAATTAGCTCTTCTACTGATCATCCTATTGAGAGAGAAAACAATGTTGCTCAAACCTTTATGCTCCTTGAATACTCCTATACTAAGAAACATTGAAGGTGAAGTATATTAATGTGTCAGGGAAATAATTAAAGCTCTCATTAAGAACACCACCTGTATAGCTGGCACTCATGTTTCTGATAAGTCACTGTTAACTTATAACTCTGCAAGGCTCAGCTTTTCCACATGAACAGCAGTGCTCACTGCAATTAACAGAGAACCACTGGATATCAGACATGACCCAAACACTTCCTTCTCGCTAAGGACTTTGATACAGCGGTTCCATTAACTGTCAGGGGACTTGGCAACCAGTTGGATCAGATACTTCCTCTCATCCCCCAAGGCAGAGGAAAAATCCAGGGGGCCTTCAAAAAGCAGCAGCAGAGAATTCACTTCTTCATTTAATTGGCAGGTGTTTGCTAGAAACATAAGACACTATCATAGGGACAACAATAATAATAGCAACTCAAAATCTTCTCCAACTTTTCTACCATGCCTTCCCCGGCCACCCCCTCCTTCGATGCTTCCTTTTATGTGTTGTCTTCCCCCATTGGATTGGAAGTTACTTGAAGTTAGGGACTATCTTTTTAAAAATTTGTATCCTTAACGCTTAGTACAGTGCCTGGAATATTTTTGTTGCTCAGTCATTTAAGTCCTGTCTGGAGCTATGTGAACCCATTTCTGTTTTACTGGCAAAGATACTGGAGTAGTTTGCCATTTCTTTCTCCGGCTCATTTTACAGATGAGGAAATTGAGGCAACTGGGTTAAGTGACTTGCCCAGAGTCACACAACTAGTAAGTGTCTGAGACCAGATTTGAACTCAGGAAGTTGAGTATTCCTGACTTCAGGCCTGGCACTCTATCCACTGAGCCATCTAGCTACCCACCTGGCATATAGTAAGCATTTAATAAATGTTTATTGACTATTTATTAACTATTGACAAGCACTGTAAGAAGTTAAGGTTTCCAACATTCTTTTTTTAAAAATAATAACCCTTTAAGGTAGGTTGCATGAGTACTCCTATCCTCATTTTAAAGATGAAGAAGCTCAGAATGGTGAACTAATATGTCCACATAATGTCATAGCCATTATTTGAACCCAGGCCTCCTTTGACCATAAGCACATTTTTCATTCTACTACACCATGTTGTTTTCACAAAGAACATAAGACTTGGATATAAATTTGAAGAAATAGATGGGTTATGGATAAATAAAGAAGAGAAGGAAAAAATTTAGGCCTATCTGAAAATACCCTAACCCTTAAATACCCTACTTACTCTAAGGAGAGGAGAAGACTTATACGTGGAGCTTGAAAGAGGCCATCAAACCAATCCCATTTTGCAGATGAGAAATTCAGGCACAAAACTAAGACACAGAAAGGTTAAGTGATATGCCCAGAATCACACAATTAGTAAGTGAGGTGGGATTTGAACCTAGGTCCTCTTGCATTCCAAGTCCCTATTCATCATGCCATACTGCCTGTCCAGGATGTATTTACTAAACATGCTATTATTCCTTCAGCCTCTGGAACACTCATCCATTCTAAAAGTTTTAACTATTACTTCTATATTGTTAAATCTTCAAATCCTTTTCTGGAGCCCTCCACCTTCCATTTAATATCTAATACCATATCTTTAGTGGTCTTCTAGATAACTCCACTTGAGTGTCCCACAATTTCTTCAAACTCAATGTGTCAAATTCAGAATTCCTCATCTTCACTACTAAACTGGTTCCATTCTTGACTTCTTTACTTTAGGGGTTTTGTTAAGATAAAATGAGACAATATTTGTAAAGTGCTTAGGACAGTGCCTGGCACATAGTAATCATCTAATAAATGTTTACTCCCTTTCCCCTTTCTGCCAATGGTATTGCCATTTTGCTAGTAAACTCATGCTTAAATATGTGGATTCCTGTGTCCCCTTCACCTCTTGTAAATCATTTCAACCTAAACTCATTTGTTTCTGTTCTTCTTGTCCTTTCTTTGTAAATTTGTCTTTTGTAATGTTCAGATATTCATCTTCCTTAAATTCTACACAAGAATCTATACTGGTATATCTTTTAACTACAGGATTAGGTCCAAAGTCCTCAAAGACTTTCAAGACTGATCCTAATTTATCTTTCTAAATTTATCTCTCACTGTTTTCTATTATCTTTTTTTTTTCTTGTTCGGGTTTTTTGGTTTATAAAAAACACTGTAATACTGATTATTCAAAAATTTCCAGTACCTCAGCACATGTCTGTACAAAACCCCATATTAAGGAAAGCAATGTGGTGTAATAGAGCAAACAGTGCATATGGAGTCAGAGGAACTGAGTTCCAATCCTAGCACTACCATTAATTACTTGTGCGACCATGAGCAAATCAATTAACCTCTCTAGGCCCCAGTTTCCTCATTTGTAAAATGAAGTTGTGAGAGTTGAGTATTTCTATAGGTCTAAATCTATGATACTAATCAGGAAAAAAAAATCACAACTTCCCAAATTTCTATCTTTTCTCTTACTTGGAAATGTTTCGCGGTTTTTTAATTGACAAAGAAATTGATCATGATGTTACTATGACTACTTTGCCTTCAAGAAATTGAAACATTCCTTTAATGATCCCAAACTTCTTCCAGAAAAAGACCCATCTTTTAAACTCCAATATTCTAGTGGTAGTGTTGTAAGGCTGCAAGTCATGGAATATGACAGCACCCCATCCCCATCCCCACCCTCACCACCAAATTGAATATGAGTATTATCCATTGAGCTATGGAGAGCTATATAGTGAGTGTGAGCAGGCTACCACATACAGCGTGTGAAGAATTTCAGAAAAACAAAACAGGAGTTAGTAGGAAATTGTACAATAGGAAAAAATAAGGTGGACTTGTCAAAGGTTAAGAGGAAAAGCAAAGAAAAATAGATGGAAAGTTTGCATTCTCCACTGATACCCTAGTGATGTCTGGAGAAAGTGAAGACCATCTACATATCTAAAGGACACACTGTGCAAACTCATAAGAGGACATAGACTAGAATTGCTTTGGATGGGTGGTTATGGATGGGTTGGAATCTTCACTATTGGGGGGAGCACCCTTATTGATGAGAACACAGATTCATTTGAGTATTACCATGATCAAATGTGATGATGTATGAGAAGTACTTTGTATGCTTTATATGATGAAGTTCTGCCATTATGATTAAAGTATAAATTGCCACTGGATAAATACTATAACCCCCACTGTGCTTCCTATACTATTATTATGCTTCAATGTATTAATGTAAATATGCTCTCTATCAATGTGTGTCGCTTCTATCCTGGACTGTACTTATACATGTCTTCTGATAAATACGACTCTGAGGATCCCAATGTACTGGAAGCCTTTCTCTAGGTCAGAAGTTCTTAACCTTTTTTGAATCATGGACCCCTTTGGCAGTCTGGTGAAGTATAATGTATTGAATAATGGAAGGAAATACTGAATTTCAGTAGGGGGTTATAAAGATGTAATTGTTCCCCTGCCCCATCAAGTTCATGGATTTCCTGATACTATCCATAGACCTCTTGGGAGTCCATGGATTCCAGATTAAGGACCCTTCCCTATATCTTTTAACATTCCCATAGAGCATTTAAACTATTATATATTATCCTTCACTCTCAATAAATGACTGGTCCTTTTTTGACTCACACATTTCCACAGTATTGTCTTTTGCCACATTTTTTTTTTTTGGTGAACCAAGTCATCATTGCTATGATGCTGTGGCATTCATCTGCCAACTATACATTTCTCCATCACTCCTTGAGTTATTTACAACTTAAATTTTTCTGAGATTGTGCTACAATTCACAGATAAAATATTCACTGGATGAATATTAGTGTTAAAAGGATGTATTATTATATCAAGGAACAGCAGGTTGTCATTGCAAGCATTGTAGAGCTTCCCAAAAGAAGTTGTCTGCTGTCTTCGTGTTTAATTCTGGGCCCAGCTCAGTAGGTTGCCCATTCAACTGCATGAAGGCAAAGGGGCTTCCAAACAACATTTATGCTTCCATTCAAGGTTTCCCCTGACAACTTCAGAATATGACTCATTTTGCTTCTCAGTGGGATCTCTCCAGGAACCTCAGAATAGAGCTTGTGTTTTGGTTACAAATGTGTTGTAGCCAAAATACAAATTGATCAGGTGCCCATAAACAGTCAAGACAAGATGCTCAGGTGCCCATAAACAGTCAAGATAATTATCTTTCCTTTTCTGGTATGTCCTGCTGTTCTTTCCCAGTGGATATATTGCAGTCTGCCAGACTCTCAGTGTCACCCTTGGGTTGAGGTTCCTCGGAGAGTAAAACAACTCAGGTCAAATGAGTCCAGAATTGCATTGTCAAGTGTAGGGGAGAAGATGGAAGAAACAAATCTTGAAGTTATCTCTTCTAAAAATAATCAATATAGACATAATCCATTTGGCCAGGAAGTATATTATAGAGTTCATATTATGTAAGCTATTCACTAATTTATATATTAAAACTTCTGCCTATTATGGCATTGTAAAAAAAATCACTTAATCTCTCTGGACTTTAGCTTCCTCATCTATAAAATAGGAGCATTGGGCTAAATGATCTCTAAATTCCCTTCCAGCTATAAAGCTATGATCCACTGACTTTTAATCTATAATCCTATATTCCTAGAGATATACTTGTTGACTGATGAGGGATCTTACCTCTGATGCCTACTACTTCTTGGGTAAGTTATTTAATTTCCAAAGGCCTTACTTTACTTATCTGTAAAATGAAGGGGTTGAATTATATTGCCTCTGAGGTCTCTTCCAGCTGTTACTTTATGCGTAGAGATAGGTCAGGTTTGGGTGTCCTTCACTGAAGTTATGTTGCATTTTTGTATGATGGTAGAATAGTGAATCAAGAATATATTTTTCTTACTTACTCATAACCACTTTTTAAAAAGCCAGATCTGAAACTAGCTCTCTTTTCCACATAAAGCTTACAGCGACCCTTCAGAAAAATGAGTTTTAAGACCAAAGTTCCATTCACTTATTCCTATGGTTGTACTGCTTACCTTCCTATTGAGTTGTTCCCCTTTTTCCCCCCTCCAAGTTGAGTTTGTTTTGAAATCCTCATAATTAAACTTGACTCTATTTTGAACTCAAGTGGGTATTTTTGCTGCCTCTTAGCAATTGTGTTTTCTTTGTGGGGAAAGAACTAAACTTCTGTTGTTTCCCATAAGTCTATATCAGCAGGCAGGCATAATTCCTGAATGCTCAAATTATTTGCCAACACAAACTATGAGTAATACCTGCATTGAAAAGCTGCCTTCAATCTGTTATGTGTCTCTGTTCTGACCCTTTCCCAGCAGGCCAACAAACTATTGAATTGTGTGCTCCCCAGTTAATATTCATGGTCTGTAAAAAAGAAGACTTGAAATAGTGAATGGCTTTTAAATTGCTTATGTCCTTGAAGATGAAAGTTGTGAACAGAAAATGATAGAGGGAAGAACCACTGAGAGAGTAAATGCATTTTGATCATTTCACATTGTTTAAGCACCAGGAATGAGCCTGTGGAAGTCACATGCATCCTCAGGATAGACCACTGTCTCTGTGCAGAAAGAAAATGCCTTTCCTTAAATGTGGCACCCAGAACGGAACACAATGCCCCGGATGTGTTCTGAACAGGACAGAACACAGTAGGATGACTGGCCTCCCCAGGCCTATATATTATGCTTCTCTTAATATGGCTTAAATAGGCTTTCGCTTTTTTGACAGTCATGGCACAATGGTAGCACAGAGACAGCTCGTAGTCCACTAAAACCCCCAAGTGTGTGTGTATGTATCTGTCTGTCTGAATCACTGTCTCTGTCTCTTCTCTTTTTTTACAGAAACTATTATCAAAACACAAGTCCCCATCACATTTTTAACCCAATTATTACAACTTTACGTTTACCACTATTAAATTTGATCTTTTTAGGATCTATGCTGCTCAACATTGTGAAAGGAAACAAAATTATCACAGGATCATAGAATCTTGGTATTGGGAGGAAGTCCAATCCAGGTCTGAGTGAGAATCCCGTCTTAACATCCCCAACAAGTACTCATCCAGCCTTAGCTTGAAGAACTCCGGTGAAGGCAAAGCTACTGCTTCCCAAGGCAGCCCATTTCATTTTGGGATCATCAACTGCTAGGAAACTTCCTTATATTAAACCTGTATTTGCTGTTCTCTTATTTCCACCTATTGCTTCTAGTTCTAATGTATGGGATCAGGATGAATCAGTCTAATCCCCCTTTTACAAGACTTGAATAAAGACAGACGTCATACCTCATCCTAACTTTTCCATTTACAATGCTAAACACTGATCAATCAATAAACATTTATTAAGCATCTATCATATGCCAGGCACTGAGGTAAATGCTGGAGTTACAAAAGAAGGGGTAAAAGACACTCCATGTCCCCAAGGAACTTAAAATACAAGGGGGAGAAAAACAAGCAAACAAATATATACCAAAAAAATCTATATACAGTATAAATAGGAAATAATAGAGGAAAAACACTAGAGTTACCACCCCACCCCCATTTTCAACTGATCATTCTATGACAAAATCTCGAATTGATCAGAATGTTCTAGTGCTCTACTAATTACCAACCCCTTTCCTAAGCTGTGTTGCCAGTCTCAGTTATGCAGAGCCTGTCTTCAAGAGACGAGTTGGAGAGATAGGACTAAAAAAGATGAAACCCTTAGACAGTAGTATAAAGTAATATGTAATCAAGAGGTAAGTAGCATGGCGGAAACAAGTTGTACCAAACTTAAAATACATTTTTAATGAATGTCACTCATCTATTAGCATTATCACTTCCTCATCTTTGTTTCTCATTAGCTGTAAGTGGACAAGCCACTGAGTTTTGGTGTCTTCTGTTAATGGGGATAATGCTACTTTGTTCTATGTTTGTGGGGGGAATTCTAAGGGTGATGGAGTTGACCAGGTCATCAATAAAATGGGACTAATAATAGTACCTCCCTTCACAAGAATGTTGTGTTATCTCAAATGAAAAAACAAAACAAAACATGTAAAGCACTTTGCAAGCCTTAACGTGATATATATATGTATATGTATATATATGTATATGCATATGTATATATGCTATGATAATATGACATGCATAATAATAGAGCACTACAATAATAGTGATAACAATTATTGTTGTTACAATGATTATTATTATTACAGTGACTCATTATGTCTTGGAATTTACCCTAAACCATGTCTACAGAGTTCTGGCAGGTGTTGACAAGCTGGTAAGGCTTTGAGCATGAGTCCAGTAATTCATGAGATGATTTGCTCTAGATGGTCACTTCCAACTCTCAAATTCATTTGGTCTGTAATGCCATGGCTGAAGACAGAATTTGCAACAGATTATAAGAAAATCAATTTTCTAAAGACCCTGAGTTATAATCTTATTCTGAAACAACAAAAAATACATAACTAAGACATTTCATATTGCTTGCCATTTTGGGGAGGGGAGAGGGAAGGGAGGAAGGGAGAAAATATTTGGAACTCAAAATCTTATAAAAGTGAATGTCAAAAACTATCTTTACATGTAATTGGAAAAAAATTAAATACTATTAAGAACAAAAAAAAGACATTTCAAATTACTGGGATATTTTGTGAAATGGAGTATTGTGTGTGATTAATTTCATTCCCCATGGTTTTAGTATCACAGACTCTGTGATTTGTGAATTGACCCTAAATTTTCCTTGAAATAAAGTAGATCCCTTAAGACAGCTATTTTTATTTAACCCAATCAGAGGTTGCTTTATTAGACTTAGTGAAATCTTGGACTCTATAACAGTGAATACTAACCCAGCTTTTATATTACAGAAACACATAGAATCTTAGATTTAGAATGGACAATAAAAGACATATAGTATAAAACCAAACCTGCAGCAGGAATCTTTGCTACAAAATCTCCAATACCTGGTCACCCAATTTCTGGTTGAACATGTCAAATGACAGAGAACTCACTATTTCCCAAAATAGTTGCTTATGTTTATGGATATCTCTAATTATTAAGAAATTATTTTCTTCTTATTAAATCAAAATCAGACTCCCTGTGACTTACTGCCATCTGCTCCCAGTTTTATTCTCTAGAGCTACACAGAACAAATCTAATCCTTTTTTTCCCACATGATAACTCCTCTGATACTTGATGATTGTTAGCTGTGTTCCTATTAAGTTTTAGCTTTTCCAGGCTAGGCATTCAATTTAGTCAATAAACACTTATTAATTCCTTCCTATAAAATGATGCTTATATGCCCTCCTTGAAAGACCTCTTCACATCTTGGTTATCCTCCTCTAGAAATAACAATCAATGAGCATTTGTTAAATGTCTACTATTTATCAGGCCCTATGATTACAATGACAAGATGAAACAGTCTCTGCCCTAAACAAACTTAAAATTCTAGAAGTGCCTCTCTCTATATTTTCTATTTTCTCTTGTCCAAGGCATTTCCCATGATTTAAAATAATGACACAAAATTCTTTTAAAAAAGTTAACTTTTTTCACAGAATAACATACAACATTTTTATGAAGGGATAATGGTGTCATGACAGAGTGCCACCAGTTTCCAAATATTGGGAACCACTATCATTGATCTGCTGTCTATAACAACATCAAAGTGTTTTCTCCTGAAACACAGCAATACATTATGATAGGATAACAAATTTAGAAAGATTTGGAATCACAATCTTGATTCTAAAATTAAAGTTTAAGAAACTTCATTTATTCAGGATGTTTGTAGAAAGGGTTATTATGCTTAATTTAATTTCCTAGGGAGCTTATAACTCAATAAAAAATCCTGTATTAGAGGTGTTTTAGATTTTCAGCAATAGCATATGTCCACTTCCTTATCTCAGAAAATCGGGTGTAGTGAATATAAAGGCATCCTCCATTGATTGAGGATACTGAAGTATCTAAATTAAAATTCTAATTATTCATTTTTATTGTACAGAGATAATTTCTACATAGATGTGAAAGGTACAACAGAATGGAATTCATTTGTATTGACCTCAAAGGAGTTTTCTTGAAAAAAAATTGATGGGGACTTAGGTTTTTGTGATTTTTCTATTTCTTTTAAAAGTTGTATGTAGCGATAAAAATCTAAATGAGTGATTGAGTTAGTTGAGATTTTATTCTTTTTGTATGATATCTATAGTTCCAAAGAGAGTTGACTTCACTTTTGTGTGTGTTTCCTCCACTAATACGTATTAGAATCTAGCTACTCCTTAGAACTGAGATCTCAAGATTTTCTTGAGTTGCAATGCTCTGAAATCTTGTGACCAGTGAATAAGGGTTATAATAAGTTTCTGTGATTTGACCTAGACTGGTTCTTAGATAGTAAACACATACCCAATTCCTAAGCTTATGTGAGAATCCTTGAAAGGAGATAGGGCCTCCATGCCACTCTGAGGTATCCAAGAAAGTTTTAAAAATTAATTTAAAGAAATTTAAATATTATGGATCACTGAGAGGTGGGAAGGGGGAAAGGTAACACCAGGCTTTGCAAATTTATGTCTTGAATTGTATGGATACAATCATGGACCAAGCAGCAATGTTACTACATTATCTTTGAGGTGTTACATGAATCAGCAAAGCTATATTGTCATTCTCCATGATGTTCAAATCCTTTGCCATACTATGTCACTAATTGGGAAGATTTGAAAGGATAGTAAACATGAATTAGTAAAAATTGAGGATCGTGAATATTTTATAGCATAGTTTTATTATTTAAAGTATATGTGATAACCTTCAATTAAATTAGCAAAATGTCACCTAGTAATATCCCTGCTTTAATTATTTGTAATTAGCAAATCAGAACACATGTTTAAGCAGTACTGGCTTCTGCTTATATTACAAGGAGATTGATTATATGAAGAAACTTCCAAAATGCATAAAAACAGTTTATTCTTTGAATACACAGTGGTTCCCCCGAAGTCTTCTTTGCACAATACGCTTGAGGTTCTAGGTTATGCGACCAACAAGGAAGCCCAAACATTTTTTCCCATCCCCATTCACTATCAAAAAAATAAAAGAAGTCCAATTTAGTAATTATACTTTAGAAATAGAATAATTCCAGTGGAATCCAAACTAGACGAATCCAAGCCAGAAGCCCAATAAGATGTTTAAAAAAGAGTCTTATTAATTAACAAAGAGAATGCTAATCCATAATACGTTCACTCCCTTTCCCTTCTCCATCAACCTCCATGCTCTTGCAGGGTACAAGAAACAACTCACAGGCTTATGCTTTGGAAGCTCCCCACCCCCTAGGATCTTCTTGTTGCTACCTGTGCATTCCACTCCTGCCTTTCCTTTAGCAGCATGTTTCAATGAACCTTAAGTCTGCCCGGTCACCTGAGAAGGAAGGGGAGTTATGGAGGGGTGGCACCTAGGTTAGGGAATGCCAAAGTGGTAGATCTTTCTGAAAAACTTCATTCACTGTTCTTCAACCATTGAAAAAAGAAGGAGGTGATTCAGCCCAGCAAGAGAACTAAAATGGAGAGAAGTACAGCAAAGTCCAGAAAGAAAGGGAAGTGGAATTCAGCAAGGGCAAGCCCTGTCCTAGAAATTACCTGTGGGAAGGATGGAGGTCAGTGAGTAATATATCCACCAACAAGGGAAGATAATGAGACAACCTTACAGTCCAGGGAAGGAGGAAAAGAGGAAAGGGTGTAAATCTACCATCAGGAATGAAGGAGTTAGAAAATGGGTGATTAGAAGATAATGAAAAAAGGTTAAAAAGCATCAAAGATTTCAAGAAAAAGAAATTTCAGTTTAAAAAAAATGAAACAAAACCCTAGAGTACAAGTACATAAATCCCTAGAGAATATACTGAAATTAGAACATTAGATAAGTACCAAAAATCCATATTCAAAACTTTTTAAATACATATTAAAAGACAAAGGGAATTGAATCTACACTTGATAACACATAGAACTGGGTTATCAGGAAAGAATAAAACACAGCAGGACATTCCTTAATAGTTCAAGAATGAAATCAGAATCATGAGAGAAGTATTTAGTAGGGGGGATGTCAGGATATCTGACTTCCACAGCCAAAAATAATTAGCAAAATTTAAAAAAAGATCTTTGATCCATACTGACTAGAATTTCCAAAGAAGCAAAAGAAATAACAAAACATTGGGAATACAAATATCATAAAGTGAAGGACAATCTGGAAGAAGAGAATAAGAAGCAACGATGTTAAAAGAGCACATCTCTATACAGGCAAAAGCTGGTGATCTCAAAAAGCATGCAGAGTCAACTTAAGGATAATAGAATATGACAAGTCAAAAAACCTACACACAATAATGCAAGAAATTACATAAGAAAATTGTCTACAATTTCTGAAAACAGAAAAAAATATAAAATCAAAACATTCTACAATTTGCATCCATAAAATAAAACAACAAAAAACTGTGTTTCAAACTCTAAAATGCATAGTGGCTAATGTATACAATTCCAATGATGAAATAATAATTCTGCTAAGAAGTAGGTTAAAAGCATTCAAAGAAAAGGAAATTTTAATAACATAATACTATTCTATATCTACTAGAAACTATAGAAGGCATAAATAAATGGTAAAACAAAGTAGACTACAGCATAGTCCTCATCTGAATTAGTAAAGACTGAATTAGTGATGCTTGAATAAATAAATCATGAATTATTATTAATTAATAAAAATAGGAAAGATTTGTCATCATGGAAAGATCTATAAAATGAGGATCAAATGAAGATCAAGTATGGGTTAAGTGAGATAATAATTGTAAAGCACTTAGCATAGTGCCTGCTACATAGTAGGTACTATATACAAATGTTGACTATAATAAATAAATTCATTCACTAGATAACATACAAATACATTTTAAATCAAGTCGAAATTCAGGGCATGACTACCTATGGAAGCAACTCCCTAAGAAAGATCGATTCTAGATATGTCTAGTAATATATGGGGTATTTTAAATAGCAATAACAATAATGTTAGTAATAATATTTAGCCTTTATATAGCACTTGAAGATTTACAAAGCATTTTATAAATATTCTCTAAATTTCTCCTCACAACAACCATGGGAAGTTGGGGCTGCTATTAACCTTATTTTACAGATGGGAAAATTGAAGAAGATAGAGATTAATGCTTTTTGTCATATCACATAGCACACCATTAGCGAATATCTGAGGACAGATTGAACCCAGATCTTCCTGATTTGAAGTCCAGAACTCTAGCCATGGTTCCACCTTTAAAAATTTTACCATTTATCATTTTCCAACTCTTAAAATTTTACCATTTACTTTATCTACTTTAGTAATAACAATATATTAATAAAATTATAAAAATTGAACTCAATGTATTTTTGGTGCGTGCATGCGTGTGTGTGTGTGTGTGTGTTTGTGTGTGTGTGTGTGGAGGAACTCACTTGTTAGTATAGGGATTTTCTGGTAAGGAAATTCCTTCTATCAATGAAGATCACCACCTGCTCCACAAATTTAGAGAGCAAGTGGTTAAATTAACATAACATGTAATGGTTCCTGGATGGGCCAGATTTATTTGCTGAATAACCAAACTATATAATTAAGGTGAAAAGATTCTCCGGAATGTTCCAGAATGGAAATTGGCATCTGATATTCTCCCATTAGAGAGCTTCAATCTGAATCAGCACTAAAGTGGAGGTTAACTGGAATAGAGCAGTTGGATGATGATGCTAACTGAGAATTGCTAAGAGGGTTGTTATTTACTGTTCTTGCTCCTTGGGAAAAATACATTTGCTTTCTCCCTCACAAAGCTTTCATGAGCATTTTTAAGTATATGAATCACTGCCCTTCCATTCAGAGAGAATATTTAAGGAGGGAGTGCAAGGAAAAGATACAAATAAGACTTAATGTAATGCTTAGTATATATAGCAAGGAGTTCAATAGATTCACAGAATCACAGTTTCAGTGTAGGAGGTGGAAGGGACCTATCTCAGGGTCTAACTATTCTAATACACCTGAAAAAAGAACTGACTACCTCCCTAGATGGTCCATACTACTTTTAAGATACCTCTTTTAGGAAGTTTTCCTGACATCAAACCTAAATTTACCCATTCACATCTTCTACCTATTGTTTCTTTTTCTAGGATCAAACAGAATAAGTTTAATCACTCTTTCATTTGACAGACCTTCAATTATATCAACAAGAAACCATGGCCACTCCTTAACCTGAACCTTCTCTTCTCCATGCCACCTGTACCTTAATCTTCCAAGTTATGCTTAAATAGAACAGACTGAAAGTCTTTCATCATCCTGGCTGACCTTCTTTGGGCACTCTCTAGTTTATCAATATTCTTCCTAAAATGTGGTTTCTAGAACAGAACACAATATTTTGGATGTGTTCTAAGTAGGGTAGAATGCCTAAGGATTATCACTCTCGTATTCCTGAAAGCCAAGCCTCTCAATGTAGCTCAAGTTTAGGTTCATGTTTTTCATAATGTATCATACCACTGCCAAATATTGAACTTGGAGTCAACCAAAATGCTGAGATTATCATTTTCTTTACACAAACTTGGTATAAGCATCTCTTTTTCATACTTAGTTCTTTCAAGACATCTGTGATATTACCCATTTGAGCACTTCCTCCAACATTAAAGAAAGAACACCTTCCTTGCCTGCCCACCTGGTGTGACTGTTGTTTATTTTCTGCTAGAAATCCTCCACAAGATTCTACCCAGTGTATTCAGAGCCCTTGCTTAGGCGTCTACATTTCACAAAAAATAGTGAAGCATACTGCCCATGCACTTGTCCCTCATGGACACTATATAACTGGGCCACTCCCTTTCCTGGTCATTCATCTCATGAGTGACATCATTTATATGGTTTCCCTTATGTACACACTACTCAGCTGTCAGTTTGTTCATAAAGGACAGTTCTGGCCATGTAATATCCCTACTTAATAAAATCTAGTAGTGCCCTATCACCTCCAAAATAAAATACGAAATCCTTTGTTTGCCTTTTAAAGCCCTTCATAATCTTTCCCCTTCCTGCATTTTCCAGTCTTCTTCTACCTTATATCCCTTCCCCTTCTCTGTGATCCAGTGACACTGGGGGCTTCCTTGTTGTTCTTCCTTGCACACAACACTTCATCTCCCAACCTCAGGCCTTTTTCACTGGCTCTCCCCCACACATGAAACTCTCTCCCTCATCTCTACTTTTTGGTTTCCCTGGTTTCCTTCAAGTCTCAGCTAAAATTCAACCTTCTACTTGAAGTCTTTCCTGATCCTCCTTAACCTTAGTGCCTTTTCCTCTGAAGTTATTTCCAGTGTGTGTGTGTGTGTGTGTGTGTGTGTGTGTGTGTGTGTGTATGTGTATGTGTGTGTGTGTACACACTAAGGAGACATTTCATGACTTAAACAGCATCACTGGAAACATTTCTACAACAAAGATGGACCTATGCAATTAGTGAAGATGTGGTGAATTTATAAATAGGAGCACATAAGGATTAACTTTACACTTTGTATTCCACCAAACCTTTAAAATATCATTTTCTTTGCTAAATTGCTACTCATCCTTTAAAGCTCAATCAAATGCTGGTACTCTGACCTTCCCATTAGTCACAATCTTCTCTCTGAGATCTCACTTAGCACATTGTTTGGTAACTATATAATGTACTTATCATGTGCCATTTCATCTGGTTTATGTTGGTGTCTTATCCTAGATGGGGGGTAGAGAGACCATTCCTTGTCCCTGGTTATACAGGATGGAAAAGAGTCGAGGTTTCCTCACATTCAGGGATGGCTGGTTTCTAAACTTAGGTGGAACGCCTCATTGAATGGTCTGGGGAGAGCAATCAGGCAGGCACTGACATATATGCCTTTTGGAGACCCCATCTTTCCATAAAAAGAAAACACTGAGGAGGAAGATGTGGCTATTTTATTCCTGATGACAGTTCCCTCCACCAGACCACAGGCTTCTCTTCCAGCCCATCCCCCACAACCATTATCCAGTGAATAAACCCTTATGGAGATGTGACCTAGAAACTAATTTTGCAAATACAACAACCCCTGCCTCCTCAATAGCATAGTTACTGCTGAACTGGACAAGAATGTCCTTGAAACCAAAGTCCTTGGCATTGTGAAATGGTTCAACATCAGAAATGTATATGGTTTTATCAATGGAAATGAAATTAATGAAGTGTCACCATGTGCTTTTCTTCTGAATCCCAAGGACCTTGAGAATTTTTTTTTATTTGCAGCTAAAACCTCCTATATGTTTTGTCTTTCCCATTGGAATGTAAGCTTCTTGAGAGAAGGGACTATTTCCACTTTTCTTCCTGCATCCCCAACACAAAAAATAGTGCCTTGTACACAGTAGGGTTTAAATGTTTTTCGTTTCATTAATTCTCTAATGGTTGTATAAAATACTTTTTATTTAAAAAATACCAGATGAATAATTTATTAGACTAATATCTTCATTTTTATAAGGGCAGCAGGAGTATAATAAAGTACCCATCTTTTTTTTTAAATAATCCTACAAAGCTCTAAGATTAATGATTGTTCAAAGCAGACAGGAAATATAATATGGATGATGTTGTCTGTGCCCAAAATCCCCACAGTTTATCCTGAATGGTCCTATCAAATTATACTTCATTGATCTGTTGTTATTAGATGCAGACTGAATAACTTGTCCCAATTTGAGAAAGGTTAAATGATATCCAAAATGCACTAGAGCAGTGAACACAAAATATTGTCATGTAAAGAAAAGAAAAATATTCAATATGTTCTCTTAAATTAACATACTCTTTATTTAGCTCAAGTCAAGGACAACAACAAATGAGAAAAGTCTTGTAAATACTTCCTGCGAAAGATAGTAATATTTTAACAGCAAGATAAAATCTATCTCATCAAGTGCAAAGATGCATACCATTAATTTCTTTGCTATATCATAGTTACTTATAGTAATCCAACTAAATAATAATTAACCTGAAATAATCTGTGAAACACGCTGTGGTAAGAGTACAAGATAATTGCCACAGCTTAGTTCTCAAAAGGACATAGGTTAAGAATAAGCCATAGATTTAAAAAAAAAAGTTCCATTGAAAAGTGCTCCACACAAATATGTCCTACTTGTCTCAGAGGTTTCATCTTCTTGATCTTACCTAAAGATGACATTTTGTTTCCCACTTTCATCCCTTTTCATGGGCTGTATCCTGTTCCTGACATACACTTCTTCCTCAATTCCAAGCTTTGGAATGTCTATATCCCTTCAAGGTTTAGATCAAGTGACACTTTTTACAAGAGACTTTTCCTGATTCCCGTAGTTGTCAGTGACACCCTGCAGAAATTTGTACTTACTTTGTATAATTTCAGCATAATGTTAATTTCTTGAGAGTGAGGGCTATTTTGTTTTTGTTTATGTATATTCCATGCCTGGCACATAGTAGGTCCTTAATAAATACTCATTCCACTGCAATGCATTAAATTCAATTCACCTCAGCAGAACGGGTTTAGTGTAGTCTGAGAATATAGTAATAAAAAAACACAAATATTTTTACAGCGCCTACAGAAGTTTTTTGTGTTTATTGCTAGTAATAAATACTCAAATGTACAGGTAAAGGTACTAAAATAACATGATGGATCTGTGATCTTATAATTTCAGGAGTTTTCTCCAATGATTCAGATCGTGACTAATCCATACCTGCCCCTGTTTTGTGATTCTTATCCACTTTGTCCTGAAAGTTCACCATGTGGGTAGGCAGGGACATAGTCAATATTCTAGAAGCTCCCTTCATTCAAGGATACTCATGGAGCACTCTAGGTGATTACACGTCATCCCTCACTCTCTCTATATGACCAGCCCATCTTCCCTTCCTCAATGATATTCTTACTCCTGTTCTCTTTTGGAATTCTGCAGTGATTACATGTCATAGCCTGTTTCCAACCCGCACTGAGTTTTTCTATTGTCCTCCCTACAAATATCATATTTAGGTAGGTCTTGATGCCATACTTCAGCAATGGTAAAAATGTTTATATTGAGATGAGCCTTCACTGCTATTAGAAGCTTGGGGTAAGTAAATGTGCTTCACAGTTTTCTGAAAGAAATCTAGCCTGCTTTCTTCCTCTTTTTCAACTCTAGGCCCAGTTCATTTTCCATATGCACTATCTTTCCTGGATATAAAAACTGTTGGGCTGATTTATAGATTGTCTATTCAGTTGTGTGTTGAAATCTAGGCAATAGATAACATTTATTTTGTCTTTTCAATGTGAATATACAGGCTAAACTCCTTTGGGTGATTATAGATATTTGATATTCAATAAATATTTTGGGAAGGGAAGGGGGAGGTAAAAGGAAGGGAAGGATGCAATTAAATTTACATATGAAATAAATGTGTTTTTTTAAATTTCAGAATGACATTGAGTGGAACACTTTTTTTTCCCACTGTAGATGTTTACAAAATCAGAAAATTTTATTTAATTTTCTTGTTGCTGTAAACAACACTGTGTAATTATATACACATACTCCAGTAGAGTGAATAAAAGACTGAGCCTGGGGTCACAAATATTTGAGTTCAAATCCAGCTTCAGACATTTGTTGTATGACACTGTGCAAGTCTCTTAAACCTCTGTTTCCCTCAGTTTCCTCAATTGTAAAATGGGTATAATAAAAGTACCTACCTCAAAGATCAAATGAGATAATATTTGTAAATAGCTTAGCAGAATGCCTGACACATATTAGGCACTTAACAAATGTTGGATTTCTTCCTTTCATAAAAAATGGGTCAAATGCAAAGCACTCATAATAATAAGATATACAGGTAAATGTATATACATGTGCGCAGGGAAAAGGTGAGACAGAGAAGCAGGGAGGAGAAATCAGAGTATTTCCTGTGGTAGAAACTTTCTTTTTTATTTTTAGTTTCCTCACATTTAATTTTTATTCCAAATAATAAAGGATGAAAAATGGCTCGGTGTCAATTTCAAAGATTTTCCAAAATGTCTGAATTTTTATTTTGCAGCATTATAACTGTTTTGTTTCAAACACCTGTAATATTTACAACATATATATCTGAACCACAATTAAATTGTTCACAAAAAGTAAATTTTTTTATGGTTTCTTTGATGCCTTCAAGGGTCCAGCTAATCGGAGAATGCTACCTAACTAGAAGGAACATATGTAAATTAAATTTCAGTATAGTCACAAATTCTATATTATTACAATGCCTCAGAGCTTATGCCAGATTTTATACTCTGAAATATTAAATTACTTCCATTTAACACAATTACTTAGTTGGTTGTTTTAGAATCTGTCGAACAATTCTAAGAGAATTAATTTCACAAATCTTAGTACATGAGTGTTTCATTTATCCAGAACCCAAACATTCAGACAGCAAAAATAATCACAATTTCACACAGCACTTAAAATCATATCATTCAAAGACTAGAGGAAACCATCAAAGTTACCTAGTTTAAGATCCCATCCTGTTCTCCCTACCCCACCTAGTTTTACAGAAGAGGAAATTCAAACACAAGGGATTTACGAATTGAAGGTTGGTCACATAACTAATTAGTGACAAAAAGCCGGAAAGCCCAGCTCCTATGGCACAAAAATAACTGTTCATGATAGCAATCCTCAAACACTATAACACTATAATCCTGAATGGTTAAGGAAAGGTTAACATTCTGTTTTTCATGTTAGGTTAATTAGATTTTATTTTTTTAATCAGGAAATCCATGTATTGAAGATAAGCCAATTTAGGAAACCAGTATATTTAATTAACCAAAACATCCAAAAACAACTAGTCTGAATAAAGAGAAGTTCACTGTAAATAGTACCACTATGTGTTATCAATGATCACATCATGGTCCATATGCTTAATTTGAGGCCCTTAAGAAATGCATACTTAGCATATTTCACTCTATCCAAATGCCTGCCTTCCTCCCCCTGCCTCCTGTGTCTAAAATTAATAAACATACCTGATCAAAAGATGGGATAGATAATGGAAAAGAGCTATGACAAGAAAACTCATAAGAATAAAGGTGAATTCCTATCTTTTTTGAATTTCTAAAATGATCATCTGGAGAAAATTACATAGAGCTAACCTACTCTCTTTAGCAATCTGTTTATTTCTCACTCTCAGATACACATACATTTTCTATGTCTACTACAGTTATACATGTGGCATGCCAGCTGTGATCCACATTTCCAAGATTGCTATAGCTCTTTGCTCACAGTTTGAGTGAGACTTTTTAAATAAATTTCAATAAATGCTACAGATATACTTTTCATTACCTGTGATTCTGTATAATCTCTACCTGGTATCCTCCTTCTTTCTCTCCCCTTGTGCCTCTTTCCCTTTCCTCAATAAGTATAAATTTTGAAAAGTCACCCGGTATTATAGATTTAGAGCTAGAAAGGGCCTTGGGACTATCTAATCCAACCTTTCATTTTATAGATGAATATACAGAGTCCCAGAGAAGTTAAATGACTTGACCAAAGATAGGCAGGTAGATAACTAGCAAAACCAGGATTGGGACCACAGTCCTCATACTCCTAAGGGAGTGATCTTGGCATTGTACCATGACAAGCAGGCTTTCTGGTTGGGTACAATGAAATTTCTGAGATATCATTAGTAGAATGTAAGCTTGAGAAGGGCAAAGATCGTTTTAGTTTTGTAGTATCTCAAGCTACTGAAATAGTTCTTTATACATAGTAGAGAAATAATACATAATCATTGAATGGATATCATCTGTGAATGCAAACAATGAAAGGATCTTGCCAATGTGATGGACTAGGAAGAGCAATGGACAGACTTATAGAAGGCCTTTATTTGAGACACTTTCTAGCTCTATGATATTGGGTCACTCAGCTTTCTGATACTTTCAGAGTATCAGTTTCCTCATTTGTAAAAGGGAAATGAGAATATCTTTACTAACCTACCTCTCTAGAATGTTTTTCAGAAAGTATTTTGGAAACTTAAAGGTTTAAAAATACTAACTCTAATGAATGTATGGGGCTCTGAGGACAGAAGCCATTTTATAAAAAAATTATACCTTCCCTATGTCTAGAGTGACCATAACACTCTGTAAACAAGAGGTGCTAAATAAATGCTGAATCAAATTGTATTGCTGTTAAAAGAAAATTTGTCTTTTATTTAGGCCTTTCCAGGAAATTTTCAGCGACAGAGACAAGCACCTTTGGTGAAGACAGGTCCCTGTCAGTAGACTATTACACAAAGCAATCTCTGTAGATGAGTCTGACAAGGAGCCCTGTAAAATTTCGATGTGCTTGTGAGAACTTTATCTGAGGACAGACTTCAAGATTGCATTTTGCTCTCTCGAGTCAAAAGCTTTCTTGAGATCAACAAACAACAAGCACAGGATCTTATATTCTTTAAAAATTTCCATCAACTGTGTGACTGTGAAGATGTGCAGACTGAAGAGAATTACCTGCTAAATCATGTCTGTTCTCTTCTCATTTTAATCTAAGATGTCTATGGATATAGATCATGTTCATAAATATTTTATAGAGAGTGAGAAAGCAGGTCTAGAGGGTCAGGCTTGTTTCTCTCCTTGTTTACCATTTTTCTAAAAAAGACACTGTGGGTGATCATTTTATCTCTGCAGAATTTTCTCCTTTAAAATGTCTTTAAGACATATCCTTAAAATCATATTGCCTCTATCAAGCATATCATTTGGGTATACTCAGCCAGGTCCAGCTGTTCTCCTTGCTATTTTCTTGAGTTCCACTACCATCTTTTTGTGTGGTCCGTGAGGTACTAGGGCGATAGAGTTCAAATATGGAGGTTACTCTGAAGCCCATTTCTTCCACATCAATATAAGATAACATTAACTCCTTTGCTGTTATACAGCTTTGCATCACAGAACATCACAACCTTGGAAAAATTAAAATTACATACAATCCAAATGGCAGTGATTGGTTGGTGTAAGGAGGACGTAGCATGTGTATACAAAGTGGCATAAAAGATATCAAGGATAAATATGACTGGAAAAGGATGCAGTCTAGTCACGTATAAAATTTAAGAAAAGTCAGTAGAGCTCCTGAATGGCAAATTGGCATCCCTCAAGATGCTGAAATAATAAGAGGAAGATCTATTTTTATGGGGAAGAAAAACCATAAGCAAGGATGAGATGGCTTGGGTGGATCATGTTCTTCCATCCACACTAACTGTTTAATCTACCCACAGAAATAAAACCAAAAGATTGTTCAGATTGTCAAAGAATATGCCAGCGTAGGGATAGTGGATTTAGAGGCAGAAGTCAGATTCAAATCCCAGCACTAACACATAAATGACTCATGTAACCTGGAGCAAGTCATTTAACCCTAGATAGCCATGACATTCCTTTCAAGCTCTAAATCTCTAAATCAAGAATCATCCAAACTCAGATATCTCATTTATCCTCACTGGAGCATGTCCAGGTAAATAAAATCAAACTGTCCTACTAATGACACATGCCGTATAATGAGTTAACAACAGAGCCATAGGTAGATCGTGTAAGTGAACACCTTCATTTCTATACACAAAGGCATTGCAATTCAACTAAAAGAATAAGATCTCATCACTTAAATAAAGAGAGGTCAGAAAACTGCAACTTGTAGTGTTTGATATAACCAAATGTTGCCCCATAATTTAGTAAATGTACACAATAAAAATTAATGCCATTATGCAGTTGCAAGGTAATATAATTATAGTCCACTGATAAATAACATTTATGTATTCTATAAGTTGTTCTTTTCTATTTCATGTGTCAACTTGCATGTCCTCAGTTACGTGAGCCATTATTAGTGAAAGAAAGGGCAAATTCTTTGTTAAGGTTCTTTTTATGAGATAATTCTGTGTTTTGATTCAAATGAATTCCTGGTGGTTTGCTCCTGCATTTCTAGAGTTCTTAGGTTGATTCTAGATCAAGTCAGGCAAGAGGGTAAGAAGGAGTCTTGTCCAACCCTAGCTCATTTCTGTTCTAAAGGAATTTCAAGAAACACGATAGAGTTAAGCGATAACTGGTTTAAACCAGAATAGCAGAACGTCCCTGTTCCAAGCATTTCTCTGCCTGCTGATGTTAGCTTCTACTCAGAGGGTGTGATTTTCATATCAGCTGAAGATAAACATAATTAGAAACATAAATATGCTGTTACAATAAGCACAATGAATTTTCTAGGGCAGATGACTTTTGCATTATTTATTTCTTTGGATTATATGGACCACCGTTCTTCATACTAGCACAGATAACTGAGAGATTACTGCATGTGTTCATTGTAATTACAGAAGCTATGAATAAATCACACTTACTTGCTCTTGGCTCTAAAATGTATTTCTCCTACTCATTGTGAGGACAATTTAACAGGCTAATTACTAATGTTTAAGTTACTGCTTCAGATCCTCTTGAAATTTTAAAAAATGATCTGGATATTCACTTTAGACAGTAATTCACAATGGAGACTATGACAGCTGTATCACAAGAAGGTCCAAATAGGCAGGTTTAAAAAGCAGACACCACAAAGTCATCTAAGAAAGGGGAGGAGAAAAAGGTATCAAAATGATGCTCTCATTCTCAAGATGCATTTGTCACTATTGATGGGAAAGGTAGAATTTATATTAGATATAAAAGTGACATTTAAAATCAGCCTGGAAAGCAAATATATATATATATATATATATATATATATATATGTACATAATTTCCATCATATCTTTTTGTATCATACGTGCTAAAGTATAAGAGTTTTTCATATTCAAAATGAGAAATCTGATTCAGTACAGGTCATTGGTCTCCCTCTGTCTAGTCTTGCTTCCAAACAATTCTACTGATTAATCTTCCTCCTGAACAGCTGTGATTATGTCACCTCCCTAGCCAGCCCCTGAATAACCAGTCCTCACTGGGTCCCCATTGCCTGCAAGACAAATATCAAACTCCTTAGCCTGGCATTCAAAGTGCTCCATAACATGACAACAACATAGCTTTTATTTAACTCATACTCTTTGCTTATTTTAAAGCAAAATGGAATAATCACTGTTTGCTGAAAGTGCCGAGCCCTTTCCCACCTCCATGCTTTTATTCACAATGTTTCCTCTGCCATGAATGCCCTTCCTATGCCTCTCCCTTTCATCCCTTCAAATCTAATCTATGCTTTCATTCTAGTTCAAATATGACCTTTGTCATGATGTCTTCCCCGGTCCCAACCGACCTATCCCAAACTTACCTTTATTCTTACTCCTTCCTGCATCCTCATGGTGTCTAGCACATTGTATTGTGGTTATATACTACATATAATTTTAGATTTTATATATATATATATATATATATTTATAAAATGAACCTGTTGTCACCTATTAGGTCATATATCATGAATGACAGCTTTACTGGGGTAGTGATGATACATTGGACAATGGCAATAAGAAGATGGAAATGGATCCAAATCTTTCATTTTCAAGAACCTATGCTCTAAGTGCTCTTGGAGTACTAAGCACTTAGTACTCTTATAGAATGCATGGTTCTCAAAATACTATTTATTGATATAATGCTGTCATTCCCCCCAGCTTTTCTAGACAGTGTTTCTATGAAAGGCAGGATTTTAGAGTAATGCTGGGCACAGTTGCAGCTCTCTCTCATTCCTCCAAGCTCCTTGTTTGCTCCTCTCTTCTTGTACTTACAATCAATAATATAATTATAAATAAATAATAAAATGATAATATACAATAGATAATTCAAAGATTTAGAATCTTAGAATGAGATTGTATTTGTAAAAAAAAACACTTAGCACAGTACCTACAATACAGTAGGTGCTATATAGAGGCATATTACCTTCCCTTCCCCTTATGACTTTCTTCCTTGTAGTATAGTAATTTGTGAACATGTTCTATTTCTTCTACTCAGCTTCAACTTCTCTGAGGAGAGACCATGTCATATTCTTCTTCATATTCCCAAAATACCTAGCAGGCTGCCTTGCACATCCAATGTGCTCAATAAATATTTGTTGAATGAATGAAAGCTAGACAAACTTTGGGGAAAGTTTTAGTAAAAATTGCATTTACCTAAGATTGGAACTATAAAATGTGCAGGAAATTGTTTTTCATTATAAAACTGATATTATTATTTGCATGTAGTATGAGGGATATTGGATAGAAATTGACCTTAGAGCCAGTAAGACCTGGGTTCAAATCTTGATTCTGACAAATCCTGGCTGTGTGACTCTAGACAAATTTTTTAATCTTTCAGTGCCCCCAGGAAACTCTTTAACATTCCTTAAATAAGTCTTGAAGAGCTGCTTTGCAATGGTAGAGGGAATCTTCTCACCAGGAGATCCCTACATTGATTAAATTATAGGTCTGACCAATTTAAAAATGTGCATATGTATGTAATATATTCATGAAACAGCATGGGGTAGCAGAAAGAACACTGGATTCACAGTTACCACTGTTCTTGAAATTCAAGTCTGCTCCTGATCCCTGCGTGACCATGCACAAGTCAGCACTTCTCTGGGCATCAGTTTCCTCCTCTAGAAAGGAACAGGGTTGGATTAAATGATCTCAAACATATTTTTTAGCTTTAAGTGCTGTGATCTTAGGAAGCCATATGTGATATAAAACAGAGCAGGAACTCACAGGCTAAAACCACAAATATATCTTCAGAGTTTGGGAATATGACACACAGTAGAAGAGAGAAAAATGGAATGGCTACAAGGGAACAATATAGTTTCTTTAACGACAACAAAACCTGTCACCTGTATTTAACCAGCTAAGTCAACTTGCATTTACTACAGGTCATAGTGTGCTGAGCCTTGCACTACCTAGAGCGATACAAAAAAAAACATAGAAAGAATGTTTGCCTCAATCTACCAGAGCAAACAAAATGTACATTCAGGGAACAAAAGGAGAGCATGTATTCTCTGGGTCTAATTTTCTCTATGTATCTTTTGAGGAGGTTGAAGTAGACAAGCCCTAAGGTCCCTAGCAGTTCTGACAAAGGGATAGGGATTGGGACCAGACCTGTGATTTCCTTGGGATAGGGAACTCCCAGAAAGTGACTCCCTCTACCAATGCAGGTTGGCACCTACTCTACAACTAATTGATAGTCTTAGAGAATTGCCTAAAACACTGAGAGTCTGCCAAGGGTAAAAGTCAGTATATGTTGGGGCCAAAGAGGTGGGGCCTTAAAGGAAGGTTTTCCTGCTTCCAAAGCCAACTTTTGAATGGCTATCCCACACTGCCTTTCATCTTCAATGTTTGAAAACCCCTTCTATTCTACAATTCTGTTTTCTGTGTTCTATAGTCCCTCCCAACTTTGACATATAATGACTAAATGACCAGTCTAAGCATAACTGTGTGATAAGGACTTAAAAGTATAATAAGAATTTATAGAAGGAATGAGTCTTGTGAATTGGGCTGTCAGGAAAAGATGTGCAGAAAAGATGACACTTGATCTTGGACTGGCAGAGCAGAAAAAAAGGAGGTTGATTCAGGTTGGGGTTTGCAAAGGAGGAGCAAAATCAGGTCCAGGGGAACAGGCCCATTACGCATCACACAGTAAATAGACAAACCCAGAGGGATCATGGGAGGGAGCAGTGGAATCAAGTTGAATAGCTAGGGCAAGCTTAGATTATGGAAAACCTTGAAGGCCAAACTAAAACCATTTCTAGTTCAACCGAAGTATTTTTTGCATTTCTAATTCTTGGTGGAGGCCTTATAGAGGAAGTTTTATCCAACAATACACAGAGAGAACAAGAAAAATATTAAAATGTTGGTTTATAATGGAAGTCAGTGAGGGACGGTCTATCAGATACAGAGGCAACTTTGGAGTCAGGAAGATCTGAGTTCAAGTCCTACCTCTGAAATATACTGTTTGTATGACCCTAAGCAAACCAGTCCTTCAGTGGCCTTAGGAAACTCTCCAGGACCACAAATTGCAAACAAAACAAAACAAAAACCAACCAAACAAAAAACATCCCCAATACACATTGATGAAAGGAGTTTTCTCATTAGGAGCTCCTTATTGAAATGAAATCACAGGAAAAATGTGTATATGTATACATTCATACATATATATAGCCACACATATCCACACATGTTGAGTGGATATTGAGAAAGTATTGAGTGATCTTTAATTGCACTGGTATACAAGATATCATCCCCCAGTACAAAATTTCATGTTATATTCACTTCAATTAATTATAAAATGAACTTGAACCTCAGTAGTTCTAGGACCTCAATTTTCTCTGGATCGTTGATTAATAATAAGTCACATGAGTGATGACTTACTTTAAATAGCACATCAATTACTTAACCAAATTAAATTAAAAATGGATAATTGAAAACCTTTTGTTGTCATTAAAAAGTAATAGAAATTAGACATCTTTCCTAAAGTTTCATTAATATATGTGTATGAATATATGTATGTGTGTATATAAGTATATGTGCAAGGCACTGTGCTAGGTATACAAAGAGGAAAATAGAAGAAGTTTACATTCCATTGGAAGCCAAAAAAAAAAAAAACTTCCTGTTTTAGTAGAAAGTATGAATTTGTCTTCCTAGGACACAGCTTTGAATCTTGGCTCTACTGCTACTCATTTCTGTGACTTTGGGGCAAATCTGGGCAAGATTCTCATTTGTAAAATTGAGATAAGAATATTTCAACTACCTACCTCACAAGGTTGTTGTAAAGAGCATGCTTTGTAACCCTTAAAATGAACTATTATACAAGTAAAAAGATTGGACCTAGGGTACAAATGAATTTTAGTCAACAAGGAACCTTCTAATATTTAACCTAGTAATATTAATTATAAATAGTGCTATTTCATATGGCAGTTATTATTAGGTTTGTTAGCATCATTATTATTGACTCAATCAACAGAATCAAATGAGTTACACCCTAGGTATTTTAAGAGCTAGTCATTTTTCAGTCTATTAGTCAGTCTAAAACTAGCAGTTTTCAGATATAGTATAAGGAATTCATTTTTAGACATGAACAATGTTAATTTGGCTTGATTGTACTTATTTCCTGTAGGGGGAGGTTTTATGTGTCAGGGTTCATTGGGAAATGGAAGAGAAATAAACAAAGAAAAGAGCATCAATGCATTTTTAAAATAAAATAAATAATTTGTCAAAATGGGGTTTATTATGGCTGGTATCTTTGTCTCTCATTTCCCCAGATTACTATGAGTTAAAGACCTCTCTAGCTCATTTCATGAAGTAAAACAAGGATCCTTAGCTATGCCATGTATTATATTCACTGACATTTTAAACTACATATCTTAGTAAGCAGCTTCACTAATCACTGTAGGTTCTTATCATGTAAGTTTTCTTATTATAGTGTATCTGTAACTTTTTTCTTGAGAGTATCTAAGGAAATTAAATTAATGCTTTAAAAATGATCATCTTTTCAAACCAAACAGTAAACAAACATAATTTATGATTTTATAAAGCTCAAAAGACATTTTTATGTACTCTGGTGAGTACTACGGTCATCAGCTAAAGAAGTCAATTCTTGTTTTCAGAAAAAAAGTATAAACAAACATTCTACTTAGTTTAAAAACTTTAGTAATGATATACCCTTATATTCAATACATATTTTATGTAACCATTATATAACCTAGCATTGTGTTAGGCACTATGCAATGAATTTTGTTGTTGTTTAGTTATTTCAGTCATGTTTGACTCTGTGACCCCATTTGGGGTTTTCTGGGCAAAGATATTGAAGTGGTTTGCCATTTCCTTCTCCAGATGAGGTGACTGCATAAGAAGTATTTGACACAGTCCCCACTACAATAGGACTTTCACTGTTACTGGGGAAAGATATCTAAAAGCAGTAGAGATGGTCAGAAACACAAAAGTTCATGCCCTGCCTATGACACATGCCAACTACACAAATAGTGTCAAGTAATTTAACCCCCATGTGCCCCAGTAACTCTCTAACACTATCATTTGCAAATAAATTGCCAATCTATATGAGTGGAAGAAGTTTCCACACTGGGAATTTCCCACTCTGATGAAATCACACTTTCCAATGGGGTAGAAAAAGGGGAGGGGAGATAAAATATGAGAAAAAAATATTTTATATAATATTTTAAATAAACAACACAAATATTTTATTAATAATTAATAAAAACAAAACATTTATGAAATATATTTATATTTAATAAAAACACCACATTATTAGCAAGCAATTTTAAAATTTCCAATCAAAATTATGTTAAGGTGTTTGTGAATCACAATGTAAGAAAACTGGTAATATACACCAAATAAACTGACCTTAATAGATCCTTGAGTTCCTGTGGCTATAAGAGGCCTTGAAAAGTATTCTTGCCTATATCCTTTAGTCAGTACTCACCTAAATGAGCAAAGGTGCCATGTTTCATTTTTCATGTGATATTTGTACCATTATCTTCCTGCTTATAAAACACTACTTAAGACAATGAATGCCACAATTATTCTTCATTGGTATTTGCCTTGCATTTATCTATCTTGTTCCAGCTATGCCATGCAGCTGATTATATTCTTGTTATGTATGTCTGAATAAATGACATCTGCTTTTATGAAATAAGGTCCCAAAGAACAAGATCTGTGCCTTTTTGACTTATTCTGTGTAGTGCCCGAGGGTGTTTAATATATATTAATTGATGCTAATGATGAGCTACAAAATACTGACAGCCAGGTATGGTTCTTCAAAGTGTTCCTGTAATAAGTGTTATTTAGCCACTGGATAAATTATCTCTACTGCTTTTGAATAACATCTCAATTCATAATCTACCTTGAAGGTCCATGAGAAATTTTTATCTAATTCATTTACTTTGAGAAATAGTCTACAGAACTTATTTGGGCCTATTAGATAAAGAATAACTATCACTCACTTTGTTTTTCCTCTGCCCTATAAGGAAAAAAGGGAAGCGAGATGGTGCAGTGGATAGAGCTCCTGGCCTGAAGTCAGGATGACTCATCTTCCTGAGTTCAAATATGGCCTCAGACAGTTATTAGCTGGGTGATCCTGGGCAAGTCACTTAACCCTGTTTGCCTTAGTCTCCTCATCTGCAAAATGAGCTAGAGGAGGAAATGGAAAACTACTCTAGTGTCACTGCCAAGAAAACTTCAAATAGGGTCAGGAAGAGTTGGACATGACTGAAACAACTGAACAAAAACAATCTGGAAAAGCAACACAAAACTAAACTCATATTCTTCCATCTTTAAAAAGAGTAACAGATTCATTCTCATAGTTGTTCACCTTAACATTCTAAATTAAGTTCCTTAAGGGGAGGGGCCCTGTACTTTTCATATCAGCATCATCAATGTTAAACATAGTATCTTGAGCGTGTAGGTACTTCAGTAAATATTAAGCTGAACATATAACATCACTATTTATATCATGTGCTCAAGATATGTCATCCAAGGTTGTTTTGTCTATTATATTTATAGCTTGAAAATGATCATCTAATTTGGATTCTGATAACCTTTAGACTCAAATATTGAGGGAGCCTTGTAGTTTTCTCATTTTCAGTCTCTCTTCTACAATCCATGTATCTACAATGTAATCACATGGCCACCAACTTCTAAAGCTCAAGTCTGACTCTGTCACTCCCCTGCTTGAATATTGTGACTCTCTATTGCTCCCAGCACAAAATATACAACTTTTGGCTTAATATTTAAAGCTCTCCATAATTTGATCCCACCCTACCATCTTTCTAGATTTATTTCATATTATCTGGAATAATATGCTATGTTCCAGCCATACTGAACTTCCAAGCTATTCTTTCAACTTTGTGTGCCATCGCCATTTTCAATGGCTTAGTAGAGGTAGTGCTCTTAGTTTCTAATGCATTCCCTTCTCACTTCCACTTTTAGAATCCTCAGCTTCTTGCAAGGCTCAAAATCAAGTGTTATCAAGTTCTATCCAGAGTCACCCAGTCGTTGGTGCTTTCTCACTCTGGAAATGACCTCATAGTCAATTATCTAGGTACAGGTTGTATCTTTCCAGTACAATGTAAGTTTCTTGAGGGTAGAACTCTCCTTTTAATCTTTGTATCCCTTGTATCTAGTGTGGTGCCTTGCACATAGTAAGCTGCTTAATAGTGAATTGAATTGAATTTACTCTAACCCATCCATTTTTGAGAATAGGAAATTCTGGCCCAAACAGGTCAACGTAATTGTCTATGTACACAAAAATAAGTAGCAAAGTCAGGATTCAAACTCAGGCTTTCTGGTTCTAAAACCAGTGTGATTTCCATTAAATTCTTCTACTCCGTTATGAATGAAATTTTGTAATTTCTGCTCTGTAAACATTCCTTACTACTGTGTCACTTTGAGATTTATTAAAATTAAAACATAAAACAAGCAACCTGGCCAAAATATGGCAAACCACTAAGATTACTCCCTGCTTCTGTGATAAAATACTAAGACAGTCACATACTACCTAGCTGGCAACTATTAAACTCGAGGCTACCTTTTCCTTTATCATGGACAAGGTCACATTAGAAAATAGAGCATACCCTATGACATGGTGCCATTTTTTTTTTTACATCCATATGCCATAATCACACTGGGTTCAGGGCTCAGTGTTAGCCAAGCCTTTCAATCCCTTGAAATCCTCCTGTATTACCATATTATTAAATGAGAGTGCATCAAAATCTTCACTTATTCCAGTTACCTTGAAAGAAGGAAACAAATCCTAACTCACTGCTGTCACTAATCTATTGTCCTAAACTACAGCTTCATGGAGATTCAAACTATGTTTTCTAATAAATGAACAATTCTGATAACTCTGATTCCTTTTTAGGATAGAAAGGTAGGCTATGTAGAAAACCAGAAGAGTTAAGCATTCTTCTATTTAATGTTTTCTCCTTACAAAAAAGTGCATGTCTAGATGGATATTGCCTTAAAACCTGACGAATATTGGTGGTACACTTTCTAGTCCCTCAACAGTATTATCTTAGTACTATATATTGGTGATCTCCAATCTACGGGCCAAGTATCCATGTGGGACCATCAGGGCTTTGCAAAGTTTTCTGATATCAATATTTTAAACCATAAAAAAGCTATTACACCTTCTGAAGCCTAAATAATGTCTTATATATCTGTATACTATATATATGTATATAGTATATACACATATATGTCTATCTATTTTTCAAGTGGACTAGATGTGATCAATAAATCATAAATTACCATTCCAACATTACTTAATTCATGATTACTTTTTGTCATTATATATTTTCTTAATTGATAAATACAATTATACATTTACTATCATATGAGGTCCATGAACTCTTTTGAGGTCCTCATACTTGAGTCTTTATACTTCAAAAGATTGGGAACCAATGCTCTATATACCTTACTTCAGTACTCCAAAGGAACTACAATTTCATTGCTATGACACATTACAAATTCCTATCAATTGAATTTGAATCGATTCAGTAATCATTAAGTACCTATTATTGACTAGGTACTTTGCTAGGCACCCCTTCAGAGTTAAAGATATAATATTTATTTAACCTAGAAAAGCAAATTTTTAGAAATTTTTTTTACCTGTTTTCAGCACAAACATAAATTGCAAATGATAGTGAGTTACTACTTTATGTCTCCACTGAAGACAAAATGGAAATTGAATAGCTTAAGGAAGGGTTCAAGTTAAAAAGAAAGTTTTTAACCTTGTAAAACCATAGTCTTTCTTATAAAAGGTATATAATCTCATTTTATGGGAGATTTTTAAAGAAAAAGATTTTGAGTATAATCCTTTATAAGTGTGAAAGGATGAATTAGATGGATACTCCTGGTTTCTTCAAGCAATCTAATTGTGTCTTTTTGAAAAGAGGATATGTATGGTCTTATTTTATACATTAGAGGTGTGGCAGATGGGCAGGATCACTTTTTTTCTTTGTCTAATTTCCATGCTGTTCGCAAACTCAATATCCTGTCAATACAGTTAGAGAAGGGTTAACACATTCCCTCTAAGATCATAGGCTTGTGGATGCAAGACTAGAAGGCACTGCAAAGGTCATCTAGTCTAACACCTTCATTTTTTAGATAAGTGAAAGTGAGGCCCTGGGAGATTAAGTGTCTTACCCAATGTCACACAGGAAATAAGGATCAGAAATATGATTTGAACTTGGGGCCTCTGACCTCAGAGTCAGAGCTCATTTCACTCTACTATGCTGCCTCAGTGGGTCAACTCTTTTTCCATCATATTGATAAATTGTTAGGTAGTAGTTTAGGTTGTAAAATTCAGTTGGGTATACCTTCCAATACTAGTTACATTAAGTTGTTTAAGACAAAGTTGATCTATTTTACAATGAGCATCCAGAGGGAATTCTAGATGGCAATAATTAGGATATCTTAAATTTTTACAGGGCTTTTTTTTTTCCTGAGGAACTCACAGCACATGACTTTTTTTAGGTTAAACATATGCTACAAAGTGAATTATGCTCTCTAGTGTAGATAATATATAATTGAAGATTGTGGGAAAAAGTGAATTCCCTAGCATGGCATCACCTATCAGTAATGGATCTGGAACTAGACTGCAGTTATCCAATTCCTAAAACAGGACTCTTGTGATTATACTACACTATCTTTTAGATACTTATTCTATTGAATCCATTCACCTGTTCATCATCATGTCATTTGGAGATGAATACAAAGCAATTAATGGCAATATACCTGTGAGATATAGCAGAACCAATCTATAGAACTAGCTATTTATGAAAATGAATGCAAAATTGATTTCCAGATCATATGACTAATTAATCATTAATTGGACTTATCATGTGAAAATAAGAACCACTAATAAAAAAGCTTATTGCATAAGGACCAGCACTAAAATCATTCTGAAATGGCTCATTGTGGCATGTTATGTGATGCCTAATTCACAGAGGTTGTCCCAGTTGGACACAGGATCTATCTGATTTCCACCAAACTGATTTTTTTTTGTATAAACTAGTAATAGATGGCATGTTCGTCATCCAAGGATGATTCCAGCCTCTTTTAACAAGGCTTATCACAAGGCTAGCTGCAGGACCACAGCAACTTATGAAGTCCATCTATTGAGGTATAGAAAGAGATTTCAACCCTAACTGGCAGGGAGCATAAACACGCTGACAATATCGTGGATCCTTTGTGCATGGAATTACAAAAGATCACCAGAAATACTGCATTACTTCAGACCAACAATCCACCTTCAGCCAAGCATTCTGCCTCTAATGGAAGAACATTATGTTGGTGGAGAATAGTTTCCCTTAATATAACAAATTTGGAAAATTATGAGCATATCCCCAAACAGTTATCCTTTATTGATCTCTTAGAACTTTCCAAAAGTTGAACAGGCAGCATGGAAAGATTCTAAGCTCCCATTCATTTGAGGCTTTCAAGTAGAGGCTGAATAACCAACCACCTGTTAGCTATGTTATAGTAGAGATATTTTGAGGATATGGGAAGTAGATAAGTTGGCTGTGAAGGTTACTGTCACCAATACTTCCTAATATCTTCTTGGAAATTTAGAGTCTTAGAGATTTCTGTAGTTCACTGAGAGATTAGGCAACTTGCCTTTGGGCATATAACTACTAATTGTCAGATGCAGGCCTCGCATCCAAGTCTGCCGAGCTCTCTATCCACTACAACCTGCTACCTTTCTACAATTCCAGATTGAAAAGTGAATTTTGTTATGTATATTGGTTCTTGTTCTGTCTTATAATGTTTTCAGGACATAGTCATACCAATGGACTCAGTGAGACTAACAGGTACAGTTACATTTGGAGCTCATTGCATATTGCTCTCCAAAATGTCTGCACCCGTCCACAGCCATGCCAACACGGTTCTCTGTATTAGAGTGACTATTTTTCCCCCCACAACTCCACCAATATTGAACTTTTTTGCATTTTAGTGGGTAATATGGGATCTTAATATTACCTTGATTTACATTTCTCTAATTATTAGGGATTTGAGCATTTTTCATATAGGTATAAAGAGCATTATCTCCTGAGATTTTCTGTTCATGTCATTTGACCAATCTTCAACTGGGGAGAGAGAGTGCATTTTTGAAAATTAAAATGAAATATTACCATAATTAAAGACACCAATAATGATTTATTCATTACTTTGAATTCCTCTGGCATTTCTGTTGCTTTGAAATTGCTATCTAGTAATTTAATTATAATTTTTGTATCTGCTGAATTAGATCATAAGCATCCTAAAGGCAAGGGCTTTGTCTTCTTCACTTTCATTTCTTTTGTAACCACCATAATACCTAGAAGCACAACAGCAAATTAGGAAACTTCTTATGAGTAAATGAATGAATGCATAGAATCCTAGATTGCTAAATGAACTCTAATTTCCTAAATCTTATCTTTTCTCAGTCCTCATTCTTCTTGACTTCTCTGTAGCTTCTGATGCTATAGATTCCTTCTCTTCTCCTACTTTACTGCCTTCTCCCTTAGTTTTCATGGAACTACTGCCCTGGTTCTCTTCTTAGCTGTTTGGTGACTCCACAATCTCCCATGATGCCCAGAGTCCCTCTCGCTCACTCTTGGTAGTTCCCAAGACAATATTTGCTCTCTTTTCTCTCTCTTCTTCTGTTACTCTCTTAATGGGTTCATAAGTTCCTAGGGGTTTAATAATCATTTCCATGAAGATTACAATTGAATATACATATCTAGCCCTTATTTCTGTCATACATCACCAACTGCCTATTGCACATATTTACCTGAATATCTCAAATAATTCTCAAACTCAGCATATACAAAATGGAACCCATTCTATTAAACTTTGTCATTTTGGTTAAAAGAGTCACCTAGGTGAAGGAAGGAAGAAGGAAGGAAGCAAGAAAAGTGTTATCAAACATTTACTACATACCAGGATTGTGCTAAGTGATCTATAAATATAGACTCACTTGAATATCACAACAAGGCTAGGAGGTAAGTCCTATTGTTACATTGAGGAAACTGAGGCAGACAGAGGTTAAGTGACTTTCTCAGGGTCACAGAGCTAGAAAAGTTCTGAGTAAGGTTTTAAACTCAGGTTTAAACTGAGTCATCTTTCTTTGTTTCTCAAATGTCTCTCAATCCCCATATTCAAACAACTGTCACCTCTTAAGAATCCTTTACTTCTTTTAAGGTTCAGTTTCCATTCTACGTGAAATTGTTCTTGAGCTCCCAAACTGCTAGTACTCTCTTTCCTCAAAATGTCTTGTATTTATTTTTTCTTGGTTCCTCATGTACTTATATATTTATATGATGTTTCACCTTGTAGAATGACAGCTCCTCGAGGACAAACACTGTTTCATTTTTGTCCCTGAAACCCTAATACCCATCACAGTGTCTTGTACATAGTAGATAACTAAAATGTTATTGACTATTGATTGTCATTTATACTCTCACAGTATTTCTCACATATGCCTCTTTTCCCCACTCATTTAGCCACCATCCTAGTTCATACCCTCATCACTTCTCACCTGGAATATTGCAATAGACCTCTAATTAGTCTCGCTGCTCCAATCACACTCCCTCTCTTCCATAAACACAATAAAATAATTGTCCTAAAGCACATATCTGACCATGTCATTTTCCTTCTTAAGAACCTTTACTGGTACCCTATTGTTTCTAGGATAAAATATAAACTCTTTAGCTAGGCTTTTAAAGTTCATCAAAATTAAGCCATGAGTTGTCTTTTTCAGATTTTTTTCACATTATTTCCCTTCACACAGCCTACCAGTTGTTCCTGAACACTGGCATCTCATTTTCTGTCTCTGTGATGTTCCATGGACTGTCCCAAATGCCTCAGGTATACCCTTTCTAATCTTAGTGTCTTGGGGTGCCTTAGGTGCCCCTAAGGTATGCCTTTCCTGGTCCTCCTGGTTGTTAGTTTTCTCTGGCCCCTCAAACTATATTGTATTTATTTTTCCTATATAAATAGTCCATCCCCGAGTAGAACATAAGCTTCTAGAGGGCAGAGTAGATTTTAATTTTTTTTTTAATCTCTAGTACTTAGCATGATATCTTACATATAGCAGGTGCTTAATGAATCCTTGTGGGAATGAAATGAATCAAACTGAAAAAAAATCGAATTCTCTTTTTCACTGGATATGAGAAAATTCATAATTTAATAAGACTTCACACAAGTTATGAAACCAGTTTTCTTTCCTCTCCAGGCTGATGTTTATTTATGTAGAGTTTCAAAAGGCATTTCATACAAAGCATGTTCTCTATGCAGGCCATGCCAGAAGTTCATACACATTCTTTTGCTATCCTTCTGGAGGCATATATGAGAATCTTGGCCATAAAAATAGAATTTGATAAAGTTTCCCTTTGCTTTTAAATGTTATCCGAGAACTTTAAAAGTTCTCTGCCTTGATAACCATGACAGTTTTGTTTTCTTATTCTTCTTTTTTTTAATCTGTGTGAACTGGGTGACTCTGAGTAAGTCATTTCCCTTTCATGGATATCAGTTTCCTGACTGATAATTTAAAAGGAAAGGTTGTATCAGATGACCACTAATGATCCTTCCATATGGAACATTCTATTGTTTTGTAGAAGAGGTTTGGGGAAAGTCCAAAATATGGAGTCAAGAGACTAAGTCCAGTCTTTGCTCTGCCAAATACCATCTATATGGTCCTTGGCCAGTCACTTTCTCAGTCAACACTATCTCTCAACACTATTATCTGGAAAATGAGAGGATTGAACTGGATGTTTTCTAAAGTTTCCTCTAGTTCCAACATTCATTTATTTTAAACTTTAAAATGAAAGCTAAAATAACTTACGGTTTAGATGAGAGAATTAATTTAGTCTAATCCAGAGCCCATGTACTCAATTAGTATTTTTTAATGAAATCCAGCTAGATTTACAATCTGGACGATTGTTTTTTGTGTTGAGGGATTCTAGCCCCTAGAGAAGGGTCAGCATTTAGCCCATGAACTAGAAATAAAATGTCCCCACTTAGAGTCCCCTCATGGAAAACTAGGTCTCAGTAGGACAGTTTCAAAACTACTCCTATAGTAGCAGGAATGGAAATGAGTTATTCCAAGATACTTTCATAGGGATTTCATTAACCTGCCAGGTGACCTTCAGAAGGTTGTTTTAACCTCTTGCAGTATAGGCCTGCCTACCAGCAAAATTGGGATAATAATTCTTTTCTCGCCTATGGACATGTTGGGATGCTTCATTAATTAAAGTTCCTAACATGATTTCAAACTATCAGGTACAGGGGATTAGTGTAAAAGATTATTTTAGCTTTGATCAGAATGGTGCATCTCTCTTCCCTCTCTTGAAATAAAGGGATTTTAAACAGAAAGGGAATTTCTTATCCTCAATAAAACTCACTATTATACTACATGATATATGTTCCAATATTAAATAATATTAAACTACTAAATCTCTATTTATAGGATCTAGAGCTGAAAATGACCTTTGGGATAATTTATTCCAACTTCTTGCCCCTTCCTTTTTAATAGTAAGGAAACTGAGGGCCAGAGGGGGAAGCGGCTTGCTGCAGTCATTCTGGTGATAAAAAGAAGAGTTAGTATTTGAACCATAAGGTCTTCTAACATTTTTATTGAATTTTTACTCTAGGACCTTAATTAACTTTATTATTAGCATTTTGCTCCTCTGGGTGTCATATAACAGAGAGCAAAATTCAGTGGATATAGATGAGGATTACTAAGTAGATAGTTAGATACTTTAGATAAATAGATACTTAGATAGAAATTTGGTGAAATTTCTGAAAACATAGGTACCCAAAATATAGGTACAGTAGCATGTAGGGAAGTCCCAGCTCCATTTTCTGTATATGACAAGGATGAAATGTTCTCTATGTAAAACTTTTATTAAATGTACAGTGGCACCATTATTACTACCATACACAATATCATATAGGAAAATATTCTTTATTACACAAAGCTATAAACATTTTTTCCCTAACAAAATTTGCTCAGTGCACAGTATAAATTAAGTGGAAGGACAGAAGCCAAGAAGATGGTTTTGAGAAGTACTTTTTCCTTCCCTTTTTTTTTGAAATTGTAAATGGTTTGGAGTTTTTAGTTATCTTGTTACTATATATGTACACATACATATAGATAGCAATATAAATAATCATATATATGTAGACATAGAGGAGAAGGAGATGGAGAGGAAGTGGGAGAGGCAGAAGAAGAAGAAGAGAGAGGGAGGGAGAGGGGGAGAGGGGTAGTCATTGCATAGTGACTAGAGTACAGACTGCAGAGTCAGGAAAAATGGGGTTCAAGTCTTGCCTCTGATACATATAGCCTGTGTAGTCCTGGGAAAGTTGCTTAATTTCTTAATGCCTTCTAAGATAATAAATTGCAGAGCAGGTACCTATCTGCATTGCTAGAGGGAGTTTTCCTATCAGAAATTTCCTAAATAGGTAAGATCACAGATTAAAATACAAATATTCAGTATTTTATGTCAATAAGATAAAATATATCACTCTGAATTATTATAAAATTAATGATATAAGTCAAAAAAGGCAATGCAGTCTGGAGAGGACTAAGAGGCATAGAAACTAGGAAACTATTCTAACTTTATCCCTTTGTTATACCACATCTGGAAAAACATGTTCATGTCTGAACACAGTTTAGCAAGGACATTAAAAAGCTGGACAGAATCCAGAGGATGTTATTCAAGATGGCAAAGTGTCTTGAACTCATGACATATGAAGATTGGGTGAAGGAAATGGTCATGATTAGCCTAGGGAAGAGATAACTCAAGGAGGACTTGGTAGCTATCAAGTATTTGAAGGCTGCCATGTGAAGGGAAGGATTAGACTTTTTTCTGTTTAGCTCTAGGTGGAAAAAACAGGAATAATCAGTGGAACTTAAAAAGAAAAGAAAGTTTAAGTTGGCTATCAGGAAAAACAAACAAACAAAAACTTCTACAAATTAAAACTGTCCAAAAGTAGAATAAGCTGTCTCAAGAAGTGGTGAATTTCCTTCCTTGGAAGGTTTCAAGCAGAGACTAGATGAAAACTTGTCTGAGATGTTATGGGGTGAGGGTGGGTTCCTTTTGTCTAAAGATTGGACAACATGACATCCTTTCCAATTCTGTCTGTGGTTCTGTGAATAGATAATTTAATGAAATGATTTCCTGCCTCCCCTTGGCCCCCCCACCCCCCAAGAATGGAGTAAAGTGTAAGGATTTGGTGTTTGAAATTTTTTAAAGTTTGTTTTGTTTTCAATTGTGTTTGTTAATGTTCTATGGAAAAGAGGTATGAGAGCAGAAATGTCAAAACTAGGATGATTTAAGGTACACTTTGCAATTTTGCTACCTAGGAAAAATTGCCTCTATTTCTACAGTATTTTTCTGTGTTTAAACAATTCATCATCTCTTACTTGGCATTTTTTTTTCAGAAGGATATATGCTATTGTCCACCTAAATGAACAATGTTCCATTATTTTCTAAAGATACTAGATATCATGTACCATTATGCAGCAAATCTAAAGCATATACTCTATCATCTACGGGACAATTTACCCTTCCAAGCATATTCTTTCCAAATATCACCCAAACCCAATCTAGAGGCATAGAGTTACATGCATTTGTTAGTGTCCTTTTTGAAATATGGTTTCCACTTATTCAGGAAAATGAATTACAGAGTATTTTCAAAGAACAGCATAAATTGTTGTTTTAACAATGAACACCAAAGAAAATGATTCATATTCTAGATGTCAGAAAGTTTTAACTATAAATACTTCTTTTCATCTACTTATGTTCTCATTTGACTATGGTACCACTGAGAATAGACTATACTTTAAGGAGAAATGAAGAGGATATGATCCCAGGGGAGCTTCTAGTCAGTAAACTATATTCAAGAAGTAACTTTGGGGAAGATCTTGTGCTTGCTATATGATGCAACTAAGGCAGCCTAGGCTTTAACTCCAACCCCAAACTTTAATACTATACTGAACAACGTGAAACTCAAAATGCAGTGAAAGAAGGCTATTTCTACTTGGGGTAAAAAAATGGCAAGAAATGAGAAGAATACTTTAAAATCCAATTTGCAGGGTTGGAGAGATGGGAGCATTATTGATGGCTAGGGAATATTATTGCAGACTGTCAAAAAGGCAAAATGGAGGTGGGTGTGTTAGACCCTAAATGAAAAGAGACAGGGAGGACATTGGCTACAATAACACAAAAGGAGCCAGAAACAACCAGAATGTAATCAGTTGACCCAATGAAGATGTAGCAGAGTTAGCCATGGCTGATAACTTCTTTATTTTTAATATTGAAATGTCCTTTTTTCCTCTAATAAATATTCCTCTCTTCCAAATTGCTGCTGAAAGAAGTTGGACAGTGATTGGGTGAGCTGTGTTCTTTGCCTTTCTTTCATCTTGAGTTTCAATTATAATGATAGGATCATTCCAATGGGTTCCTTTGTAACAATTCCAAAAAACTCTACTGAAAATGCAAACCTAGTGTGAACTCTCTCAATGACTATGAGTAGCCACCAGGCCTATTTGTCCTAGAAATTGATGCTGCCCTCCAGCTTGGAACTGGATGAAAGGGGAAAGCAATTTAGGATGCACTGTCTCATGTGATTCTCCTGCCCATTACCATTGTTAGGATAATGTTAGATAATCAGGATTTTTTTTTCCAAAGTAGTTAATTTAAACCATAATAACTTTAATTGACAAGTAATCATTAGTAGATGCTTAAGTAAATAACTAAAAAGCAACCTAGATATAAACACTACTTCCTTCTTGATGGGAAGAAGCAACCAACAAAGCAGTAATTAGATTAAGCAAAACAATGTGGAGAAGGAGCAGCCTGGTGACCTCTGACTTTTCCTGCTTCTGAAATTTTCCATTTTCTTAGTAGATATAAAGAAGAAACAATTTATTTTGTTTCAAAATAACTCATCTTCAACAAATTAAAACAAATTATGGTGCCCAAAGTGCCATGCTTTCTCCTTGCTGCACATCAAATGATCAGCATGTTGTTGAGGGAAAGGGGACAGTGATAAATCTCCCAGACAACAGATTCAGATCACATTCAAATTCTTTAATGAAATATGCTCCAAGGCTGCAGTGCAGTCATTAATTAACAGTGATCCAAATCATTGGGATGACAGTGTTGCTGTGGTTCTAAGTTTTCTCTGAGAATAGATCAAAGAGAAAGTAGTAAAGTGGGGTGAAAGGGGGTGTGGGAATTGCTGATCTCAAGAGTCATTTCCTTAGGTCAGTTTTTGGGTGACTGGCAAAGATTTTAAAATAAAGATGGTAAATTTCTATTGTCTCAGCCACTTCTTACAAAGTTGTGGAATGTTAATATTGTGATAAACACACAGGTTGTGTGTTTTAAGAATTCTGCAAAGTATAGGTTGCGCAAAGACTGTGTAGTGCAAAGAACTTAAGAAAATAGATTCTAGTCCTGTGAATTATTAGCTATTGGATCCTAGACTCAATCAAATGCATCTGATTTTATCAATTTTGAAATGTCTTTCAATGATGCATATTACAACTCATACATGTATGCCTAGACTGTGTGACTTTTGTCCTTGATGCCCCATAGGTAAGCCTATGTGGGTTCACTCAACAAGCTAGAGACTTTCCTCAATTTCTTCTGACATTAAGAGGGAACATTCAATCTGTCCACCCATCATCTGTCACCCTCATGATCATCATGATCAGTTGGCCTAAGGAAGATGTAGGAGGGCTAGCTATGACTGATAACAAATCACATGATCAACACATCTTTTCCTATCCAACAGTGATCTTGGGAAAGTCCTTTGCCTTTCCTGGAAATCTATTTCCTCCTATGTACAATGAGGGAGTCAGACTAGATGATGACCAAGCTGCCTTCCAGATTAAACATCATGGGGGCAGTTAGGTGGCGCAGTGGATAGAGCACCGGCCCTGAAGTCAGGAATACCTGAGTTCAAATCCCACCTCAGACCAAAAACTTGACACTTACTAGCTGTGTGACCCTAGGCAAGTCACTTAACCCCAATTGCCTAAAAAAAAAAAACAAAATAAAAACAAAAAACAGATTAAACATTGTGCCCCATGTTCTAAGGTCCTTTGCAGCTCTTACATGCCTCTCCTTACCTAGCCTTACCATACTCCACTTTTTTCTGACCTGAATTGGCTTGGACTTCTTTTGGCAACTTGGTAGCCTTCCACTCCTAAGGACTTCCCATATTGGCGCCAGATTTAATGTGGATGCCTGATCAGCTTTCGCCCTACTGAAACTCAAAACTCCCAACCTTAAGCAATCCACCAGCCCCATTCTCTTCTGGTAGCAGGAACTTCTGGCATATGGCATTGTGCCTAGCCTCTCACAGCACTTGAGTTGATGAATGAAGGTATTTTAAAAAAAATGAAAATGTAAGCTTTTCTATCTAAAAGAGATCAGGGCCAATTCTAGAAGTGAATAGTGGTCATTTACTTAGACAATCACCCTAAGGCTTTTGTTTCCCATGAAAATAACAGTGAAACTTGTATGAGATGAACATGTGGGATGCTGTAAGTCCTAAAATCACAGATAGCTTTAAAGGTCACTTAATTTAATACATATCTGAACAATAAGTCTATGTACAACATCCCCAAAAAGTAGTTACCCGGTTTTGGCTCAAGGACTTCCAGTGAAAAAAATTCCATTAAACCTAGAGTCAGTTCATTCCAATTTTCAATAGTTCTAATGATTACAATGCTTTTTTTCTATACCAGGCCTAAATCTACCCTATGCTTCTAATTATACCCTCTGTGGGCTGAAATGCATCCCTCCTGGCTTCAATTCCACTACATTTTTCACTATACCTGCTGCCTTCCGACATGGACAAGCTGAATTAAACCCCTAGGCACCTGTATTCTATCATCTGGAAGAGGAGCAATGAGATGCATAAGCTTAAAAGACAAAGGTTTAATCAACTAGTTATTAAACCAAGACATACCATTCAAAAAAAAAGTCAAAGTACTAAAAACTTAATCGCTAAGTAATGATTACTAGTTGCTTAAACAACTAAAATATAAAGCTAGGTATAAACATGACCTACTTCATGGAGCCATTATGAGGAAAGCTCTTTGAAAACTATAATGTATAAATGTAAATTATTATTATAGATCTTTTTACTAGAGTAAAGATTTTCTAGGAGAGGATTCTGGGAAGACGGCAGAAATTTTCATTTCACAGATAGTGTGGGGGTCTGACTGTGGAGTAGGAAAGGATTGAAGGACTTTCCACTGTTCAAGGACACTTAACATATCTGTGCTGACCAGACAGGTCATGGGCTATGGTTGCAGGGAGAAGGAGCTGGCACATACTTGGTGATTGCAGTAGTGAGAGGCAGGGACCCTGTTGGCTATGGGCACTTGCAGGAGAGCAGAGTCCTTGGTTTCATTTCTGGGGCAGAGAAGACAGCTGATGTTTGCACCTGAGGGATTACAGGAAGCAAGATCATTTATGGGACAGTGTGGCTGGGGCTCTAGCCATCGCTTAGGAGTGGAGAAGAGAGCAGAGCCCAAGGTTGGACCCTGAGACAGACCTTAGAAAATAACAGTAAGAAGGACCTGAGGCTTGGGGCATCATTCCCCATACATCGACACTACACTTGATTACACTAATAGCTGCTAAAAATAAAATAAAACAAAAAATAATAACAATGAGTAAGCAAAGGAGAAAGAACCCAACCTTACATAGCTACTGTGGGGATATAGAAGATCTGGGTTCATATTCAGAGCAAGATAATGGAACTAAAAAAGACACTTCTTTTTCCAATGAGAAACACCAAATGGTCTCAAACATAAAGGGAGTTCTTGGAAGAACTTAAGAAGGACTTTGATAATCAAATAAGAGAGATTGAAGAAAAATTAGAAAAAAAAGTACAATCCAAGAAAATCAAGAAAATTGTGAAAATAAATTCAATCAACTGGTATAGGACAATAAGGATGAAAATTTCTTCAAAACTAGAATTGGGCAAGGGGAAGCTGATGACATTCTAAGACACCAAGAAATCATAAAATAAAATCAAAGGAATGAAAAAACAGAAGAGAAAGTGAAACATCTTATCAGAAAAACAGCTGATCTGGAGAACAGATAGAGGATAAATAATATAAGAATAGTTGGACTACCTGAAAATTATGATGAAAAAGAATCCTGATACAATATTATAAGAAATTATCAAGGCGAATTTCCCTGAAATTCTAGAACAAAAAGTAAAGTAAAAATAGAAAAAAAATCCACTGATCACCACCTGAAAGAGATCCCAGGAGGAAAACTTACAGGAATATAGCAGCCAAGATTCAAAGCTCCCAGATTAAGGAGAAAATATTGGAAGCAACAAGAAAAAAAAAAACAATTTAAATATCATGGAGCTACAATAAGAATTACATAAGACCTAGCAGCTAGTATGTTGAAAGACTGTAGGTCTTGGAATACTATATTCTGTAGAGCAAAAGAGCTGGGGTTACAACCAAGAGTAACTTACCCAGAGAAGTTAAGTATAATCTTGAGTGGAAAAAAATTGACATTTAATGAACTCAAAGACTTTCAGGTTTTTGTGACAAAACCTACAGAACTTAAGAGAAAAGTTGACATATAACATCCAAGAGAAATATAAGATAAACATTAAAGACCAATTATAAGGGACTCAATAAGGTCAAACTGTTTACTTCATATATGTGAAAATATTAGCAGTACTCTTATGATTGTCATCATTGTTGGGTAGTTTGAAAGAAAGGTGTAGGTTGACCTAAGTATAATGGGATGATTCTAAAAAAAATAAAACTGTGTAGGGAGAGATAAAAAGGGGTAATTATCTCATACAAATGAGGCATAAAAGAAAAAAAATTGATATAGAAGAAGCTAGTAGGGGGAGGGTAGGTAGCTCTGGAACCTTACTCTTATCAAGAGTGGGTTAAAGAAGAAACATATATATATAATATAAATATATATAATATATATATATATATAATATATATAATATATATATATATATAATATATAATATATATATAAGGCCATAAAACTCTTCTAATTTCAGAAAGAAATAAGAGGGTTTCTACCCACTATCTACAAAGCAGAGGAATGAGGAGGGATAGGGTAAATAGGGTAAAAAGGATAGTGAGTGAAAACAGGAAGGAGCAAAATGCACAATAAGTAATTGTAGCTTAGAATGTAACTGGGCCAAATTTACCCATAAAATAGAAATGGATAACAGATTGACAGATTGAAAAATTGAATTCAACAATATGTTGATTTCAGGAAACATTACAAAGATGAGAGATATGCCCACAGATAAAATAAAGGGCAGGAGTAGAATTTAGTATATAAAAAAGCAGTGATAGTAATCATAATCTCAGATAAAGTTCAAATTAAAATAGATTTAATCAAAAGTGAAAATAGAGAAACTACATTATGTGTCAGCAATATTATTCGATATGAGTTTAGACCATTTCAAATACTTAGATCTTATAAAATACTTGAGCATATACCTGCCAAAACAGACACAAAAACTATATGAATATAAATATAAATATAAATGAAACTATATGAATATAAATATATTGATTCAGATCTAAATAATTGAAGTAATATTTATTGTTCATGATAAGTAAAGCTAATATAATTTTAAATGACAGTTTTACCTAACTAATCTATTTATTCAATGTCATCCCAATTAAATCACTAAAATTTATTTTACTGAGTTAGAAAAAATAATAACAAAGTTCATTTGGAAGAACAAAAATTCAGGAACTTCAAAGAAACCAGGGAAAAAAGATACAAAGGAAGTGATTGAGCTGTATCAGACCTTAAACTATATTATAAGGTGACAGCATTGCTGAAATGTAAAAATGATGATTTCAATAATTTTAAATTAAAAATTTCTTGTATAAATAAAAGCTATGTGGTCAAGAACAGAAGAAATGCAGACCATTGGCAAAAAAAAACCCCAAATATCTTTCATAGATACTCACTTAGAGAGGATGTGATTGGGTTGGAATATTGCTGTGGTGTAGGAAATGATGAGCTGGTTGACTTAGAAAAACATGGAAAGACTTGGACTCTTGAAGGAAGATGCTATCTACTTTCAGAGAAACAGATAGTAGGAGGAAATAAGCATAGTATGGTATTACATATATGTATATGAGTGTCTATGTGTATGTTTATAGATATCTATGCATATGTATATTGTGTATATGTATATACGTGTGTGTGTGTGTTCGTATTTATGTATTTAATGGTAACCTTCATTAGGGTGGGGGGAAGGGAGGCAAAAAAAAAAAGTAAAAAGTACACAGCAGAGAACAAAAGAAAACCAACAAGGAAGCAAAGAAAAGCTGGGCAGCTTTGAAAACAATTGTTTTATATTATATCCTCTCTTGTGGCCTGCTGTGTACATAGCAATGTTTTCTTTTTCTTTTCTCATTTTATATTTAAGTTTAATATTTTAAAAGAATCTCATTTTATATTTAAGTTTAATATTTTAAAAAGAATCTCTAACAAATAATGACTACAATAATAAATATTGCCAATAAATCCGTGATAATGCCATTAACAACTATAAATTTCTTTCTTTTCAGTTTTGTCTTTCTAGTCCCAGTATAGTTCCTGGCATAAGGTATGTTCTTTATATATATTTGTTGATTGATTCATTATTTTATCTGTCAAGGGCAAGGGAATACGGAATTCTGACAGGTGGGTTCAGATAATAAGCAGAAAATAAACACTGATGAATCTAATCCTGGGTCTGATCACCAAATGGGCACCTCTGCTATGTTTCTTTAGTGGTCAGACTTTGCTATTGGTATATCATCTGGTTTTGTTGAACTCGTACAAGTTCCATTGTCTTTAAAGATGTAGAGCCTGAACTTCGTGTGAACTGCTGTGTCATCACAGATTGACCCCTTCAATTAACTGACCCACTGCTCCTATATATCACACATAGATATAGTGCATAGGAGGAGAGAGTACCAAGACACAACACTCTTGCCCCGTCTACTGCCTTCCGAGTAAGTAAAACAGCAAGACCACACAGAATGAATATGAAACAGAAGACCCTGAGTGCCTCACACAGCCTTTCCCTGTTCTAGGAAGAGTCATCTCTTTTCTCTACTGACAATAAGGAGAGTAGTGGTCAGGCCAACTAAATGTAACCTTAACATGCTTCCTAAGATGACGACATAATTGCTTTCAATACTGTTAACCTGATATCCTTGCTTCTGTAACACTATTGGGTTCTTCTAGTCATACTACTATAATTGGTCAAGGGGAAAACTGTAAGACTATGTGGATATATTAGGACAAATCCATAAACACTCCTGGAAAGACAACGCAAAGCTCATGCCTCCTGGAGGCGGGTTAATACTGTTATGTGATATACTCTGAGGAAATCACAGCAGCAGACCGACCATCTTAGTAATTAGCCATTGGAGGTAAGGCACATTCTTTTAATTAATACAACTAAGCACACTGTGAAGCACAGATAAAGTCCCACAAGGCACCTACACATAGTTACTTGGCTAAAGAGCACAGAAAAATGATTTTCATTTAGGTATTGTGAAAAACCCTATGGTCTATACTTTTCCCATTCCATCTTCCAGTTTAAAACACAACTACAGTAGTATTTCTAATATACTGCTATAATCATGTCATTCCTCTCTTTAGAAAACCTCAGTGGCTCTTTACTGACCACTGGATAAAATTTGTACTGTCTTCAAGGCTATCCACAATCTGGCTCCAATCTACCTATTGGGACTTACTATATTTAGAAGACAGTGTGTTGGAGATGGAGGCAGGGAGATCTAGGTTCAATTCCCATTTTAGAAATGTATAAGCTAGTTACTATGGACATATCATTTAATTTCTCTGAGCTTTAGTTTTCTCATCTATTAAAGGGGTATAACAATACCTTTAGTGGACCTCACAGTGTTTTCATGAGGCTCAAATGAAATAATGTATTAAAGTATATAAATCTTTTGTTGTTGTTATTCATTTGTTTCAGTCATATCCGACTCTTTGTGACCCCATTCTAGGTTTCTTGGCAAAAATACTGGAATGATTTGCTTTTTCCTCCTCTAGATGATTTTACAGATGAGGAAACTGACTTGTCCAGGAGCCCAGGTTTGAACTTAGGTCTTCCTGACTCCAGGTCCAGTGCCACCTGGCTGTCCTACATATAAATATGCAAATCCTATATAGAGGTATATCTATATCTATCTATCATGTAAATCTAAAATACTGTATAATATCAGTCAATATTATCCTTCTATAGGTTTTTAATAATAGTGGAATTTGTTGAATTGGTGTCTTAAATCACAGTTGCCTATACATACATACATATATGTCAATATGTCAGTAACAATTGACACAAAAAAAGAGCAATAGCAGTGACAGGGAGAAATTTCCTAATGATTAAAAAAAATCAAAGGAACTGATATTAGTACTTAGTGTCTAATCAGATGTACTAACTAATTTATTCTGGTTCTATTACATCAGATTAAAGAGGTCAACCATTCATTAATTCAACAAAAATTATTTATTTAACAAACCAGGGTAATAACGGGAAAGAGAATTACTTGAAGGACATAACAAAACATAGTCATTCATCAAGTAGTATTGCTAGAATGCAGACTTATTCATCATTTATACCAACTAGACAATGACTCCCAAGCGATATAAGTTTTTGGTTACTTCCACACAATTCCAAATAGGAGAAGTTTCTTCTCTATTTTTTTTTTTGTTATACAACATAGATGTGAAAATTTGTTTCCATGGCTATAAAGAATACTGTTTTCCTAATTCTTGTGATTTTTCAATCTGTTGTTCTACCCTCCATTTCACCTAGAAGAGCCCATATTCAGATGCTGCTTAGGGATTAATAAATGTTTTAAATATTTTTGCAGAAACTTATCTTGATACCTAAATTAGTGAGAAAGACACATAGACCTCATCTCCCCTAGAAGAACAGAAAAATGTTAATGCTTCCACCAAATGTAATACTGCTGTACTTTTATGCTTTTAAATCTTTAATTGTCAGAGGAGCTTCATTACATGATTCATTTATCAAATTTTATAACTGCATATGCATAAAATATAAATATGGGATGATTTCACTGCTGATTAAGTAGTTAGCACAGTCTAAAGCATTTTTCAAAGTACAATCAGCTACAGCAGGGATTTTTCTTCTTCAATAAATCCATTACTTGATGGGCTAGATAAACACATCACAGCTTAACTGCAACTTGAATTTCAAAGATTCATCCAGTAAGCTGAATAGAATGGCATGAGATAACAAACTGTTGTGCTTAGAAAAAAGTTGGCAAAAGGGTCAAATCAGGTTGCAACTCAATCATTCATTTAGTCATTTTTTCTAAATATTGGCTTCATCTTTGACTATGTACAAAATACTCTGTCAGGTGTCCTGGGGGAATAAAATATCCATCACAGATTTTAAGCTTCTTGCAGACAGAAATATGTCATGAATCTCTTCATAAAATTGTAGGATTTGGGAACAGAATCTTTGAAATCATCTGATCTCATCCCCTTATTTTACTGAAAAGCACAGAGAGGGCAAATGAATAACCAACATCACACACCTAGCTATTGGCAAAGCTGATATAAGGATTTGGACCTTTTAACTCCCAATGCATTTAACTCCCAACACCATTCTGTTTTTACACATTATTGTCTCTAGCACAGTGTTAGGCACATAGTAGTTATTTAATAAATATACCTGACACATTAATTACTTAGCATCTATAAACTAATGCATATTTAATCCATCAACTTTTTATTTTCCTTTCCAATTTCTTCTAAATTTCCCTGGTCACCTGTGAATCAGGCACAATATTAGATAAACTAACATGCAAGATGAAAGTTCTTTAATAATGTACTCTTGCTAGATATGGATTATGTCTGATTGATTTGGTTTTTATAATACATAGCTTAGAATTTTGAATGTATCTTATATTGAAAATAATATTTAGAGCAATGTCACTCTCAGTTCTTATGAATGTGCATGAGCGTCCTTATAGCCTTGAGTCAGTCAAACTGGTCCTTTTTGCTTGAATTTAGTTCTAAAATGGATCCTAAGGTACCAAGGAGAGGAGGGAGGGCCTTCTAGTTATGGAAGATAATCAGGGAAATGACACATAGATAGGAGATGGGCTATCTTGTGAGACCAACAAGTAAGTCAGTTTAGTTCAATCATAGAGTCTGAGAAGGGATGCAGGAAAGGCAGGTGGAAATAAGGCTGTAAAGTACTTCAAAAGATTTGACCCTAAAAGTAATAGGGAATCATTAGAACTTCAATGAACAGGGGGTTGGTAATGTGGTCAGATCTACCCTTCAGAAAAATCATTTTAGCTATCAAGTGGATTATGGTTCAGAATGAAGAGAGATGTGAGATAGAAGGCTATTACCAAGATGGGAGGTAATGAAATCCTAAAGTAGAATGGTAACTGTATGAATATAGGGAAGGGGGCACATTTCAAAGATTCTGTGCTGGTAAAATTGACAAAATTTGTCAGTTTACTGGATGTGCAGAGGGTGTGAAAGAAGTCAGGGATGACATGGAAGTTGCCTACTCATACCTGCTTTCTTATTTCCCCAAATATCTTAGGAAAATGGTTCGTTTATACTTTAAGGGAGTCCTCAGTGAAAAGATGAGAAGACAATAGGTGGGCTTTTACATTCAATTACCTGTAATGGCCTACACTCTATTGTCATAGATAGACAGGTAGTATAGTCTACATCAGGGGTGGGGAACCTGTAGCCTTGAGGCCACATGTGACCCTCTAGGTCCTCAAGTGCAGCCCTTTGACTGAATCCAAACTTCACAGAACAAATCTCGTTGATAAAAGGATTTGTTCTATAAAACTTGAACTCAGTCAAAAGGCTGTACCTAGAAGGCCACATGTGGCCTAGAGGCCACAGAGACCCCACTTTTGGTATATACCCTTTATACCCTTGGTATAAAGAGCACTGGAATTGGAATCAAAGACCAGGGTTCAAATCTAGCTTCCGTATCCTATTTTCTCATCTGTAAAATTGAGGTAATAATAGCACATACCTCCCAAGGTTGTCACGAGGACCAAATGAGATGAGATATGTAAAGTGCTTTGTCAGTCTTAAAGTGCTACATAAGGGTTAGATATTACTTATTATACTTTTTAATCAGGGTGTAGAGATTATAAGACCTCATTATATTTACTGTTCATAGATATTTTAAAAAATTTGAGTCAGTGGAAAAAAACTATTTTTCAAGGCTCTCTAGAATACAAAGCATGTTTCATTTTTACATTAAAATTATTTTAAAAAAACTATGACATAGAACTATGGACATGACTTGGTTTAATAATTTCTTCAGTAATGACATCAAACAAGGGGTAAAACAAGACAGTGTATATTAACCTTAGATATTACCCTATGCCATAGAAGAATTCCTGGACAGAGATTAAACAAAAGAAGAATTTTTGAGGGTGAAATTCTATAAAAATTTTCATTTCCAGATGGCAATGCACTAAATATATTGATCATTGATATACTACAAAGTCTCTTTGGTAAAAACTACATTGGGAAAGAGATTAGTCTAACTTTTCATGGTAGAAAACATAGTGGATGAAAAAAAATATTGCCTATACTCTAGCATAATGATTTTATATAGTTAATTAATATATGCTTCATATGTATATGCATGTTAATATACATATTCACATACATGTGTGTGTACATGTATGTATAGATATAATTATGTAAGGATGTATATATATATCTCACCAAGTGTGCAACTTATATTATGAAAATATATGGACAAGAATTATCCAGGATGAAAAGGAATGAAGGACTTCCAATCTCTACCATTGGATGGTGTCTATAATTCTGGATAAAGAATTGAAATTACATATCTGTTTCGTGCACACACAAGAAATATAGGCTTTTAAAGGTTCTAAATATTTATAACATATACAAAACTGCTTTTCGTGAGAAATTTTAAAAGGAAACATTTAAGGGAATCAGATCATCAATATTTGTTTTGAACATTTTTGGCATACTTGAAACATGTTTTTTTTATTTCCATTTTGAGTATAAGAAAACCATTTTGGCACCAATCCCCTCCTTCCCCCCACCCCCAGCCAAGTATTCTAGATAATATGGCATGAGAAAGAAAACAAGTGCTCTGTCAATAGCTATGTGATCTTAGGCAAGTCATGAAATAATATATGTGAAAAGACTTCACAAACTCTGTAGAAGTACAATATATTGGTAATACTGTGAGCCTCTTAGGGAATTAGTTTTTTCATCATTATAACGAACAGAGAGAACTAGAGTCTCTAATATCCTTTTAAGGACTAAATTCCTTATTCCTAATGAATGGTTTTAAAAATTATAGGATATTTTTAAATAAGGAAACAAGAGAAAGTATATATATATTTGTCATGAACATAAACCTAAATTTTTACTTATACTAAAAATGTATTTTTTTTAACAGTGCACTCACAACAACATTATTGTCAGTGGATACACCCAAATGGCCCTTTATCTCCTTGCTTTAAGTCTGAAAAGTCTCAAATTTCCTCCTTTGAACTTGTATTTCTATTTGGGGACACGTGAACTACTTTAAAAGATTCCACTAGTTAAAATAAATTATAGACTAAGAATAGTCTGAGGTTGTTTCATTCAAAATACTTTTTAAAAGGCAAGTCTTATGAATATCTTTATTGAAGAAGGAATTTCAGGTTTATCAATTACCGGTGACAAATGGACAGAGCCATTACCCTGAGACAATAGCATATTATTAATGATTTTTATCAGAAGCTATTACTTAAATTGACTTCACTTTTATTCATGAAAAATGGTCTCTGAGTGACTTAAGCTTTGAATTTAGTTTAAAAAAATTAGTAAATGTGTTAAGAAGTACTCACCTAGCTACCCACCGTCTGCATAGGTCTTTAGCATATGCAGCTATATTCAACTCTGTTCAGCTCCTTTATGGTTTCACATTTGTAATTATATGTCATCTCTATCCCCTCCTCAATCTTTTAACTGAACCCGATTTATTTCGGTGGGAATTCTACCCTGAGATTACCCTGTTTTAACATGCAATATAGGTCCAAGTTTATTAAAAGCAGCTTCCGAGATGAAACACTCAAAGTGACTGGAGAATTTGGATTCAATTCAAATTCAGCTCAATACTTATATGCGGTAAACCCTGAGGACCCTCAGTTACTTGGAAAGCTTTCAGTGAAAATGTAAGTGATCTATGGACGCCATAAAGCCACAGTCTCACAGATATATAATGCAGATACGTGCAAGATTCACAGCTACAAACACATTGCTGCTTCTGCTGATTCCTATTCTTAATAATCAAGACTTTATATTAACCAAAAGTGCAAGTCAAAAAAAAATTAGGGAAAGCAACATAAGATTAGAAGTTAGGGCCTTCCCATGAATTTAGAGAAAATTATCTCACAAGAGGAGTTACAAAAGGACGTTTGTTAGTCATAAAATGAGAGAATTATTCAATGCCTAGCATAATATCTCAGAGTAGGTATTCAAGTACATCAATTGATCAGTGTTTAAGTATCTACTAGGTGCCAGGCACTGTGCATGGTGCTAAAGACATGAAATACAATAGTCAAATACAAATACCATACAAAAGTAAAACAATCCCTACTTTCAAGGAACTAACAATAATTCATTCTTGTTGATTGGTTCTATGGGTTTTTTCTTGAGTAATTTGATGGATGGCTCTTGGGGCTCAGAATCAGAAAACTCTGTCCCTGGCTTTTCTTAGAGCGGTAACCAGGGATGGGTCACCAGAGCTTTGTCTGAGGGCACTGAATTTGGAGAGTGTGGATAGCACTTAATTGGCAGCTTGGAAATAACAGAACTTAGCACCTAGTTAGCAAGAATAGTTAAAATAGAAATCTACCAGATGGCAGGCTGGCATGAACTCCTCAGTCCCCATCCCTGGCCTGGCCTTCAGCTCTCTCAGAGCAGTAGCTTGTTGCCAGTGCCCAGGTTCTTCTGTATCTCCTCTCATAGAACAGTGTTACCCAGACCCTTGTGGCCCTTAACTTGGTTAAAAACATTCTTCATATTTCTGGCTTTGCTAAAAACTTACTGTATGATTCTGTGCAAAATAATGAAACGTTCCATACCTTAGTTTTTTCAGTTGTAAAACAAGGCTTAGAAAACATTACTTGTGGCTTCAAATCGCAGGACACTATGAGCTCAGAGAAAACAAAATTCAGGTGACTTAAGAGTCAATGGAAAGACTCATGGTGCATAAGTGTTTCATAGTGTACAAAAAACAATGACTTATGCCCAGAAAGTGACATGAAAGGTAACATCAGGGGCATAGGGTCAGAGACCTGGAGTTGAGATGAGAAAACTGAGGTTCCTAGGGAGGTCAAGTGACTTTCTCAGTCATTTGTACCAACAGAGGGAGTATTTGCACCAATGAGGTAAGGATTCCTTGCAATGCTGAAGCCAAGCATCTTACCAGTCAGTTGTAGACCTGAGAATCGATGGTAATAGCTGTGAAATCACTAAGGTGATCTAGAAAAGTTTTCTACTACTACTGTCCATTGATCAAATTCTAATTTAGACTATAAGTTTGTGTTTTATTATTATGCCCCAATATTATCTCCACAATTACATTTTGATCTACTGAAGGACAAGGTCTATCTTATAATTCAGCTCTGCTTCCTCATTGCCTGACACAGAGCATGTGTTTGATGTATATTTGCTTCAATTAATTGAATCAAACATAGGGAAACATTTATTTTAAGCAATTGATGTTAAATATAGTTATTTTCTTCGAAATACTTAAGTTACTGAAAGTTAAGCATTATATATTAAAATGTTGCCACTGTTTAAACCTTTATATAAATGAATCTATTAAAATGTAATGACTATACAATTGTTTTCATTCAAACACTTACATGATGCCTTTTCTTATAAAAAGTCTGCTTCATAATTTAAAATGTTATTGTTTAAATAAAGCATTATTAAAATAAGATACTTATTCTTAAAATAAAATCATTGTGTTATTATTTCCTCAAACCATGTCTAAGTTTTTTTGACAGTAAAAAAATCACTTAAAATAATTATCATCCAAATTAATTATTATTAACATAATATCAAGAATTTGTATCATGTTTCCTTGAAATACTTTAAGAGTATATTTTCTTGCTCAAAGAAAAAAATATCCTTTAAAAATAATTATTCATGCTTTTTGTAAAAGCTGGAGAAAAGGATTTATTCTCACTTGCAATAAATATTTAAACAAAATCTTGATTTTAAATTTTCTTGTCAGTTTACTGGACAGATAACTTTTAATTATTAATTTTGAACTTTTTAATAATACCAAAATAAATGATTCTAAGTATAACCACAAAGTTCTTCAATTCAGAATAAATATGAAGTTAATATAGAGCACCATAAGCTGGGAAGTAGGACTATTTATCATGTAGTTGTCATGAAGTAATAGCAAAATGCACATGATAGAAGACTCATTATTTCAGTAGAAAAAATCTGAGAGCCAAACAAATGGGATCACAGTTATTAAAGACTGAAAATTTGCATCTGATTTTTGTTCTTACCCTCTACTAAACAAAGAAAATTTCCCAGGAGTTGTGTTTTGATCTAATATTCCACTGACACATACAAAAGAGAGTCTATTTCAAATCAGAGAATTTTAGTGCAGGAAGTGATCTTTCACATTGTATACCCTTTTCCCACTCACACAGATAGTAGCCTTGTTCATATCCTCATTACCCATTATTTGGATTACTGCAACAGCCTGCTAATTGGTCTTTTTGCCTCAAGCCTCTCCCTGTCCACTTTATCTTCCACATAGCTGCCAAAATGATTTTCCTAAATCATAGGTCTGATCATGTCACTTGCGCTCCATAAATTCCAAGGACTCCCTCTTACCCATTAGGATTGATTACAAATTCTTATGTTTAGCATTTAAAAACCTTTATAACCTGACTCCAATTTACTTTTCCAACCTTATTATATACTATTATTCTCTTTTGCCCACTCTTCAACTATCCAAACTGATCCTGCTGTTCCCCATACTCCATTTCATCTCCATGACTTTACACATCTCATACCCCGTGCCTAGAACTCACTTGCTCCTCACCTTCTTTCTTTGGGATCCCTAGTTTCCTTCAAAGTTCAGATCAAATGTAACCCTCTGCACAAAACCTTTCCTGATTACTCCCCCCCTCCTTTAACTAGTGCTCTAAATGTAAGTTCCTTGAGCTCAGGGACTGTGCTCTTTATGTCTTTGAATCTCCAGCATTAACAGAGGCTGGCACATACTAAGTGCTAAATATATTCTTAGCAATTGATTGATCTAGTCCAACCACCCTGTTTTGCAGATTAGAGAATGGAGACTTAACCAAAGTGATGCAGGTAGCAAATGGCAAAGCCAGGATTCAGACTCAAATCTTCAGACACCACCACGTACAATGCCATATTAACACTGTGATGTGTGTTATATGTATTTGGTACATAATTTGCATGTATATTTTTATATGCTTAAATGTGCACATTATTGTCTACCCCCATAAAATATAGGTGTCTTGAGGGCAGGGAATATTTCCATTTTTATTTGTATCATTGTACCTGGCAAATAGTAGGCACCTAATAAATACCTGTTGATTGACTGTTATTTTCCTTCAGTGTGTTCTTATTAGCCCCAGTCAAATATAATAAAAGTGAAAATAAATTTTAATCAAAAATCTTATTTCAGAAGTTATAGAAGCTCCTTAGGCCCATTGATCAGGTAGGTGATAACATACTTCTGTCGTCTAGGGACAATCTTAATTTTCATGAGGTTCATTACCAAAAGGTTGGTCCTGGAATGATGAATTTGTTAGCCATAGGTGCTAAGGCAACATATATACTAATGTTTTGAAGATGTACTATTCATATAATCAGAGGGAGTTTCTCTATTTACGAAATTAAAGATCTTGAAGTCATAACCATATTTTTAGCTCAGTCCTGATAAATTCCATCTCAATTTCTTATCCAAATGAGATGACATGTATACCCTTCCCTCTATAGAATTTGTTCATTTTCCTATTCTTGGAACATAGATAACATGTAGACATCCACTGCAGTGGTTGAAGATTTGGGGCACTAAAGTAAAATTTAGGATCATAAATTTAGAGCCAGAAATGACTTTAATGGTCATCTATTTTAAGCCTTTGGAGATACAGAAAATGAGTCCCAGAGTACTCAAGTGAGTCACCCCAAGTTATAGCAGAAAGTGGCAGAACCAGGATTTGAACCAAGGTACTCTGACTAAAAATGCAATATTCTTTCCCTTGTACCACATTTGGTACTAAAATACTATGAGTATCCCTAGTATGATTGGTTTGGAAACTCTGTCCATTGACACACACTGCAATTCCTCTCTACCTTTGTATGTGGTCTTCCAGAGTTCCTCTTGAGTATAGTGAGCAACCTGGGAAAAGGCATGGAGTTAGGAAAGCATGAAGCATGGGAGGGGGAGAAGGCAGGAGCAGAGAGCAGTTCAGCTTGACTGGAGCACAGAATATCTATACAATATGTGAACTGGAGTCAGTGAGGCTAGAAAGATGAATTGGAGCCAGATTAGGGGTGGGAGTAAGTGTGACTTGAATGCCAGCCAAAGAAGTTTAAACTGCTAAATTTTGTCTCAAAAGGGCCTGTGAATGTATTGTATGTGTATGTGCCTTTATATGAATGAGTATTGTTTTCATTTGTATATTATTTTTACAAATATCAATTTATTATTCTTCATATATATTTGGGTATGTATGTAATAGGATATAGAACTGGAAAATAATATTAAATATTATCTAGTCAAGCTCTTGCAAGAAAAATAAAACCCAGAAAGTCCTTAATGAGATATAACAAAGAATAAAGCAAAACTAATATTAGATTTCTCTTGTTTGGTTCTGATCTGTGATTCTGTTAGTATAAGGAACTTTGAAGCAAGTCTCTCAACTCGTGAAGATTGGCAACTTCTGTGCAATTAATAATCTTAGAGAGTTGCTGGAATGCTGATAAGTTAAGTAATTTGCCCGTGGTCACAAGGGCAGCATGTTTTAGAGGAGGGTTTTAGAACAAACTCTCCTTGACATTGAGACTCTTTATTTCCATTGTACTGTTCTGCCTCTCTACATTAAATTAACCTCTTCAAATTTCTTGTAAAGGTAGAAAAAAATAGGTCATATTGTTAGTCATTTGAACTAAAAAATATTAACTAAAACTCAGCACAAATATATCCTGAAACTCGGAATTGGTAAGTGGAGAAAAAAGTGGAGTTTATGAGTCTAAAGCTTTTTAGATGCCAAAAATGTATAGCTGCTTCTCTGAATGAACAAATCTCTAAACATGAGACTTTTTTGTTTGTTTGTTTGTTTTTAATTTCCTCCAGTGTTCCCACCTTTGACTAGGGCTTGGAACTGGTAGAAGGGTTTAGTAAATTCAACAACCAATGGAATTCAGAGCTAGGGAACATTGGTCTTGAATCTGGGATCATAGATTTATGACTGGAAAGGGACTTAAGAGCATATGGTTTAGCCCTTTCTTTCGATAGATCAGGAAGTTAAAGCTGAGATGAAAGACTTGACTTGCCCAAGGTCACATGGGTAATAAGTAGCAAAGCAGAGATTGAAACCAAGCATTTTCATCCCCCTCACACCATGCTAGAGAATCTAGTCCAACCTATACCTGAAAGGAATCCCCACTAGCCTATCAGATAACTTTTGCAGACTGAGCTCACCACCTCTCCTATCTCTTAAGGTAGCCCATTCTACTTATGGAAAGTTCTATTATGAAGTTCTTCCAGACATAGCCTAATTTTATCTTCTTGTGCCAAACGGAACAAGATTAATCCCTCCACATTAATTGGGAAGAGCCCTTCCAGCCCACGCACAGTGTCATCCCTATAATAATCAGTAAGTTTCTGCAAACATCACCATACTGAAAACCCTAAGACTCAAATAAGGGCATTGACTTAATCCACTAAATCCCACTCTCTTGAATAAAATATAGTTAAGCAAAGTCTGTAATACAGGTAGTACCTGTGTCTCTTATTGGAGGCATTACTTATGGATTTCAGTACATTAAAATTTTAAACAAACTCCCCAGTCCTTTAAATAGCATATGCGCACCCACACAAACACACACATACACACACACACTTGGTTTTCGATAACATTTTCATTATTACAATATTAGATGGCAAAGGATATACTTTCCACTGATATTTTTTGTGTCAATATCTATATAGACAATGGCTAAGATTAGAAAATTCAGTGGAACTGGGGAAGATAGGAAATATTTCATTGTTTTAAAAAAGGATTATTTGTTATTGGTCTTTTAGCAATGCTTTTTGCGAAGGGGAAACAATTTTTTATCCCATTAATCATACTTAATTATTATTTAGAAACAAACATACCATCTCAGATCCTCAACACCTATTGTCCATATATAAACTTCTCCTTGAATTTTCTTTCACCTGACACATCTGTCAATATTGTGATGGGCCTTGGCATCTAAAATGTTATGCACTAGCGCAGATAAACATGTTAAAATTGATTCCAATCTAGACTTTCCTAAAAAAAGGAAATGAACTCCTAAAATTCAGGAAATGACCACAACCACGACAAGAATACTGTTGGCCTGACATTGTTATTCCCAGCTAAATGACATTGAAACATTACACCTGACATTTAAATCCCTACTGACCAGAGCAATTAAATATTCATTTATTCATTGAGGAAAAAATTCCTATAATGAGTACATAAATCTTAACAACAACAACAACAATAATATCATTTACATAGTCTTTTAAGATTTGCAAAATACTTTACCAATATCATTTCATTTTATTCTCAAAACAACCCTGTGAAATAGGTGCTATTATTCCCATTTTACAGATGAGAAAATTTTGGCAGGGACTTTTCCAGGGTCAAGCAGCTCTAAGTATCTGAGGCAGGATTTGAACTGAGGCCTTTCCAACTTTGCTGGTGGTACAGTTGCTAGAGCACTGAGCGTGGAGTCAGAAAGACTCATATTACTAAGTTCAAATCTGGCCTCAGACACTTACTAGCTTTCCTGAGGCTGGGCTCTACTTGTTTGCCTCAATTTCCTCATCTGCAAAATGGGCTGGAGAAGGAAATGACAAACCACTCTAGTATCTCTGCCAAGAAAATCCCAAATGGGGTAGTGAAGAGTCTCGCATGATTGAATGGCAGCTTCCTGACTTCAAGTCTAATTTGCTATCTACTGTACCATCTATCTGCCTATAAATATTAGAGACACCAAAATTAATTACTAATTGCAAAGGAAGCTTGTGCTGTGCTTATATATCATTCTCTGGACAAATGTATGATAGTCAGTGATTCCTAGCTGTTATGTATCATAAACAATTTATTTATATACTGTTCTATTCTTGGGGCAGTTTTTGATGGCTTTGCAATTTTTTTTGTATTCCCAGTATACGGTACTACATAACTGCATTTGTTGTTGTTAATAAGACGGCCAAATGACCAATATTGTATATTTAATTTCAGGAGCTATGTGATTGTCCTTGTGATTCAGTTAGTTATGCCATAAACTAGCCTTCCTTCCAATATATTATCACATGTTCCTCAAATCATTTTAAAAATTAACACTTTCATTAATTGACATGTTATCATGATTTAGAAAATATCTTTTATATCTGTTCAGATAATTTGATTGTTGCCCAATTCTGAATTTTCCAGGGCAGAGATTATACCTTTTTTGTTTGGTTATGGTTGATTAATTGTTTGTGTTTGCAAAGGGCCTGTCAATCTTATAATTACTGGATGGTGGAGTTGTTCTACAGTTGCAATGGCTTCCATTTCCAAAGCACTTTGGAATTTTAGCAAGAGCTTTCCATACAACAATGCTTGTGGTCAACAGTGCAACTAATATTATCATCTCCACTTTGCAGATGAGGAAACAGAAACTCAATGTGTTGAAATACTTTGCCCAGGATCACATAGCTAGTAACAGAGCCAGTACTTGAACCAACATCTTCTGATGCCAAAACCAATGTGCTTTTTATTACACCAGCAGTTTTTTGGCTTTGGGGGGTGGGAAGAGACTCACAACACAGTGTTGTTCTTCATCATAAGTAATCACAACACATTAAAGGAGAATTGGATGCTTTGCATATGTGCATCCAGTTATAAGTGTAAATTCCATATAATTTAAGATACATCTCCTGAGCCTGCCACCTCACACCCTTTGAGAACCATTGCTTTACACTATGCTTGTTTTGAAAATCACTTTTTTTTTCTATTTCTATCACATGATGTGTAATACTTTCTCTTTCTCTAAATGTTAACCAGTGTCTTGGCAGAAGCTGGAGGATTGACACCAATGTGATTGTTTTTCTCCTGTCCCAGAATGACTCCCAGGAAAAAGTCTTTTAAACCAATCAGGACGCTACCACATAACATTTTGATGGCACCCAAGGCGTCAACTTAAGAGGAGAGAGGGTAGCTCTGTTAGGATACGTGTCAAATGGTGAGGTCAAACTGGATCTTATGAGAGACTCAGAGCTGAAAGAGACCTTATAGATCATCTAAGCCAACCCCTTCTTTTTACACATTAGAGAATAAAGAGTAAAGAGTCTTGCCCAGAGTCACATTGTGGTAGAAGTAGGATTGAAATTCAGATCCTCTGACTCCTAGTCCAATGTTCATTTCACTGAACCGTGCATGCTGCCTCCTTCAATGACATCCAAGATTACTTCAGCTCTAAATTCTAAAAAGCAACAAAGCACTTATAACATAACCTTGTTGTCCTTGAAGAGTTATGAATTCTTAGAAATTTAGGATTAGCATATTCAAATAATCAGTCCGCCAATAAACATTAATTAATTACTTACAATGTTCCAGGCACTGTGCCAAGCACTCTGAATAGAAAAAGAAGCAAAAGACAGACCCTACCCTCAGGAAGCTTATAATCTAATAAAATAACAGAATAAATATAAGTTTTAGAGTGAACTGTGAACACTGTAGGAATTAATCATTGTTTCAGACTAAATATGTCTTCTTCTGTTATTAATATGCCAGGATCATCGAGTTAAGAACTCAGACTCACTGAGCATATAGGTCATTCACTATGGATGCTTGAAGGTTGTTCTCACTTGGCTTTTTATTGAGAGAGAGGAACAGAGGACTAGTTACTTTTGTAGCTATTGCGAAAAGTTGGGGATGGGAGAGTTGATGTTAACTGACCCAACATAGGCTAGATCAGACTTAGATACTACTTCTGGCTCCTCCTCCAAGTTGTGTGACCTTGAACAAGTTATCTTCCTTGTGTGGGTCTCATTTTCATTAATTGTAAAACAACAGAGTTGGATCAGATAATTTCTGAGGTCCCACCTAGCTATACTAGTGGATGGTCTATTGTCTAATATGTGATCATGGACTATTATAGAAAATAATAGAATATTAGAGATGCAAAGGACCTTAGAAATTATCTAAAGCAACTGTCCCATATTACAGGGAGAAGAAACTTAGTCTGAAAGTAAAGTGACTGCCCAAGGTAACATGTGAAGTTAAAAATGTGGGCATCAGATCTCCTAATACCAATCCAGGTATCTTCTGATCATGCCATGCCACCTCCCTTGTTACTTGTGTTTTAACACATAGTAGGAACTCAATAAATGTTTGACTGACTGTGATTCCATTCCCAAATCAGGCTTATGTAAAACTTGACTGTGGCTTAAAATCAGTTCTTTTTTAGTGTACTGAAATAGTTTCTTTTTAACAAACCCCATTTTAGGGATCTATCCTATGTTTGGACCAATATGATATTTCTACCACCTCCCTTAAACGGCTGTTGTGAAGTTCCGGTGAGATAGCAAATGTAGTACATTTCCTAATATAAAATTGTCTGTCATTATAGTAACAATAATAATAATAAGTATTGTTATTATGTTGAGTGTTACCCTGGTATCTGGAAGAAGAACCAAAGGAAGACCTCTTGTTTTGGGACTCTTGCTTACACGGAGGATTTGTATAGAAGGCATTTAAGAGTTGGGATTTGTACCCGTGAAAAGAATGCCAACGTTAGTGAGAGCATAAACCAATGGACCTAAGGAAGTATTTTTTGGTTTTACCCAGACTTGTGATTTCATTGGTAAATGGAATCTTGAGTGCTGATAAATGTCAAAGAAGATGAGCAATCAGGCTGCTTTTTAAAAGTCTTAGGGATTTGCCTAGGACACTGAGGTTAAGTGTCTCACTGATTCACAAAGAGCTAGTATATATCAAAGGCAGAACTTGAACCAAGGCCCTCCTGACTTGAAATCCACAGGTCTATTCTCTAGGCCCCATTACCTCTTTATTATTATTGTTATTATTAAAATATCAGTTACAAAACAATACATAGAGCATTCTGTTATTTAACTAATTAAAAGCTCAGTAAGAACTGAAATATTTTCTATAATTTATCTTCAATTCTTTATTCCAATAAATAAATGATAGATGGATAATCTACAAATGCCTAGTTTGAATCACAGATCTCATGAGTAGTAAAACAATACTACTAGTAGGGCAGCTAAGTGGCGCAGTGGATAGAGCACCAGCCCTGAAGTCGGGCAGACCTGAATTCAAATCTGACCTCAGACCAAACACTTGACACTAGCTGTGTGACCCTGGGCAAGTCGCTTATCCCCTATTGCCTAAAAAAAATACTACTGAAAGTTTTCAATTTGTAAATGTGGCCATCTAAGTTTCTAAAAAAAAATCAATAATGGCTGTTAGAAAGTACAAGTAATATGCATTTAGAAATAGTGATCTATATTTTATACACTATTAAAATTCCAGGTCTCAGAAAAAAAATAGGCCACATGGCCTTAAAAAAGAGAGAGAAAGGAGAATTTAGCATGCATTTTCTCCCATCAATTGCAAAATTTTGAAGTCCCAAGATTCTTGTAAACTTGGCACCTCATCTCATTTGTTTGACAGATATTATCATCTGAGACAATGCTAATTATTCAATCTGTAGCCAAAGAACTAATCATTAAAATGTAAATGGATGTTCCCCACTTCAATGGCTCACCAGTGAAATGCGTTAACAGTTTTCTGACAAGAAAGAGAGAGGGAAGATTTGCTGCTGCCTTAACCTCCTAGAGGAGATTCACACCCAACATGAAGAAGGAAATTGGAGATCCTATCTGTTCCTGTCCACTTGGGGCAGGTTCTGCTGCTTCACAGAATAGGTTAACTCATATTCTATCCTAGAGAGATTACCCCGCAAAGAAGACTTCTTTTAGATTCTGCACACTGCAGAGAAAGCTGATGCTCATTTCCACTAATTACTTAAATGATTTAAACTTGTATGAATATTCATGTAGCAGCCAGTTTCAGAAAATAAAGTACAGCTGAGGTTATGTTATCAAATCTTTGCCTTTCTCCTTTGATCTTGAAATAGTTCCACTTTCATGGCTTTGAAATACACGCAGAGGCACAGAATTCTAGAATTGGAGAGATGGGAAAGAATTTATAGGTGCATAGTACCTCTGTCAACCAAGGCTAACGTAATCCTTTATGGGTCATGCAGCCTCTGTGTGAGCATTTGAAGTTAAAGGGAGCTGGTTACCTCCCAAGGCAACTCTTTCTATGGTTCATAGGAAGCTTTAATAGTTAAAAGTTTGGAGTCTTTACCCACTTAAGTCAGAGTCCAGTTTGTGAGTCAGAATCTAGCTTTTTTTTTTCTCCAACCACTTGGTTCTGGGTTTGTCTGACTGAATGTACTTCCTTTTTACAATGATCATGGATAACATCACAGATTTTGAGTTTAATAGGGAAGATACAGGCTATCTAGTCCAAGATCCTGATTTTATAGATAAAGAAATTGAGGCCCAGGGAAATTAAGTGACTTGTTCAAGGCCGAACAGATAATTAGTGGCAAAGCTAGAATATGAATCTAGCTTGTCTGACTCCAAACTGAGTGTTCTTCCCACTGTGCAACAGTGCCTCAAATGAGTATGTTATGTAGATTTTATTGATTGGCGATATTAAGTTTCCAGGCAAAAAATGGTTTGGATTTGGGGAAATCATTCAGGAGTAATGGTAATTAGATTAGGTTAATTCTCAATGAAACATCTGATATAAGCTAAAAATCCCAGGCTGATATTTAGAAAATTCCAAGGAAAAAATGGTTTATTCTTGGATTTCCATCCTATATAACTATCTTTTGATATTAAAAGCACAGAAGGGGAAAAAGGAAAAGCAACTACAAGTATGACAAATCTCCTTTAGCATTTTTATAAGTTTTGTGAATCTACCAATGATCCACATGAATATACAATTATAAATATCTTTTAAAATGGCAGCCATCAACATCATTAAATAAAAAGAAATGTACCACATTTATGCACAGAATATACACAATTACCTATAATGAGTCCAAATTTATTAATCATTTATTAATTAAATTTATTAATTATTAGAAATGAAATACTGAGTATATTCTCACAAAAACGTGTTGTAGCAAAAACACTAAATTCAGGGAAAATTTTCCAATTAATTTTTTCCAGAATCAAGCACTTACACAAAATTTTATCTATCTTTCATTTGGTTTGCATGATCATAGTACCCTAGACTCTTAATCACTGCCTTTGAGTTTATATATATATCTCTACAAAATCATCTTTTGCAGGTCAAAAATCTAGACTTAGACAAAAGTAAGATTTAAGAATTTTTAAAATCTTACTAATAGACTTTGTCATAGTAATTATCAGTAATGTATCATCTTATGCCTTTATGTATCCTTGCTAAAGAAAATTTAAGGAAGTTAGAAATTTTAGTAATAATTCAGTTAATCAGGATTTTCCTAAAATGGAGTGTTATGATTCTACTTTCTCATTAAATTCCTGCCTTCTAAAAGAAAACCCAAGTACCACCTGCAAGAGACCTTTCCTTATTATCCCACTTGTTAATGCCTTCTTCTCAAAAGTAATCTCATATTTATCTTGTTTATATCTACATATGACCACGTTGTTTCCCTCATTAGAATGCAAATTTCTCAAGGGCATGGACAATATTCAGCTTTTGTTTTTGTATGCTAAGTACTAGTAAGCATATAATAATTGTTTGTTGTTTAACTACATTATAATTCTCCCCCTTAGAAACAATTCTTTATTTTTCAGTCTTTGTTGCTAGAAGATATTTTTTTCCTTTTTTTTCAAAGGCATTAATTTACTTTCCTGCCTTAGTAAATATAACACAATGAACTGAAACGAATCAATTGTTTTGAGGATCCAACTCTAAACTCACATTATGCACTGGCATCAGTTTGTTTTCTAGTGTCTTTTTCTCTTCAATATGAAATATATCATCAGAATACTATTCATTGAGTTTTCTATTTGATTGGGTTCCAGTTAATCAGCACTAGACGATGTTTTCTTTTCCTTGTCTGTTTCAAAAATGTAAAAGTTCTATGCCACATTGGTACCCATGTTTCTCAGAGTCAGCTTAAAGCATTTACACATTCAATATAATCATCTCAATCTATATTTTGGTGGAATGAGTGTTTTGCTTTAGAAGAAACTGGAGAAGCCTTGACTGGAAATCAGATTTACAGTCTTTCTTTTATAACACCAATAACATTACAATAAGTAAGGAATTGCATTTCTTCATTTCACCTATTGGCAATGAGAGATCTGTATTTGCAGAAAATCTATTTAATATGTTACTCATGACTTCCCAGTTAGCTATATCATTTTAAGTCAATCAATTAATACTCTGTAAGTATGGCCAATTTTTTTAATCTAGAAAACGTGACTGTTCAAAATGGAGAATAAAGTAAATACCACATTTTTTTTTTCATTCTGATGGACATATTGTACTTTAGACAGACAGGATCTGCAAGCCTGAAGCCCACATTGTACTACTCTGTTTGATTTAATTTACTTTGAACATCAAGCACAAAGAATCAAGGGGTTGTTCCCTCCCCACTTCCTCCTATCTTTTTATAACATCCTTGACATCAGCAAAAATGAACAAACAAAAGGAAATGATCACATGAGTTTACTCTTAGCATCCCCAGCCCAGGGGAGCGAGTAAGCATGGTAAAGCAGACTCACCTTCCGGTTCCCCACAGAGGGTGCACTGTGACTCTGCAAACAGAGAAGAAACAAAAGAGAAGTCATTACTCTCATTGATTTTCAGATTACAATTGAAGACATTAAATAAATAAAAATCACAGTTTGAAAAGAGATGTTCTACAATTCAGCTACACCATCGTTGCCTGAGTCAAGTGTCATAAACAAAAGCAGCTCTCATCCTGGATTTGGGCAAGAAACACTCTCTCTGAACCTTTCATTTTATTCCTTATTTTATTAAAAATCATCATTGATCAATAATGTTATAGCTACATATTAATTACATTGACAATAGACACCAATCATATTCTTAATATTGGCAAGGAAAATAGATTAGAGTTTTATTATAGCATTAACATTTCCCTCAGTTATGTTTCTGTAAAATGTCCCTCTGGGTTTGAAAGTTAGGGATAAAACTGAAATGGTACAGTGGATATGGTTCTCTCCTTGGAGTCAGAAAACCTACATTCAAATCCAGTCTTTGATGCTTAATTAATGTTGTTGTTTGTCCTTCATTTTCAAGAAGGACCTATGGCATCATGCAGTGAAGTTTTGACTTGCCTGTGATTTGGATTTAAGTGAGGCAGAGTTGCAAAAAGTTGTTTTGCTTCACTCTTTCTTCCAGATTCATGAAAGTCCAATGGTAAGACAAAAGTCAAGACAACTAGTGATGGCCCAGGATACAGGAGATGACCTTGCTTCTTTGATGTCTGGCTACCTTCGTGGCCATTGGAATAAATCATTCTCATCCACCCATTCTCCCAGGAGAAGCCTTCAACATGCTTTGTGTGGCCATTTCTCTAACTCACTGACTGGTCTGAGGCTTGTTGGTTACCCTCAACCTGGTTTAGTTCATCTGCAGAGATGGACTATAAAATTCACAGTGGCCATATATACTGGTGTTTGGCCCCTGTGAATGCTATAGCTTCTTGGACATGTGAGAGTTGAGTGGCAGGTGGACACCAAAAATGGATGAGCAGTCCTATAAATGACTCAACAAACCCTCACCCCAGAGGTGCTAGTTCTCCCAGAACATTCCATTAACTCCACTTTCTTAATACCTGTGTGAACTCAGGCAAGACATTTAACCTCCTGCAGCTTCAGTTTCCTTATCTCTAAAAAGAAGGAGTTGGACTTCATGGCTTGCAAAGACCCTTCTGGTCTAAATCTATGATCCAATGATCATTGTAAGAGACTGGATAGCCACTTATTGGGTGCGAGTTAGTGGGAATTCTTTTTCAGGATTGGATTGGGCTATATACTGCTAAGGACCCTCCTAACTCCACAATTCTGTAATTATGTTATTTCATGTAGCAGTTATTTATTGAATCTCTGGTGTGTGTAAGACAGTATGCTAAGCAGTGAGGCAGAGAGACATAGAAAAATACTTATATATTCCTTGTCTTCCAAGATCCTATATGTTGGTGCTGGGGTGGGGTAGATTTAGAGCCAGAGAATCTAGGCTCAATTTCTGGCTGTTGCTTACACAGGGCAAAGTATCTGAATTCCCTGGGCCTTAGGTTCTTTATCTATCCTTATCTTCTTGTTTTTCAGTTACATTTGGCTCTCTATGACCCCATTTGAGTTTTTCCTGGCAAAGATACTGGGGTGGTTTGCCATTTCCTTCTCCAGCTCATTTTATAGAAGATGAACTGAGACAAATGAAAGTCACTTGCCCTGTGTCACACAGCTAGTGCCTGAAGCCAGATTTGAACTCAGGAAGAGGAATCTTTCTGGTTCTAAACCTGGTGCTCTATCCACTGCACCAGCTAACTACCAAATTGGACTAGATGAGCTTAAAGATAATTTCCAGTTTTAAGTACTCTTTCTTATTCATTCAACAAATATTTAAACTTTAAACAAAGTACTCCAATAAGTTCTTAAAGAGGTTCAGAGTTTAGATAAATGAGAGTGAGAAATGCACACAATATATTTTATTCTACAATATATGGCAGTAGATTTTTTACGTTTTAGTTTTGTATCTTCAGCATCAAGCACAGTGACTAATATGTAGTATGTGCTTTTAAAAAGTTGCTGAGGGGCAGCTAGGTGGCGCAATGGATAGAGCACTGGCCCTGAAGTCATATATTCCCTAACCTCTTCCAAAAATTAGCTCAGCAATCAACTCCTGTTGTAAGCCCATCTTGATCCCACCTCCAATTCATCCCAAGCTGCTAATTAACCTTCTCTCTAGGAAACTACCTTATACTATTTTGTATTTAATTTTCCATATATATGTTCCTCCTTCTCCCTCTAGCCTCAGTAGATTGTGAGATTATTGAGGACAGAGACTGTTCTGTTTTTGTTTCATTTTTTGACAGATATTATTCTCAAAGTCTAGCTCATAAGTACCTAATAAATGCTTATTTTACTAAATTGAATAAAATTCCTAGCTAGCTTGTTTCAAACCTCAGTTCAAGTGCTATCTCCTATTGGATGCCTATCCTGAAGCCCCATCTCCAAACATGATAGTACCCTCTCCCCAGAAATTATCCCTGATATATTTTGCATTTATTTTTCAACATACATGGTGTTGCAGTACTCTCCCTTATAATATCAGTCTCTTGAAGGCAGAATTTTTTTTTTTTTGACAAAACTTCGAATCCCCAATTTGCATAATTCAGGCCTTTAGGCTGGGGGCAGAAGTGGTTGGGAGATAAACACCTTTGGCAGTCTGGTGAAGCCTCTGTCGCCCTTCCAAAGATATTGTTTTTAAATGCATGAAATAAAGTAGATGCTTATAAAGGAAACTGATTATAGTAAAATAGTTTTCAAAAATTTTTTTAAAGGTTACAGACCCCAGGTTAAAAACCTCTTGATATGTGCTTAACTTGTTGTTGGGTTGAACTGACTTGAATTGAAGGCTGAAAGGAGAGGTTTGAAAGGCTATTCAGAGTTTAGAGGAGGGTGAAATCACTCTTGGCTGGGTATAGTTGAACTCTGCCTTGAACAATTAGGCTGGATTTTTATTCTTAAAAGGGACAGTACGAGCAAAGACAATGCTAGAAGGTTTAATACATGTTCAGGGAACAAGGAATACATTGCAGTATAAACCATAGCTGATAAAGCTGGATAATTAGGCTGGGGATTAGATTGTGGAGCATCTTGAATGACATGATAAGAAATGTGGATTTTATTTGTTGGACTGAATTGAATTGATAACAAATAAGAGGCACAGAATATTTCTGAGCAGGGAAGGGACATAATAATAATAGTGCTTAAGGGAGAAGAATTTGGCAACAGTATAAGAGGGATTAGAGAGGAGACAGTTGAAATGAGAGGGCTATGCAGGAGACTATGCAATAGTCTAAGTGTGAAGCAATAAGAGTCATTGCTTGAAGTATTGAAACTGGGACCTTCAAGGATGGGGTGAATGTGAGATTGTGAGCTGGAGTTGCAAGTCAGCAGATCTCTATTAGATGATTAGAATTGAGTGCCCCCATTATGCCTCCAACTTAACATGTCCAAATCAGAATTGTAACCTTCCCTCTAAATCCAGCCCTCTTCCAAACTTCTCTGTTTCTGTTGAGGCCACCATTATCCTTCTAATCACACAGATTCATAACCCTGGACTCATTCTCAATTCCTCACTTTCCCTCAACCTATATATTTAATCAATCATTAAGGCTTGCTAATTCTATCTCCAGAACATCCCTCACATCAGTCTTTTTCTTTACACTCATAAGACCACTAACTACCTTGGCCCTCATCACCTCTTGCATGAATTCTTTTTTTTATTTTTTTTTAATTAAAGCATTTTATTTTCCTCTCTAGTCACATTTTCCATGTAACATGGATTCTTTCAATAACGTCTTAACTGATCTCCCTGACTCAAGACTGTCCCCTATCCAAGTGATTCTTCACACAGTTGCTAAAGTTATATTCCAAAGGCACAATCTGTGTTGATATAAGATTGTGAAAGAAGAATTAAAATGATTTATGCACACTTATACACAGATATGTGTATATGCCTATGTGCATGTGTACACACCCCTACAGAACCACTCATGACATGATCAAAGGGAGACAAGAAGAAGAAGACAACATTCATGGTTAGGGTATACAAGGCAGGCCAAGAATCATATAGACCCAGATAATAAAAGTGAAAACCTATCTCCTTTGCTACTGGTAATTTGCAATTGGTAGACTACATAAGTGGAAAATGATATTCACATTATTAAGTTATTGTGTTTAACCTTATTTTCTCCAAGGAAGTATACTTTTGGGAAGATTATCTGGGTATTTTCTGAGAAGAGCTTGTTATGTCAAACAAAGTATATGAAAAATTTAAAGGAAAAAACTTGGGGGTAGTAATATAGTAAAGTATTAGTGGGTGCACTGAACTCTCTGTGGTATGAAATTTACCAATTTGGCATTGGTCACAGACGTGCTCATATACTATGTCAGTACTGACCACTCAAAAGTAAATATAATGGCAACTAAAATGCAAAAGATGTTAGTATTTTGATGGGGAATCACTAGCCTTCTCTTTGCAGAGATAAACCCCTCAACATGGCCTCCTCCCGATTTCTCTAGCAAATTATCCTCTCTGTCATCCCCACTCTTTCTCCACTGCTCCTTCACTGCTGCCCACAAAAATGCCAATGTCTCCCTCATCTTTTAAAAACAAAACAAAACAAACAAAAAAGCCTCTCAGTTGGACACTGGTCTTCTCACTACTACACACGCACACACACACACACATACACACACACGCACACACTCCTCCATTTCCCTTTTTCACTGGCAGTCTCTCATACCTGGAGAGCTCTTTTTCTCATTTGGTTTCCCTGGCTTCCTCTAAAACTGAGCTCAAATCCTATCTTTTGGAGGAGGCCTTTCTTACCCCTTCTACCTCAACTGCTAATGTACCTTCTGGAGATTCCTTTCCTTTAATGCTGTATATATCTTGTATGTACATTTTTGTCTTCCACATTAAAATGTGAACTCCTTGAAGGCAGGATCTTGTTTTAGTCATTCTTTATATCCTCAGTGCTTAGTCCAGTGACTGGCACATAAGTACTTTCAATAAATGATTGTTGACAGAATGACTATCATTAATGCTAGCTATCAATATTTATCTCCCTTCATCTAAGAGATATCTAAACTTGAAGAAGCTCATTAGAGCTTCTGGCTTTCTATTACACTTATAAGCCCTCTGTGATCTGGCTTCTGACCTCATGATTTAACTGAAATGCCCCTTTCCAATGATCTTTTAATTGCCAAATTCAATGGCCTTCACTCAATCCTTATTATTTTTTAACCTCTCAGGAGTATCATACACTGTGGATTGCTCTTTTCTCTGGATAGTTTCTTCTCTGAGTTTTTGTGGTACATTCTCTCTTGGTTCTCCTATCTGCATGTTTCTCCTCATTCTTTTTCTTATTCTTCATTCATGTCATGCCCACTAACCATGAGTGACTCCCTAAGGCTCTGTCCTATGCCCTTTTCTCTTTTCACTCTACGCTATATCACTTGGTGATCTCATCAGCTACTATAGACTCAATTATCATCTCTGTGCAGTTGATTCTTAGCTCTTTATGTCCAGCCTGAGTCCCTCTCTTGAACTACAATCCTGTCTTCAACTGCCTTTGGACACCTTGAACTGGATATCCCATAGACTTTTTAAAAATCACATGTCCCAAACAGAATTCATTATCTTCCTCTAACTCCAATCTATCCCCCAAACTTCGCTATTACTATTAAGGACACCACATCCTCCCAGTCACCCAGGCTTGCAACCTTTGCTTCAACCTAGAATCCACATTCTTTGACAAGCCTTTGACAAATCTTGTCATATCAACCCTGACAATGTCTCTCATATATACTATTTTCTACAGTTACAACCCTATTCCAGGCCTTCATCACCTCTCATATGAACTATTACAATAGTTTCTAAATTGGTTTTCTTGCTTCAAATTTTTCTTCAGCCCAACCCATCCTCTACTCAGTTGCCAAAGTGATTTTTTTCTAAAATGTAGGCTTGATGATTCAATAAGATCCAGTGGCTACATAGTACATATAGGATCAAATGTAAAGTACTATGTTAGGCATTTAAAGATCTCTACAACTTGGCCCCTTTCAGCCCTCTTTCTGGCTCTCATTCCTAGAATACTCTTTTCTTGCTGAGTTTCCCTGCATTCCTTAGCTCATAGCTCAACCTCTTCAGGCCTTTCCTAGTCCTCACAGCTTCTAATGACTTCCCCTTTCAGATTATCTTCCATCTACTCTCTCTCTCTCTCTCTCTCTCTCTCTCTCTCTCTGTATATATATATATATATATATATATATATATATCAGGTATTAACTAGTTATTTAAGACAGCTAACTAGCACAGCAGGTAGCTTCAGATGCTCACTAGCCATGTGACCCTAGGCAAGTGATTTAATGTCAGTCTGCCTCAGTTTCCTCATCTACAAAGTGGGGACAATAACACTACCACACTGGGTTATTGTGAGAATCAAAAGAGATACTTACAAATCTTTGCAATCCTTAAAGAGCTATCTAAATATTAGCTATTATTATTACTACTACTACTACTACTACTACTACTACTACTACTATCATTTATGTGATGTCCCCCTTTTGAATGTTTATTCCCTTTGGACAGGGACTTCCTTTATATCTTCAGGTGTATCACCAAGTCTGGCATATAATAAGAGATTAATAAATGCTTATTGTTTTATTGATTTGGTCATATCTTTTGGCCATATTTAATCTGGGCAAGAGGGAATCAGAATTTGAAAAAAGAAAGACCAGTTGACTTTAGTTTAAAACCAGAATATGTTTTCTGTACTACTAATGGATAGCCAGATATTAATATTAGTGGAAGAATAGCATCTGCCAGCAGGACAGACTTTTTCAAATTGAAATCAAATGAATTTGCTGGTTTGTTTTCTTTTTGGCTTTGTTTTATCATGTTTCATTCTAGACCTGTGATTGTACCTGTGCAGACTCCCTGGAGTTGCATATCTGCAAAATTACTATTAAATGGAGTCAAAAGTTATACATACTAAAATAATGATTAATTTTTTGAAAAGTCAGTGGTTTGCCCTTAACATTGTTAAATAGCTTAACTTCTTTGCTTCTAACTAATTCAAAGTGCAAGCATGCTTAAGATCTGTATAACTAGTTCTGCTTATGAATTCATCAACCTCAAAACCAAAGTTGCTAACTGAGCCAGTGGCCTGTTAACTTCTAGAAAATTGAATTCTTATGCAAATGTCATTTTAAATTGAATTATTAATGTACCCAAGTCTCAACCTTTAAAAAAAAAAAAGAAGTCTTTAGAGACGATCATAAGTAGAGAGCTGCCATCTTCCCCATAATATTCTTATATTGGGAAGCAAAGCAAATAAAATGATCATGTTTTAGCAAGGTTAGACATTTTACTTTCTCTTTAAAGATTTATTAGAACTCTTCCATTAGTAACTCTAAGTATATTTTTAAAAACATCAGGAAATTCTCTGGGTCTGGGAGGGAAATACTAACTATCAATAGATAAGTACTTAGTAGAGTCAAATTTCAGTCAAAGTAAAGACTGTAAGAGTCATTTGAAATTATGTATACTGGAAACTAAAGTAAAAAAGATGTTAACATTTTGACAGGAAACAGTCGCCTCAGAAGAAGGAAATCATGCTTATTTCTTATTTCTCATTTCTCTAAACTAAATCATATGCGATGAATGCTATTATAATTTTTAAAAGAAAAACTAAAACAAGAACAGAGCTTATGATGAAATTTACTATTACTCAGAAGTGTGCTGGAACTGTCTGTGATAACTGATTGTTAACTTTACAATATAAAGATTTGTACCTTGGAAAAAAGCTACTTATAAATCAGGGCTTGGTTTATTATTTTGTTGATTGCATGGACTTAATACAAGTATAAATAAAATGTTAATAAGGCAGATTAAGCTTAAAAGGCTATAATGTGTGGCATAAGAGAGTCAGTTGTTAAACATTTGTTGTTGAGTTGTTTCAGTCGTTTCCAACTCTTTGTGAACCCATTTGGGCTTTTCTTAGCAAAGATACTAGAGTGGTTTGCCATTTCCTTCTCCAGCCTATTTTACAAATGAGGCAAACAGGGTTAAGTGACTTGCCCAAGGTCACACAGCTAGTGTCTGAGGTCAGATTTGAACCCAGGAAGAGGAATCTTCCTGACTCCAGGCCTGGCACTCTATCTACTATGCCACTTACCTGCCCTGCAGAACATTTATCACCAGCATAGCCCTGCTACTATCAATAATGCAACAAAACATTTTTTTTCAGTTATGCTGACTAATTATAACAAAAATAAACACCTAACATCTGATCACATAAAATCCAAGAGTTGACTGGACTGTCAGAGCTCATCTGTTCCAACCTTTACCCATGGCATGAGTACCAGACACAACATCCCTCACTAGTGGTTTAATGGACATCCCACTCCACCTGAAGATCATCAATGACCACGAATGAATAGGGGAACTCATTCCATTTCAAATAATTGAAATCGTTAAGATGTTTCTGCTTGAAATTTCTCTCTCTGAAACATCTACCAATCATTACTAATTCTGCTTTTAAAGTCTAAGCAGAGAAAATATACCCTCCCTTCCATATGATAATTCTTCTAATATTTGAAGATCACTATTAAGATCACTTTTATTATTCTTTTCTTTTTCTAAGCTAAACAAAATTTCCAATTCTTTTAGACTCTTCTTGATTGACAGAATTTCAAGATCTCCTTGCCATCTTTGTCACCCTCCCCTGAATATGCCTGTCAGTTTCACTCCTAAAATGTATTGCCCAGAACTGGAGACAGCAAGTTCTATGAAGATATTAAGGACAATGGCTATTTTCAGTAGAAACTTCATCCTATATGTGTATCTCATATGGAATTCAGAAAAGGCAGCTCCCTTAATAGGTTCATTTAAGAGATAGCTAGACAACTTTTTCAAAGGTGATATAAGAAGGGAAATAAACCTTTTCCTAAGAGGCTGATTTTCTGGTTTTGAAAATGCCTATAGACGGGTAAGAATGAATACTATATGGGAGAAAAAGTTCTTATATCTAAGAAATGTCTTTGCTGCTTTATTCTTGGAATTACAGAATATCAGAGCTGCAAAGAATGTTGGATAGTATTTAATCCAGCCTCTTAATTTTGTAGAAGAGGAAACATGCCCAGAAAGAAAAAAAATATTTTCCCATGTAGTTAGTGGTAAATATGAGATTAGAATCTGGGTCTTAATCCAGTACTTTTTCTAATACTTCATCTTTCCTCTTGTCAACTTTTCAGAATGTGAAGGGGTGGTTTTGCATTCTTTCTTCTATCAAGTCATGCAAAGATCCCTCCCCAGGACCCAACCGTAGGATCATAGAATCATGGATAGGGAGCTAGGAGACTGTTAAGGTCATGTAGTTTGCCTCTCTTATTTTCCAAGTGAAGAAAGTGACACTCCATTTCACACAGGTAATAAGTGGTAGTGCTGAAATTTAAGACTAGAACCTCTGACTCCAAACACAGCACTCTTTGCCTTATGCCACAGAGCCCTTTCCCTTTCCATGAAATTCCATTTAAACAAAAGGTTGCTTCCCAATGGAGTTCATAATTATGGACTTTAATCTATATTGCATCTCTTTTTTCTTTTTCACAGAGCATCCATTAAAGAAATGTACACAATGATGAGAATTAAAATCTAATTTATTGTGGATTCATCATCATTAGTGTTACGTCCCATTTAAATTAAAAGAAAACTACACTAATTTATGCTAATTGACACAGGATAAGTAATTTCCCTGATTATTTCATGTATGCATAGTACATATCTGGATAAAGCACTATCCCATGAGACTCATCTTATTTCCAAAATGTACCCCCAAAAAGTACTTCTTGTGTTTACTACATAATGCATTATGTTTTTAAACTTCAGGATTATGTAAATGGGTGCATCCTCTATGTGAATATATAAAATGTTTTATCTATAGATGTGGTTTGAAAGTGATGTACATATTTTGGGCAAGAGTTTTATGAAACATCTACGTATGGAGACATCCATACCCTTCTACTATAGAGGATGATAATTCTAGATATACTCCCCTGCCATTTTTAAATAGATTAAACAAAAATTAGGGTTAAGTTTATCACTGTTAAAGGAGAAGAAGCCAATGAAGGCAAATCTCCAGGGAAGCTCTGAGAGGGAAACAGCAGACACGCACACATATGTGCAGGGACGTTTCTGTAAAGTGAAGACTGGCATAAGCAGTAGAAAAATTGACAGAGAATTTTTTAAAAGAACAATTTCAAGCAAATTGCAGAAACCTTTACCCAGGAACAATTTACAGCTCCTGTAAGAATCTTTCAAATACAATCGTAAGACTGGGAAACTGCAGCATTAATTTTTGGAGACATGGAGACATGTTTGGTATCCTCTGAATCAGCAATTACATAGCTAGAATGATCCACTTAGTGATGAGGTCTTTGCTATGGTTTGTTCAAATGAGATCAGGCAAAAGGGCAGTGGAGAGGCTGGAATTTGCTATGAGGAGACTGACAAAATATGATGAGGGACAGAAAAGGTCTAGAGTAGTTCTAGCATTCTAATTTTGTTCCAAATCAAAGGACAGGCACTGAAATATTACAAATACTACTGCTACAAAATATTAGGGAATAGACTATGAGAAAGACTAACAATTGTTCACAGGTGTGTTTTTAAAACAACTGTTCTCCAAATATCCTTCCCAGTTATCCATAATATGAAATGGGTCTTGTTCTCAATAGCTTCACACGTCATCTGAAGGACCTGAAATACATTTAAAATTTTCTGGTTGACCATGGAGAAATAATTTCTCTTATTTTAACCTTAGTTTCTTCATATCTGAAATATGAAAAGGTGGGAACTAAATGATTCCGAGGTCTTTTCTGTCTATAAACCTTATATTCTTTTTCCTCCCTTTGGATTGGCCATGATCAACAGAACATCAGAAGAACCTTTGTCGTATCTTTTTTCTGCCACCTAGAAGTTGTTCTGCCCTAATAGAATGCTGTAGAATTTTGTGATTCTGCTAATCACACACACACACACACACACACACACACACACACACACACACACAAAGTGTTTATTAAGAGCTCATTTATTGGAGGCATGGTGCCACGGTGTACTTCAGATGGGAGAGAAAGGAAGAGTCAGTACTATTGTATATTACCAAAGTAATTTTTACCCAATGTCCCACTCTGATTTTATAATCTCTCAACTAAGCAAAAAACAAAAAAGCATAAAAGCATGGAGTTAGTTACTTCTCTCTTTGCTGAGATTGTCCAGATTCTTCTCTGTTCCCATTTCTACTTGAAGTGAAAACTTAATTTCTATTCTTCTTTAGACAAAGCTGGGAGGTAGGCAAATTCTCATTTGGTATCTACCCAACTCAATCAAACAATCAAAAATATGTATTAAAAAGCTACAGTGTATGGAGAATTGCTGGGGATGGATGGTTCAGAGAAGGGAATGGATTTCTATTCTCGACAATCTTAGAATAATTTGTGGTACGTGTTCCCCAAGTCCTAGAAGTGAATCATTTCCCAGAGGGTCTTGCTCTTAGCCAACCCCTCACATATTCCTCTTCTTGGATTGCTAACTGTTTAAGAGTTTCCTTTCCTGAAGCTTTTGCATTTAACAGAAGTCACTCAAATGTTGAGGAAGCCTCCAAGGTGAAAAGAAATGAATATTTCATGGTGGAATTTTAGACACCTTGACAGATGATAGGGGGGAGGGTTGATATTAGGACAGCAAGTACAACTTTCTTTCAAATCATACCATGTAAGTAGTCATTAACTCTCTAAGACTGGCAAGAGCAAGGCTGTTTTTAATAAGACACCTTGAAGGAAAATTAAGAAACTACCCCAGATGCTGATGGAGTGCATTAGTTAATGAATCCCTGAAATATGAGTGTATACACTGTTTCTTGAAATCTCTAAGGAAGAGACTATATATTTAGGTCCTCCACTCATTGAATCAATAGACAAGGCCTTCTAGCTGCTAGGGAAACAGAAATTTTCCACTTCATTAAGAGTGAAAAGTCTAGACACAAGTAATTTATTTGATGCAAGAGAGAAAGAGAAAAATACATAGGAAAAGGAAATAAGAATAAGGGAGAAATCCAAACAAAGAACTATGGGAAAACCAAGGAAGGAGAGATCACTTTCATCTGAAAGTAAGCTGCCCTTCATAGGGGAAGCAGCACCTGAATCAGGCTTGGTTAAAAGGGAGGCATTTCACCAGGGTCTAAGTAATACACGCAGACACGCAGACACACACACACACACACACACACACACACATGCTGGGAGAGTACATTTTAAACATAGGGCAACATTTGAACAAAGGAATAGAAATGGAGGGGGGAGGCTGAGAATGAGGGTTGGAGAGCAGTTCAAATTGACTGTAGTAGTAGGCAGAGCCAAGATTGTGGAGTAAAGGCAGGAACTCTAAAAGAGCTCTCCGCTAAACCCTTCCAAATACCTTTAAAAATGACTCTAAACAAATTCTAGAGTGGCAGAATCCACAAAAAGATGGAGTGAAACAAATTTCCAGCCCAGGACAACTTGGAAGGTTGGCAGGAAAGGTCTGTTGCACCAGCATGAGAAAGGAAGGCAGTCCAGCGCAGGCCGTGCCAGCACAGACCAGGCCACAGCAAACCAAGAGCAGGCCTTGGGAGTGACTGAATCAGCAGTGGAAGTAGCAGTTAAAAGTCAAGTAATAAGCTGGGAAAATGAACAAATAATAGAAAAAAAAAACTCTGACTAAAGAAAGTTACTATAGTGACAAAGAAATCAAAACATACACTCAGAAGAAGACAACAAAGTGAAAGCTCCTATATCCAAAGCCTCCAAGAACAATATAAATTGGTCTCAGGCCATGGAAGAGCTCAAAAAGGATTTTGAAAATCAAATAAGAGAGGTAGAGGAAAAATTGGGGAGAGAAATGAGAGTAATGCAAGAAAATAATGAAAAACGAGTTAACAGTTTGGTAAAGGAGACACAAAAAGATACCAAAGAAAATAATTCCTTAACAATTAAAATGGAGTAAATGGAAGCTAATGATTTTATGAGAAATCAAGAAACAATCAAACAAAACCAAAAGGATGAAAAAATAGAAGACAATGTGAAATATCTGATTGAAAAATTGAACTGACTGTATATAAATTGAGAAGGGTAGGTAGTATGAGAAAATGCTGGAAATATTGTTTAGAGTCAAATTTTAGAGGTCAAATTAAACAAGAAACATGTTTAAGCACCTACTGTTGGCCAGGCATTGGAGATACAAAGACAAAAATATTATAGTCCCTTATATCAAGAAGTTACATTCTGAGGCAGCTAGGTGGCGCAGTGGATAAAGCACCCTCCCTGAAGTCAGGAGGACCTGAGTTCAAATCCGGCCTCACACCAAACACTTGACACTTACTAGCTGTGTGACCCTGGGCAAGTCACTTGACCCCAATTGCCTAAAAAAATCAAAAAAACAAAAAAACAAAAACAAAAAAAAAAGAAGTTACATTCTAGCAAAGGAGATAGAATATATTGTGTGCATATATATGTATCAATACATATATGTGCCCATATACACATAAATATTATATGCAACTGTGCATAAAATAACAGACAAAATAAATACAAAGTTTCTTTTGGGGAGAAGCAAGGTAAGGGGAACATAATAACAGCTAGAAGGGAATGTGAATGGCTGCAAGTATAGGCAAGCAAGGTAGTGCAGTAGATAGAGCACTAGGCTGAGGGGCTGAGCCAGGAGAACCTGAGTGCAAATTTGACCTCAGATACTTCCTAATTGTGGGACCCTGGACAAGTTACTTAAACTCTGTCTCAATTTTCTCATCTGTAAAATGATGGTAATAATAGCACCCATCTCCCAGAATAGTTGTGAGGATCAAATGAGATAATAATTGTAAAGCATGTAGGACAGTACCTGGCATGTAGTAAGCACTATATTTTTTAATTGTTTTTCAGTTGTGTATGATTCTTCGTGACCCGAATTGGGGTTTTTGTGGCAAAGATACTGGAGTGATTTGTCATTACATTCTCCAGCTCATTTTACAGGTGAGGAAACCGAGGAAAACAGGATTAAGTGACTTGCCCAGGTTCACACAAATAGGAACTGTCGGAGGCCAGATTAGAACTCAGGAAGATGAGTCTTCCTGACTCCAGGCCCAGCACTCTATCCACTGCATCACTTAGCTGCCCCACCAAGTGCAGCATAAATGTTATCTATTGGCTATTAAAGGAGAAGGGGGCTCAAGAACTGAACCTTGAAGGAATTTAGGAATTCTAAGAAATAAAGGCAAATTGTGTATTATACCAGGTGTGGGACACAGTTTAGGCAAAGGCATAGAACAGTAGGTGCAGTGTTATGTGGGAGGAAGAGTAAGAAGGCTTACTTACAAGGATGGATCACAGAGTGCATTGGCAAAAACAGGGCAATAAAAATGGTTTCTTTTGGGGAGGGTGGGATAAAAGGAACATCAAAGTAATGAGGCTTGGAGCAGATGCAACAATGGCAATTAGGACAGAATGAAGTCATATCTACTAACATTTTATATGCTTCAACTCTTTTTTCTAAGAATGATCTTTAAGTTTGGAAGAATAGAATGAAAATGGTTAACAGGGCATTAAAACCCTAGATATTTGGTGATGAGATAGTAAGAGAACACCTAGTTGTCATCAGAGTTCAAATTCCCAGAACCAGTATAACCACATCTAAGAATACTAAAAGAGTTGGCATCTATAATTGCTAATCTCCTGGTTTTGACCTTTGAAAGATAATGAAGAATTTTAAGAGCTTCCTAACTGGCTGGGTGCCCAAAAGTGCTAATTCAATCTTATTATTTGTTAATAAAAACATAGTAGGAAAAATGAAAGAGGAAATTGTGCTGTTGTACTGTCATGAACAGACAACTGGTATGTTATATTCATTTAATTCATGATATTTCTGAGCCAAGGATAAAAAAAAATCTCTAAAGTGAGAAGCTCAAAGTGGTAAAGTGACTGGAAAACATGATACATGAAGATAATTTGAATTTGAGATCTTTAGCCTAGAGAAAATTGGATTATGGCAGGCCATTGGGAGGCAGAAAGATTAAAGTTTTGCTTTGTTTTATTTTATTTTGTTCCATTCAGTGAGTGAAAGTTACAGAGATTTAGGTTTAAAATAAGGGGAAAAATTCCTACAAATTAGATTTGTCCAAACTTGGAATGTGGTGCCTCTGATTATGTAATTCTGGATGGCTAGTAAGTGCCTCATCATTGGTGGCCTTCAAGCCTAGCCTGGATTAAAACCAGGGGGAATGTTTTTGAGAAGATTCTTACTTGGGCATAGATTAAAAGTCTGATCATGCCATTCCTCTGATTAAGGATCTTTACTAGTTCCCTATTAACTCCAGGATAAAATATGAAAATTTATATTTAGTATTTTTCTTCAATATATTTTCTTTATTTCATTAAATATTTTTCAATTATATATGAAAGCAAATTAACATTAAAAAATTTTTTGTTCCAAATTGTCTCCCTCCCTTTCTCCTAAAGAAGGCAAGCAATTTGAAATATATTATACATGTGAAGTCATGTAAAACGAATTTCCATATTAGACATGTTGCAAAAGAAAACACAGACAAAAAAAAAACAAGAAAAGTAAAGTTAAAAAAAGTATGCTTTGATTTACATTCAGATTCCATCCATTCTTTCTTTGGAGGTGGACAGCATTTTCAGCACAAGTCCTTTGAAACTGTCTTGGATCATTGTAATGATCTGAAAAGCTAAGTTATTTAGAAATGATCATCATATGATATTCCTGTAACTGTGTGCAATATTCTCCTGGTTTTGCTCACTTCACATTGCATCAATTCATATAAATCTTCCCAGGTTTTTCTGAAGCCATTGTGCTTGTCTTTTTATATAATATAATAGTATTCCATCACAATCATATACCACAGTTTATTCATGCATTCCTCAATTGATGAACATCCCTTCAATTTCCTATTCTTTGCCACCACAAAAAGAACTGCTATAAATACTGTTTGTGTATAGGTCCATTCCCTTTTTCTTTGATCTCTTTGGGATACAGACCTAGTAATGGTAGTGTAGAGTCAAAAGGTATGGACAGTTTAATAGCCTTTGGACAAAGTTCCAAATTGGTCTCCAGAACGGTTGGATCAGTTCACAACTCTACCAATATGCATTAGAGTTCCATTTTTTTCCTCTTTTGTTAACCTGGGTAGTTTATATTTTTGTAAATATTAATCAATTTCACTTATGTTATTAGTGTTATTCACATATAATTGGGCAAAACAATTTCTAATAATCACTACAATTTCATTTTTATTGGTGGTGAATTTACCCTTTCCATTTTTGATACTAGAAATTTGATTTTCTTCTTTCTTTTTAAAATCAAATTAACCAATGATTTATTTACTTTTCTGGTTTTTCCACCAAACCAGCTCCTAGTTTTACTTATTAGTTTAATAGTTTTCTTATTTAAAACTCTTTAAATCTCTCCTTTGATTTTCAAATCTCCAATATGGTTTTTGATTAAGGATATTTCATTCATTCTTGCAATTCTTTTTTTCCTAGTTTTTATTTTTGAATTACATGCACGCTCCACTGATCTGCTCTTTCTCTAATTTATTGCTGTAAGCATTTAGAGATATAAAATCACCCCTATGTAGCGCTTTAACTGCATCCCACAAATTCTGGAATGTTGTCTCATTGTTGTCATTGTCTTTAATGAAATTTTTGATCATTTCTATGTTTTATTCTTTGACCCATTCATTCTTTAAGATTAGCTTATTTATTTTCTAATTAAATTTTAACCTACATTTCAAAGGCTTTTTATTAAATGTAATTTTATTGAATTATCATCTGAAACATTGCTGCTTTTCTGCATTTGTTTGTGAAGTTTTTATGCCCTAATACATGATCAATTTTTGTGAAGTTTCCATGTACAGCTGAGAAAAATTATATTTCTTTCTATTCCCATTCAGTTTCTCCAGAGTTCTATCATATCTAACTTTTCTAAAATTCTATTCATCTCATTAACTTCTTTCTTGTTTATTTTATGGTTAGACTTATTTAGTTCTGAGAGGCAAAAGTTGAGACCTCCACTAGTGCAGTTTTACTGTCTATTTCCTTCTATCACTCATTTAACTTTTCCTTTAAGAATTTGGATACTATGCCATTTGGTCCACATATTTAGTATGGATATTACTTCATTGTCTATGGTACCTCTTAACAAAATGTAGTTTCCCTGCCTATTTTAATTAAGTCTATTTTTGTTTTTCTGAGATCATAATTGCTATCCTTGCTTTTTTTCCCCCAGCTGAAGCATAATAGATTTTGTTCCAGCCCCTTATTTTTACTATGTATGTGCCTTTCTATTTCAGGCATGTTTCTTGTAAACAACATATTGTTGGATTATGGTTTTTAATCTATTCAGCAATGAACTTCCATTTTATAGGTGAGTTTGTCCCATTCACATTCACAGTTATAAACAATGTGTACTTCTCTCCATCTTATTTTTCCTGTTTTTTTCCCTCTTTCTCCTTCTCTCCCTTCCTCTCTCTCTCTC